>NC_090267.1:103642588-103951940 GCF_040414725.1 Anabrus simplex | reverse complement strand
TTATTATTATTATTTCACGTTTACACTACCGTTAGCGATATTTATGGTTAAATGCATAAACCTTTACAATTTCAGTCTACTTTGGCACTACGCAATTGATATAAGACAAGATTCACTTGGAGTATGATTATTATTATTATTATTATTATTATTATTATTAATGGAAAGATGATATTTTAATTTCCACTCTTTAGAATTTAGTCACATATGTTAAATCCCGTCATGAACCACTAAGATCTGCTTTATATCGGTCGGGACAACACGGTATTCGGGACCGTACCTTCAGTTTCGTACTGCCGTTAATTTATATGGGGACACACGACCTCCCAAGACACATCTCACAACCTATGGCACATCGTGGCTGGGCAAATACCTCCAATGCCAGCGATTGCTAAACTATTCCTTCCAATTTGAAGTCCATTTCCTTTTATTGGAACTCTTCAAACATTTAATTCATAAATTAATCCTCGGTGCGTGGATTCTGCCACTAACAACACCGGAATATGCATTTTATATCATCATATGCCTTGAGATTCATCTTTTTCATCATTACAAACAATACGGCTCAATTTATTTCACGCCGGATATTCGTCCTACATGACTTCCAACTCTAAATATGGGCTCAAACCACTCTGGGCTTTTAACATATCGTGACCATTCTAATTCACGTGCCTCTATTGCTTTTAAACAACTTTTAATGGTTAAAATAAAGTCCGAACGTGAAATCAACAATTTACGTAAAATCAAACTGATTACGCGATTTAAAGTCTTTACGCTACATGTCATCTCCACATTGATTATTATATTTGCACTGGCTAACTCACGAAGCACTGTAATTATTATTATTATACTGTAACTTGCAAACGCACAAAATCTTATTATTATTATTATTATTATTATTTTTGTTATCATTATTATTATTATTATTATTATTATTATTAATAATTTACTTTCCTTTGCCAACTCACAAACATTATTATTATTTCTTTCTCACAAACACACCGAGCATTATTATTATTAGTTAAAAATCTCAAAATTTTCATTTCAACTCCGAACATCATTATTATGTCCAAAATATTAAAAAAAAGTAAATTCTTCTTCTTCTTAAAATATTTTTTTATTATTATTATTATTATTTAAAAATCTCAATTTTTTCATTTCAACTCCCAACATCATTATTATGTCCAAAATAAAAAAAGTAAATTCTTCTTCTTCAAATATTTTTATATTATTATTATTATTATTATTATTATTATTATTATTATTATTATTATTTTAATGACCTTCCGTACGCAACACAAATTTTACATCCTCTGGCACTTTCATAATTTGGCTGTCTGGTAGAAAATATTCCTAACTAACATACAAATAATCACCGCAGTGATTGAAATCAAATAAATGGGTTAGCACAAAAAGGAATTTAACACTTGAAATGAACTTAAGTCAAAGTATTACAAACAGCATGCATTAATTGAAAGAAATATATCCCATATTTACATTATATACAACAAACAAATACTCAAATTAATTAATCTAACCCATTATTACGTTAATATAAATTAGTTCGTCCGTCTAACAAAGAAATAAAATCATGGACTCGGGAGGCGGACCATGTTAAGTAACCATAATTAATCTACATTGAACCCCGTTTAGTCGCGATAACACCCCCAAATATTAAATTTGTGTACTCATTCCTATGTAGAATTCCATTGTCTCGTAGCGGAAGATAGGCCTCACGGCCCCATGGCAATTTAGTTGTCCATCATGTCGCACAATATAAAATTAGCACAGCAAAACACTTCTGTGCGATCACCCATGATTAACACCTTATTACACTATTTTATACAAGAATACTAATAAAAAAAACACTTATAGGTGCGCCTAGACCCCTGACACTCGCACAATATTTTCTTCATATAAGCCCGAAACACACGTCGTGACACATTACGACGAAGTGTTGTTCATTTGAACCGGCGCGTATCTAGTCTTCAACCGGCACTTCCTGGTTTATTTCTAAGCCGTCTTGATAATCGCCTAGCTCCTATAGTTCCCTGCTCGGATAGTTATTCACCGTCTATCTTGAGCTATTTACTTCAGGCTCCGCACACTGCCTTCCAAAGGTACTATCGGCGTTCCGTTAGTTATTTATTATTTAATCACATGACATTTATTAAATTCAACATAGAGTTGTACTGATTATTTACACTCGGTACTACGGATAATCTCACTGTTAGTCTTCATTCTCCTAATAACTCACGCACTTTCAGCATTAACTTACTTCGAATGTGTCCCGAGGTACTGACTTACAGAGTCAACGTGTCAGAGTCTCAACTACTTCATACGACTGACACGACTGGTGATCGATAACAACTGGTGACTGGTAAGAACTGATTGATGTGAGGTCCCACTACTGGTTATTTATGGACGACATGGTTTCCCGCCGGGGTCATCCGCGGTCATCTCCTAGAGAGCGAGGTTGGTTATCCTAAATTGGCATATGCAGGTGGATTTTGATCCCTTGCTTTATCCTACTTAATAAACTGGCGATACACATTCATGTGTCGTATTCTGAACTCATATCGTTCGGTGATCATGGAAATATCACTTGATTCCTGTCCTCCACCTTTCGCGCGCTAACTCGGCGTCCCTGATGGCGTGCTCATCTTGACCAATGGCGAGATAGCGTGGGTCATTTCCACGAATTCATTACTTTAATTGATTATGATTACAATTAATCAACATGGGAATGATATCCCAAAAATCCCCTCTATTCAATTATGTGGTTGGAATAATTTAATTATTGTTATCGGAGAAGCTAACTGGAGTTCACTCTGAGTTTTTCTTATGTTGGTTAATCTGCGGCCCTATGATGAATTTTTCCATTGGTCAACACCGCATCGGTTAGTTTAAAATCTCTTCCTTGCAACATGACAACACGAAATGCCTTGAGGCAGTGGAAAATAATGGTACGTCATATTCTCGGTATTGGTGCTGCACCTGCTTGCCATTGTTCCGAAATACCTACTCTTTCACTTCCTTGTAGTCATTCTGTTGTTGTGAGCTCTAGATTTAATCCTCCTAGATTCTGACCAAGAAACATTCTCCCCATAATGACAAGCTTAACTGTGGCGACGGACAGTCGCGATATGTCTAGCTTATGTTGAAATCCTCCCGTCCACACAAAACTGACACTGTATTCCATTTAATATTCCTATATATCTGTGTTTATCTTATAAAAAATCAAATCATGAAACTAGGGCCTATCTCATCCGGGTACAGTATTGCTGCAGTGAAATAGAAACCCTCTACCATGTCCTGGGATACTATCCCTACAGTGAAACCGTGTGACTTACTAGACAACACGCCATTTGAAGCTCCATTACTCAGTCATTAACTCTTTCCCGCAGACTGTATAGTAAAACATACCGAATCATACATTGTCTCCCATGGGTTGTGTAGTAGAGCATACTTTACTTTCAAATCGACTTGCTCTGCCATTTGTCTGCTAAACATATTACTTCTTGGAACCAGTGAATTCCCTGTTTCCTAGATACAACTGGCATGCACAGAATGCTAAAAAAAAAAGTGGTTTTGTATGTGTTTTCTTAGAACAGACAGCTGACTGAATGTAAACACATTGCAGCAACATTGCTGCACATAACCAGTTAAGTGAAGACGATATTTGTTACAAATTAGATTAATAATTTGACGAATGCAATGGTAGTGAGTTTCAAGTTGTAGGTATGTTGATAAAAATGGTGTGGGAAGCAGGTGAGACAGAAGATGAACCTGAGGGAAATCAAAATATGGTATATTGAACAGGACAGGAAATGTTCATTCAGGTTTAGTCTTCCTTTAAAATATTCAGCCTACATGGACAAAAAATAATTATCAGTTTTAAACCTTCAGCTAATTCTGTTTTGGACTATGGGCTTCTACATAATTAAATAATATTCCAACTAATATCAATTTATCTTCCAATCCCATTCAGTGAAAAATAGTTTATAAACTGTATCTCCAAGAGGCAGTATGATCTGCTATAGAAATATCTTCATCCGACGGACCCCAAAAATGAAATTGGGAGATTCAGGGTGAAGTCCTGTGTTCTCTGCATTAGCAAGAAAATAAGAATCTCATCAAGTCAAGCAATTCAGACAACTTTGAGAACAAGCAATTTAACATTAACTCGCACTATGTTCGATGCTTCTTGATGTATCATTCCGGAGTGGGGGGGATGTGTGTCTTGCATGTAATTAGGTGATCTCATTGTATTATTTTAGAGCAAGTATGGTGTATTTTCCTATGTTACAAAATTTGAAACCAATATCTTAAGTGGTTCCTACAGAATAATTTAGTGAAGGTACTCCACAATTATACCTGACAAGCAAATCATTACTCTAGGTTTCGCCAGGCAGTGAGTGAAAGATAGCCCATGGGAAAGGGTTAAGAGATACAGTGCACAAAGAGGTCCACGGGTTGTTTGAGACCGCCAGTACCCATAGGATTGATATGATAGCCTACAAAAATAATATCAGTTCATATATTACTGATGCTATGGTTTGGTTTGAATCGCATGCTAACCAGGCCAGTAAAGAACCTGTGGAAAGGAAGAGAATTTACAAGTGAACTATCCCCTTCTGCAGACAAATTTGGACTGGATAACATTGAGAAGATAGACCTCATGATCAGTGCAAGGCTAACAATACACAAGGTATTTGGAGAATTCCACATATGATTCAACATCCCAGTATCATTGATGAAATGAAATGGCGTATGGCTTTTAGAGCCGGGAGTGTACGAGGACAAGTTCGGCTCGCCAGGTGCAGGTCATTGATTTGACACCGTAGGCGACCTGCGCATTGTGATGAGAATGAAATGATGAACACATACACCAGCCCCAGTGCCAGCGAAATTAACCAATTAAGGTTAAAATTCCCGACCCGCCGAGAATCAAACCCGGGACCCCTGTGACCAAAGGCCAGCACGCTAACCATTTAGCCATGGGGCCGGACATCATTGATGAAGAATGTGGTTCTCAAAGTCTTGAAAGGTTCACTGCCAATAATGAGGCATCATCTACACAATTATTAGTGTAATCGGTATACTTTTCCCTTAAGGGCAACCTCCTCATGGGGAAGTGTTTATTCTCTGAATTTATATACAGATTGGAAGACAGACTATATAATCACATGACCAATTACTGGATGTCCCAATGGAACTATAGAATTTCTTTCTCAAAACAGACACCTTCATCTCATCCTGTCCAGGAATAATACCAGCAACCATCTTCCACGTCCAGATGCCATGAATAGAGTAAGTGTCGGTACTAAATGTATAAATAAAGGCTAAAATATCTTCCATTTCCAGCAACAGCTCATAGATTTCTCTTGGTAGGGCTGCAGCTAACATTGCAATATGATTAATCTGAAGAACACACTTGAATTACTCTTACTATTTATTAAAATTATGATCAAACTAACACTAAGAATTTCTAGTTCACAAGTCTGCAATAAACTGGAACAGATAATTCAATATTTAAAAAATGTACACTTTATTTAGCAAAGTTGTTTTTCTTTCTTTCACATTTACTTATATACAAAATCCATTCTCCTTTCTTTACAAGCAAATCTGTCAATCCTATGCTGTTGAAATTGATTATATTGTCCACCGTCATTATAGTCGAAGCTAAATGTATCCTCTATTTGCTGGGATATCCGTTAAGCAGAGCTTAAGGTCCAGCAGCCAATTTCATTGCTTACTTAGCACCACCCAGGAGACACGTGTAGGGTAATTTAAGGTTATACCTACGGACGTAAAGCATGGACTCTTCTTAGAAAACTTTGTAGTTGTACTCCCAAATATATTAGTAAGAGCTCAGAGGCATCTCCAGTAGATGTAGCTAAAAGAATCATCAAACTGTCCAAAATACCAGGTAATGTCAATAAAGATGAATCAAAAAAACTCAAGAAAGAGCTAAAAACTAGGCTATCCTCGACTGAATCAACCCCCCAGTTCTCAGGGGAATTCACAACTGCAGAAATCTCAACAGCTCTAAAAGAAATAAAACCAGGCAAAGCAGCAGGAGTGGATGGGATATATCCAGAATTCCTGAAACATTGTGGACCTAGAACCCTACACTGGTTACTCATGTTCTTTAATGACATCTTAAGAAATGGTAGGCTTCCATCTTTGCTTAAGAGAACTAAAATAGTTGCCATTCTAAAGCCCGGAAAAAGTGGAGATAGTCCTGAAGATTATAGACCAATAGCACTCTTAAGTATTTGCTACAACTTAATGGAGAGAATGATTTACAACAGAATCTCAACCACAGCCTTCCAACGCATACCAACTGAACAAGCAGGATTCCGACCTAACCGAAGTTGCTGTGACCAGGTCTTGGCACTCACCAGCCACATTGAGAATGGATTTCAAGACAAGAAGAAGACAATCGCTGTTTTTGTGGACTTGACATCAGCTTATGACAGTATGGCGACAAGGGATGATTTTGAAATTCTTGAAGATCATTCCCTGTAAGAACCTTGCAACACTGCTGAACAACATGCTATGCAATAGAGCGTTTGAAATACATTTAAACGGCAATAAGAGTAAGCCCTATATACTAAACGATGGTTTACCCCAGGGATCAGTTCTTGCTTCTCTACTATTCAGCATCTATACTGCAGATCTTCCAGAAACTACTTCCAGGAAATTCATATATGCAGATGACATAGCTCCGGCTGCCCAATCGAGTGACTTCAAAACAGCAGAAATTACACTCACAAAGGATCTCCATAACCTGAACAAATACTTCAGTACTTGCCGACTCAAACCTAACTTGAACAAAACTGAAGTAAGCTGCTTCCACCTAGACAACCAAAAAGCCAACTATGTACCTCAAGTTGAATTCAAAGGCCAAAAACTTAAGTATAACCCATATTCAAAGTATCTGGGCGTCACAATGGATCGGACACTTTCATATAAGCAACATCTCTCTAACACTGCAGCCAAGATAAAAACAAGGAACAACATATTACACAAGCTCAGTGGAACAGGATGGGGAGCAAACGCGACAGTACTACGAACATCAGCTCTTGCCTTGATCTATCCAGTTGCAGAATACTGCTGCCCTGTGTGGCTTAACAGTGTATATACTTCAAAAGTTGATACACAACTGAATGATACCGTGAGGACAATATCAGGCACCATCAAATCGACACCCCTAAAATGATTACCCGTTTTATCCAACATCCATCCCCCTACATACGAAGAGAACTGGCTCTAGTAAGAGAATGGCAGAAATGTCGCAGTAACCCTCAACTGCCCTTACATCAGGACTGCAACCCTCAGAAACCGAAGAGATTAAAGTCCAGAAACCCATCATGGAAGTTAGACAAGAAGCTCCTGGAAACACATTTTGATGCTGATGAGATCTGGCACGAAGAATGGACCTCTTCAAATCCTGACCACCTGGGTTTAATCCACCATCCTTGTAGAGCTCCTCCTAGTTTCAACTTAACAAGAAGGGAATGGACATCTCTAAACAGAATCAGAACAAACCATGGAAGGTGTAAATTCTGGCTTCACAAGTGGGGAAAATCTGAAGACCCATTCTGCGACTGTGATAATGTGCCTCAGACCATCCAGCACGTTGTTATGGAGTGCCCAAAAAGAAGATTCAATGGATCCATTAAAGAATTACATAGTGCCCCTACAGAAGCAGTGGACTGGCTGAAAAGTCTGGACATTAAGTTTTGAATGCTGACTTGTAAATCACATACTTATTTAAGAAATATGTATTTATATGTACTTATAATGTATCCTTGTCTTTGCCATACGAAATAATAATAATATTGTCCACCAGATACTTTTCTACACTAATCATTGCTAGTGCTAAAAAGACTTCTGGCATTGTACTCATAAAAAGTCC
Organism: Anabrus simplex; assembly: GCF_040414725.1. Lineage (NCBI taxonomy): Eukaryota > Metazoa > Arthropoda > Insecta > Orthoptera > Tettigoniidae > Anabrus > Anabrus simplex. Next base: position 103,944,013 of record NC_090267.1, on the reverse strand, counting down.
ACTCTTTTTAAAAATAGAGAAGCATCTTTCAAATTCTGCCACTGAAATGGGTGTAATAAGTATTATTCAGAGAAGAGTAAATTTCTGGGCAACATTCACCAACTCCAGCACTTAACCGTCTCGTACATCATCATAGTCTGGAAACACTTCGGAACTCCCGTCTTTGATATAACACAGACAGTTCGGTCACCAGTCTGTTTCTGGACAAGAATGGCCAGGTTTCAATAGTGTCATCAAGCTTATTAGGATGGAAAATGGCAAGTCAGTGGACCCTTCAAAAAGAGATGCACTGAACAACTTAGCAGCAGACAGATTCTTACTGAAAGCAACTCTTTCTTTCACCAGACATGAAATAGTGTCACACAATTCTACAATTATGTACTCAATGTTTTCTTTTTTTCCTCACTGGAGGAGAGTTTTCTTCAGTTTGATCGACTAATAAGGGACCTTGTTCCTCTCTATGTTGACAGCCTGGAGAAATTAATTTAATCTTTTAATTTTTAGAATTTGGTTTACACCACCCAGACACCCACAGGTCTTGTGGCGACAATGGGATACGAAAGGGCTAGGAGCGGGAAAGGAGTGGCCATGGCCTTAAGGTACAGCCCCAACATTTACCTGGTGTGAAAATGGAAAACCAAGGAAATCCATCTTTCATGGGATTCAAACCCACTATCTCCCGAATGAAAGCTGACAGTTGCATGCCCCAAATAATGCAGCCACTTACTTGGTAGGAGAAATTCATTCACTGCCTTATGAAAACTAAAGGAGTTATCACTATGTGGTAGCTGCCTATACAATGGATTCATGGCACAGTTGAAATTGAAATCACAATTTATCATGCAGAGAAGCCCTGTGGCTGCTTGTACAGTTGTTTGATTCCTGTTATTCTGAAGTTCTTGAAAAACCATTTTGAATTCTTGATTTTAGCAGACTGTATTAACCAGTTGGCTGTTAAAATTTCACTTTGTATTACATCCACAAGGTGTCGTTTTAATTATGCCATCCAGCACAGCTAACTGTGAGGCTATATGAAAAAAATTGCTGGTATTGTGGCTGGACTGCTGAAGAAAACTCGGGCTTGTCGATTCTGTGATGTGGCTTTCTCTGTAATTAAATTTAACTTGTGTGCATGTTGGTAGGACTTGCAAATTATTGCCTGTACCACCTTCCTCACCACTCGTTACTGCCACCCCGTAGTATGTTTGCACGATACATTTATCAGTTTTGCCATTCAAAACAATCTAGTTGCTCTATAATGCAATGTGCAAGTCCTACTATACTCTGAGATTTAGGATTGAAGAGTCCACAGAATCTTTCATACACAGCACCATTTATCTTATACCAGAAAATAACCTGTTCAGTATGTTTAGAAACATCCGTTGTAACATTAATGCTTGAACCTGATGAATGAGCAGTCTCGCCACTACCTCGTAGTGGAAATTCAAATTTACCACAGAATTTTGCACAGCCAATTATTTTTTATTAGAGTATTTCTCGGTTTTTCACTCTCGTATCCGTTCGTTTCTAGTCTACAGGCTTCCCTTAGCTGTAAAGCCATGTTCACTGTTACTAGCTTAACCAGGTCCACTTCATTCTTGAAGTGTTTAACTAATTGTTCAGTTTCTAAGTCTTTTTCTTAAATGCTTCATATCCACCACTCCAGTTTTTGTGAAAGTTATGTCACCCCCAAATAACAAACATGGAAAGCAAAAGAGAACTTTTTTGACACCATAACCAGTTAACCACTTCCACTAATTATACACTGAAAGTTAAACTTTCTCATTTAAGTCTAGTCTACTTGATCACTGATACAGATAAATCATGGTAGAATGACTGGCAATCTTGGTCTCATTCTTCTTGGTGAGGTTTAATTGTGAAAACCAAATACCTTGTTTATAGCTAACACTATTCTTATCCATCTCTATTCATAATTTTGTAACAGTTACAGGATCCTTGAAATGAAACTGGTAAATGCACAGTGCACAGTTTAAAATAATCCACACATCATAAATACCAAAGAACACCTGTGATACCACTTGCTCTTTGAGAATACTGCAGAACTACAACCGCTTGGCTGGGAGCTGGTCGGGCTGCAGTCCTGCCGGCACGCATACGCATCTGACACCCCTTAGACACTCTGTGCACTGAGTGAACTGCGCAACATGTGGGTGAGGCACAACCTGGAATAGTGGCCTTGCTGCTTGCTAGTGGACGAGTACCACTACAATCAGCCTCTCTAGCCCTGATGGATTTAGAATGAGTTACAGTAGTACAAATACTTTAAAGGATGTAAACATTTTGTATATGCAAATTATCATAGTTTTATTTGCCTCTGCCAAGCACTGGAAAGGGTTGAACCCCTGCAACCCTTATGGAGAAACCACACATGCCCACTTCCCATTTGTAAGATGTAGAAAGAACTTCCTTAAAGGTATTCCTAAGAAGAAGTAAAGAAATCATTCCTTTACTGATCATTTCTCTTCCAATAGGGGGTTCTAAATCCTCTTGTTCTCATATCTTACCAACAACCTCTTGTCAAGCTGTACTAACATCACCAGAAACTCTTCCATTCTGAAAGACGAGAAAAAAGGAAAGATCCTTGCAAGAATGAAGGTATCAGCAAAAGAAGGGAAGGGCAACGAAGGGTGTAAAAATGAAGTCTCCATATTATGTATAAAATTAGCCTCTAACACCAATGTCAAGTTTCAATATTTTGAAACATGGTCAGCTTCTAGAGTGGAGCAACAGCAAACTGAATCTCCATGTTGTGAGCAGCCTAACAAAAACCAGGAAGTAAAGATGATGATTGTTGTTTAAAGATGCATAACAGCTATGTCATAAGCCCCTAATGATACAAGGTGAACGAAATGAAAATTTAAACCTAAAAATGTATCCACCGACTATAGTCTAAAGTAATGACAAAAAATGACTGTGAAAGAGGAACAATCAGTGGATCCTATTCACAATATCTTAAGTACTGGGATGATATATATCTAAAGGGGTCCAAAATCCAGGTCACCAGCCCCTCATAATGGTACTAAGCACTGGTAAAGCAGAACCATGGTGTTCCTCATATAGTGGTACTAATCACAGGTAATGTAGACCCATGGTGTTTCTCACAAGGAGGTACTAAGCACAAGTAATTTAGACCCATGGTATGTCACACAACGGCACCACTCACAGGTAATACAAACCCTCACAAACCCATGGTTTTCTGCACGTAATGGTACTACTGCTAATAATATTAGCTTTACATGCCACCAACAACATTTTTACGGTTTTCAGAGACGCTGAGGTGTCAGAATTTGGTCCTGCAGGAGTTCTTCTACGTGCCAGTAAATCTACCGACATGGGGCTGACTATCTGAGCACCTTCAAATACCACTGGACTGAGCCAGGATCAAACCTGCCAAGTTGGGGTCAGAAAGCCAGTGCCTCAACCGTCTGAGCAACTCAGCCTGGCTAGGATACTACTCACAAGCAATGCAGACCCTTGGAGTTCCTCACTTAGTGGAACTAATCACAGGCCATGTATACTCACGGTGTTGCTCACATAATGCTACTAATCATAGGCAATGTAGAACCATGGTGCATCATACATTATGGTAACTCCCACAGGCAACACAAACCCATGGTGTTCCTCACATAATGGTACTACTCTCAGGCAACGCATACCCACAATTTTCATCACAATGGTACTTATCTCAGGCACCAGTCAAACCTGTGGTTTTTCTCACAAAGTGGTGCCAACCACAGGCAATGTAGACCCATTGTGTTCCTTATGAAGTGGTACTACTCCTAAGTGATACTACCCATTCTGAACAAAGTGGAACCGATGACCAGTGAAATGCACACAATGCCACTCATCACAAACAACGCCCAGACCCGTAGTGTTTCTTGCATAATGGTTCTGCTCCTATGTAACATAGACCCATGGTTTTCCTCACAAGGTGGTACTAGTCGCAAGTAACCGACTCGTGGTGTTCCGCATGTAATGGTACTAATCACAAGTAATGACATGGTTCTAATATCCCTTGATCGCCCCTTTTAGTCACCTCTTACGACAGGCTACCGGGAGTGTATTCGTCTGCGTTCCCCACCCACAGGGGGTCCAGGAAGCAGATACAAAATACCTTAGAGTGTGGCTATCCCATCATAATAGCCTTAAACAAGACTGTGCACACGAGGTTTGTTGGATGTTTGCTTCATCGGGAATTGGCAACATTGAGCTCAGTCTGAACAATATTTACTTCATACGTAAATGTTTACTTTATACATACAAATGAAGGGGGAAAAAAAGAAATAAAAGGTAACTGTAAAGAAGTGCGATGAGGATTTCTGAGTAGTATTGCATTAATTTTTCAGTCCAGAGGAACATTAGCAATAACGTGGTAGAAAAGTACGAAGGGAATCATAATTATGCACTTTAACATACTAATAAATCAAGGTATCAGACATACCGTACATAAAGCAAATTAATTATGAAGAAATATTCCCTACACTGACATACCAGAACCTTTTATGAAAATGAAGCATTTATACTAATGCAGAAACATCGAAGAAGACGAAAAAAAAAAAAAAGAAAAAAGAACAGACACTGGGAATGGTCTCCTTTAGTATGGCAAATGTAACAGTCATTACAGATTCTTGCTTGATATGATGTCAATATGGAACACTAGTCTATTCTCTTCCAGCCTCTGAGTGGGTTCACTCATGCCGTTGACGCTTCCTCAATGTTTCTACTATCTCATCAAATAGCACTAGAAAAATTCAGAACTTTTGATCATTTTAGACAGAAAAGCAGCAAGATTTTTATAAGATGGTTTTAATGTATGTGCGTGCTATGTTGGTATTTTAAATGCCTTTGTATCCAGTTTATCTTGTATTCTCAGTTTTTAGTATTACCTGAGGATGATCCCATAAGGATTGAAACATAAGTGGAAGTGTTTATAAAAAGTTAATTTTGTAGAAATGTTTTTAATCTTAAAATTGTAAGTGAACACAGAACAAAAAACAAAATTTATTTTTAGAAACTGCAGAAGGCTAGCAAATATCTCACAGACAATGCACAACTCTAAATACTCTGGGAGTTATTAAGAGTAAGTACTGTACTATAAAAACTTCACCCATATTAACACATTAAAACAGTTACCAACCAGATGTTGACAAAATCAAATAGGTGTTAGTTTAATTTGGGTATAAGGATATAGACATCCTTTGTTGGAGAGAGATCAAAAGGAAAGGAAGACAAAGACTCCTGAACGATGGGAACAGGCTGTTTCACAGAAGAGAAAACTCACCTGTGACTGACGTTTGTGAGGTGATACTGTCTGTGTTGACTGAGTGTCCGTTGCAATTCGTGTTACTGAGCCATCATCAAATTCTGTGTGAAGAAGGTTGTGCACTACAGCTTGTAAGTCCTCACGAGCACATGTCTGTTGTTTGCATGTCATGTGCAGAACATCTAAAACAATATCAACAAATTATCATTAAAATACATTTGATATTAATCACTACTGATCTGCATTTAGGGCAGTCGCCTAGGTGGCAGATTCCCTATCTGTTGTTTTCCTAGACTTTTCTTAAATGATCGCAAAGAGATTGGAAAATTATTGAACATTTCCCTTTATTCCAATCCCTAACTCCCCTTCCTATAAACAAATATTTGCCCCAATTTGTCCTCTTGAATTCCAACTTTATCTTCATATTGTGATCTTTCCTACTTTTAAGACACCACTCAAACTTATTCATCTACTGATGTCCTCCCATGCCATCTCTCCACTGACAGCTTGGAAACATACCACTTAATCGAGCAGCTCATCTCCTTTCTCCCAAGACATCCCAGCCCAAACTTCAACATTTTTGCAACGCTACTCTTTTGTCAGAAATCACCCAGAACAAATTGAGCTGCTTTTCTTTGGATTTTTTCCAGTTCTTGAATCAAGTAATCCTGGTGAGGGTCCCATACACTGGAACCATACTCTAGTTGGGGTCTTATGCCCTCTCCTTTACATTCTTACTACAACCCCTAAATACCCTCAAAACCATGTGCAGAGATCTGTACCCTTTATTAACAATCATATTTATGTGATTACCCCAATGAAGGTATTTTCTTATATTAACACCTAGGTACTTACAATGATCCCCAAAAGGAACTTTCACCCCATCAATGCAGTAATTAAAACTGAGAGGACTTTTCCTATTTGTGAAACTCACAACCTGACTTAACCCCATTTATCATCATACCATTGCCCACCGTCCATCTCACGACACTATCAAAGTCACCCTGCAGCCGCTCACAATCTTGTAACTTATTTATTACTCTGTACAAAATATCATCTGCAAACAGCCTTATCTCTGATTCCACTTCTTTACACATATCATTGATATATACAAGAAAACATAAAAGTCCAATAATAATATTGTTTGTTCAGTTGTTCCACTCAGTCTCCATACAGCGGCCTCACATGTTCCTGGCAAAAAACAGTATTTTTTGCACTTAGTACAAGAAGTTTTTCTGTTCATTTTACTTCCACAGTCTTTACATCTTCCTGATTCATGCTTTCCAAGGACTGTATATTTTCTTTCCTTACCTTTTCCAGAAAGCCAGTGAATTTAATTTCAGAGATTTGTTGGTAGATTCAATATCTTAATTCTCTATGCAAAATGTTTCCTTGAGAGGTAAAAAGACAGCATTTGTAAGAAATCGATGTAATGCAGGTTCAGAGTTGAAATTGTTTGCCTTATAGGAGAGTTCAGTATTGATAGTAATGTGGTACAGAATGCAGGAAAATATTCTTAGTGGGCATCGGGATGATCTTCGAGAGATTAAGTGCCACACATTTCGTCAACTGTGTCTAAACCCCCTTTAGTACCATTATACAAGGTCATCATTTCTGGCTTCTTTTTGGCACCAGACTCTTCATCATTAGGTGTGTTTTGGTAGTTCCGCTAAGAGAACCATTCTGCCTTTTTTTCAGCACATACAATGTTGGCGTTATGTAGTCAGTGAATCCAAACATGGAGGAAACAACATAATTTCTCTTTTGTTATTTGTTATTGTACATGCACATGTGATGTATTTAACAGATTTGCAATTTTGTTTGCATCAAAGCGACGTGTCTCCAATTCCTGAAATTCACTAAAATTTAGCTTAAACTTACCAAATGATTGCACACATACTACAAAGTACATATATCTAATAATAACCACTGCACTGTTCATCCATAAAAACTAAGCAGTTAAGAATAAACAACAATGGCATTCTGACACGTATGAGCACGCATATGGGTAAAATTTACCTAGTCGGTCAATGTTTCTCTCGCACTGAGCGGAACTAGCAAAATTTTGCAGCTGATTCAAGGTCATGAATTTATAGGAGTTCATGAGAAAGGTACTGAGAAGGGAGGCCTGAAGACCACATTAGAAATAACCGAAATACACACTTCAAATTCGCTAGGGTAGTTTTTACCCACACGTGTCCTTGCGGATTAAGTTACAGTACATTCTAATTAGTAAGAGAGAAAGTCTTGCAACATCCTACTCTGTGGATTATATCCTAGCGAAGCAAAATTTTCTTTCTTGTTTCTCCACCAGACAGTCTTACCAATATTTTTCTTCCATTGGCAATTTAAATATAAGATCAAGAATTAAGTTTTATTTTCTTAAAACTCTTGGGCATATATGAAGACAAGAGTGTTAATGTGTGTCTACATCCAAGTCAAATCTATTACACCTTACCTGTAGATGATCTGTCTTTCTTGCTTATCTAGCTCCTCAATTTTTATTTTCTTATTATATACCAGTACCAGGCATTCTGAGCTATACAGAGCCTCTGTCTTGACAACTGCTGTATTTTATTAGATTAGAGAACTAAATAACCACCTGTGATCAATTGTTGCTTGGCTTGGCATTATTTAGTAGCATATTTTTCAGTGAACTTGGCTGATCTAAATTACTGGCCTGAAATAAGTTTTCACAGGAAATTAAGGATTCAACAGTAAAACCGATTTTGGAGTACAGAGATTTTTAAGTTGTGTGTTTTATGTAGAAGCTTTTGTACGGTTATAATTATACATATTTAATTATTTCAGAGTTTATTCTGATTTAAATTTTTTGCGTATCGTACGCTTTTTTCCTGTGGTCCCTCCAAAAACTGAAAATCGAGGTGCCACTGCATTTGTCACCATAGTGCGTCTATTCACGCTCATCATAATTGTTTTGGGACCAAAGTTATGAAATATATCCTGGAATTTAAGAAGAAAAGTACTATTCTAACACTTTCTTGGAGTTATAATAAGAAACTGAAGGAAATATTGTGTTCAGAATAACTGAGGGAAATTTTGAATTTGTCAGTTCAACTTCTTTGTCATCTCATGGTATACATGTTATGAAATGCAAATCCAAAAGAGGGAAAAACAATTACAGCAGAAGAAACTGCGAAGCAATACTTGGAGACATGATGGAGTGTAATATTCGAACTCAACATGATTCATCCCTGTCAATAGAATCACGGGCCTTCTTAAAATGTACAACTATTACATAATCCTTGTTCTGGATCATATTGTTCCTGATTAAGTTTTTCAAGTTCAGGATATGTTCAGTATATGATTTTTTTTTTTTGAAAGTGTTCACATCAGTCTTGTCACGTTTTTTGTGTAACTGATGTATCTGGCCAACAGCTGGAAACTGCTTATGATGATATATCAGGGCCAACTGCCATTCAGGTGGAATCCTCTGTTCAGACCACATTTTGTGAAACCAGCTCAAACCTCTGGTTGCAAGGCTTTGAAAGCTGTACTAGTAGACAAGTGTACGGTGCTGGTTTTTCCTGGCGACGTTGCCGACAAACGATAAGCAGCCTTACGTAATTTCAAATGAGAACTGACAATATCACTGGTGAATAAATTGTACACCGTCTCTCGAACACGTTGTCAAACTAAAAATCGTGCTGATTTTGACTTTTTCCCAGTTCTTGAATCAAGTAATCCTGATAAGGGTCCCATATACTGGGACCATACTCTAATAGCCATGCACTGCATGTATACTGTATTATTTATTTATATTTATACGTTTGATGTTTTAATTATGTAGATGTATATACGCAAGTATTACGTGTACCTTACACTTTTATCAAATACGATTTAGTGATAAATTATTTTTCTGAGTGATACAAATATCGGTATTAATTCTTTGCGTAAGGGTCCAACCCTACAATTAAAAAAAAAAAAAAAGGTTGGTACTATATAAAATGTGCAACGATTATGCGGTGAAATACGGTAAGTCCTATGCATACATTTGTGAAAAGTACACTAATATTAAAAAAAAAAAAAAAAAAAAAAACAAGACTAGAGATAGGAAGGTCATATTCACATGACAAGTTTATTAGTAGTTCTCCAGAAATGATTAGCACTTCAGTCACCTAGGTTCAGCATGTGTCCTGTTGCCTAGAAGGCACTGGGTCCTCAATGGGCACTGGTAACTTGTTCCATGCGTGATGGCATCGACGCATATAAGGCATGAATGGTGTCCTGGGGTACAGCCATCCATGCTGCATTCACCTGGTTCCACAGTTCATCTTTGGTGGTTGGCATTGGGTCACAGCGCCACACCTGTCGTTTCACCATATCCAACACACTTTCAATTGGTGACAAGTCTGGTGATCGGGTGGATCAGGGCAACAGTCTGACATCCTGTGACAACAAGAAGGCACGTGTTCGTGCAGCAACATGTGGTCGCGCATTGTCGTGCAGAAAGGGTATGGTTACGGGTCGCAGGATTGTCATTCACGTAGGTCAAATTGGTCACAGTGCCCTGGACATGCACCAACTGTGATTTGTGGCTGTACCCAACAGCATCCCACACCATAAGGCCTTGAGTTGGTGCTGTATGTCTAGTGCGAATGTGATGCCTCTCCCCCTGCCTGCGGTGAACCAAATGCGGCCATTGTTTTCAAATAGAACCAGGGTTCATCCTAAAACACTATCTGCTGCCATTCCTGTCCCCAGTGATGTCGTTCCATACACCATCGCAATCTAGCATGATTATGCACATTAGTCAAAGGTAGGCAGAGAAGTGGATGACGCGCTGGTAACCCAGACCACAATAAACACCTACAGACTGTCACTCCTGATAGTGTACGATGTGTTATGCTGTTCCACTATTGCACCAGAGCCGAGGAGGACGCAGATCTGTCCTGCAATGTCATTAGGATGAGGTGTCAATCTTCTTGGGGGGATCTGGGTAGTGCGACCAGACCTATCTCGTCGTGTTCTACGGCCTTCTGTGAACCATTCTGTACAGACCCGTTGCACTACACACACTTCATCCCACATGAGCAGCAATTTCCCGCATGGATGCATCACGTTCTCTCATGCCAATAATGCACCCTCTTTCAAACTCATTTGAGGATACGGTTCTCACATGCGTCAGGGAGGCATTCTGCAAGCCTGCTCAAGTCACACCGATCCGATACATCACCTTCAGTTTAAATCAACGAGAGCCACAGGCACATTTTACCAGTCGGTGGTGGTGCGCACAAATATCTATGTGGACCTTGAACCTGAGGGCAGACATGGTTCAAATGCTAATTATTTTTTCAGAACATACTAATGCACATGTCCTGTGAATATAAACTTCCTATCTCTAGTCTTTCAAAGTGTTCTGGTTTGTATGAACGAGTGTATTATTGTTATTACCACTATGTGAATATTAAGTAACACTAGTGGTATATGCGTAGGACTCAGCTTATGAATTTCATTTAGGGTCCTGTATTGACGTATAATATTGATGAACTCAATTCTTAAATAGAATTTATTATAAAGTTCCACCTATTCAATACTTAATCATAATTTAAAAAACAATCAAGTACAAATTAAAATAATGTGCCACTTTTGTGACATTGCATGAAAGGGTTTGTTGGTTTAAAATGTTCTAATATAGTCTTTAGTGAAATATTGTTAATGCGAAGCCGCCACTGTTTATTTACAACATACATTATGGTCGATGCCAGTCAAAAGTAACTGGAAGCACTTCATTGGATTCATTGTTGTCACTCATGTATATCAATGCAAGTTATACTGGTTGTCAATATGGAACCTGTGGAAGTTTTTATACTACTTGAATTGTAAAAATCTTCATAAAGAAGTTGCCAAGATGTCCTGTCTTCCAGTCCCTGGTTTGGTGTCAGGTGAAGTTCCTCTTCAGACAACCACCACCACAGACATGGGTGAACAATGATTGTCATTTTCTATTAAGTGTGCACACTCCCTATACCTATCAGCACCTCATAGCAGAAATACTAAGATGAACCTGTGTCATTATCAGAAAATCTATGAACCACAGAAATGGCATGCTAATATAACTAAAGGAAAGTAATCTAACTCCCCAGCTACTTCCCACCAATATTTACGCAGGCTGTTCTTCAAGGGTAGGTAACTCCCTTAGCTCACGAGCACGCAGCAATAATGCTGTCTATCGGAGATAAGTGGCAGCAGAACAGACAAAGCTCACAACAACAAACAATGGTTAATGTTGAGAAAATTCAGGGGCTTTTGATATTAGAGGCTTTCACATTTAGTTTTCTTTTGACTGTATTATTAGGGCATCCTGTGTGAAGGGACTTTTCCTTACTCCTTTCACAACTCCCTATTGTCTTATTCTTCAAGCAGTCATTCTTTCACCATTCCTCTCTCATTCTGATAGTAAGTATGGTTCACAACTTTCCTTGTCAATATGGGCCGATGCTCACACGTTTTTTCACCTTAGGACAATCACAATATTTCTATGTTAGCAATGCTCAGCATTCATGTGGACTAAGCAACAAAAGTCTAAATTAATGAATATCTGCTATACCTGGTATGGTACAACTGAATAAAACAAATGATCAGAAATTGTATTCTCTCCAGCTTTTGTTATGTAGTATTTATCGATAGGACCACTGGAGAGGAATGCAGCTGGGAAGGTGGTTTTGTATCTTCGACTGTGCAGAGAGCGTGAGAGAGAGAGAGAGAGAGAGAGAGAAAATGAAGTGTGGGGATACCAAGTTGCCTACTCGTAACAGCTTAAGTACGGAAGTGTAAGCATTTCTTCATCTAGTCATATGTTTAATTCCAAATCATTTATATTATTCGGAGGGGCTTAGAAGTTTCCCCAAACCCCAAATTAATTTTTAACATGAACCCCTGAGAAAATTGAGAGGAATTTTCGATATATTTAGGAGTACAATGTAGGTAGCAGTAGGGATCCTTTTCGGAGGCAGTCCTACCCAGCGAGTGGTGCCTCTGCCTATGTGAGTCCCAGAGCACACTGACCCAGTGTGTAACATCTAGTAAGGGTCCCAGCTCAGGGTTACGAGCTAAGATCTCAACGACTTCTACAGCGGAGACGGTGGACTTCAGTACGGTGGAGATGGCGGAAGAGGCAGCCCTGTATTCAGGGATTAATATGAGTATAACCTGCTGCCTTGTAGGTTGAAGTGACTGGGCACCAAAGGCTAAGGGAGAAAACCCTGAAAGAAAATCTCTGTCTGTGTTAGGCTCAGCAGGTCAACAGAGGGATTACTGAAGAAGTTGCTTTCAAGAATAATACGAGCCTCGGATGTAGGAATTCATGACAATTACATCAGTTTGGTGCGAATGACTGTTTACAGCCCAATGTTACACCAGGTACCCAAACCAAATGAAGACAAAGTATCAGAGTGGGAACATTAAATATCCTGATATTGACAAACAAAACTGAAGAGTTGGTCGACTTCATGGAAAGGAGGAAACTTCTGATCATGGGCTTGAGTGAAACAAAGTGAAAGAAAACTGGGAAAGTGAATATCAGATTGGACTATAGTCCCTATTGGTCTGAAAATGAGGTAGAGTCTAAGAATGGAGTAGGATTTTTAATACATAAAGACACAGATGCTTGCAGTGAAGTTGAGTTTGTCAGTGAAAGAATAATTAAGTTATCTGTGAACTTAGGAGGGAAAAAGTACAATGTGATCGAAGTCTATGCTCCAAAGGTAGGATTCTCTAAAGACGAAAAGGCCAACTTCCTTAATAACTTGGAAGAACACACTGAGCATGACAATCTAATTGTAATGGGCGATTTTAATTCACAAGATGGCTCACAACGAACAGGAAATACTTTGGGATGAAAAATTTCCATTAGTTTCCAAGATCAGCTTGTACAAAGTATATCTAGTACCCATACTGAAGTATGGCCTGGAAGCAGCAACACTTACTGGATCAACAAAGAGTCATCTTCAGGCAACAGAAATTAAGTTCCTCTGTTCTTGTCTACAAAACATAAAAATGGATAAAATGAGGAAAATGGATATCTGGCAACAGCTTAGATTGGAAAGAAGCTTGCTGGAGACTCTAGAAGTGAAGAGATTGCAATGGTATGATCACATGAAAAGAATGGACCCTCACAGGACTCCTCAAACATATTGTGACCACAATGATCCCGGGAATAGACCAAGAGGAAGACCTCGTGATGTTTGGGGAAAAACAGATATCGAAGGACCTTGAAATTACAGTTGTGAACTGGCGTCGCATATACGAGCAAGCATCTGTGGATGGATAGGACAAACCGGAGGAGGCTCATACACAACCGCACCCGGCTTGCTGGAGCGAAGAAAGAATGATGATAAATGGAAATAATGCACAAGAAATGGAAGGTGAAATGTAACAATGTATAGAGACGTGCATTATGGAGGCACTTCCAAGCACCCCAGAAACTTAAAACTTGGTACCAGCGGAGCCAATACGCCCACAATTCCTAGAAAAATAACAATCCAAATATCCCCGAGCAAGCTGAATTGGGGAGGTTCAAGTTTGGGACTCTCAGAAGCAAAACAGTGCAAGTAAATAAGCCTGTAGAAATGAATGAGCAATTAAGAAACGAATGCATTAAGTACACTTGTGTGAACTACAACACACCCTTTTCAATACCATATTTAATTTGAGAAACAGTAAAGTCCTGATTTTATAATATGACAAATAACTAAGACATAGAATGAAAACAGAGATCTGTGTAGAATTTCTATGATGTGGAAAGTTGTTGAAGAATGTTTTTTAAAGAATACTCGCTGTGTATGGTTCATGGTGTGGGTTACTGTAGTCACGCCCTAGTTCGTGAACCATGGGCGACGGCTGAGTGGCCTAGTAAGTGGTCCTGAGATTCGGGATATCAGTTGGTATGGAATGGGAGTGGGCATCTCTGACATATCTGAGTCATGGCCCTCCTTGTGCTCAGGCGGCTAGGACTATACAATTCACCGGTGGTCCATAACCAATTAGAGGAGAGATCCTCACTTGGACTATGTGCAAGTAGGGTAGCATCCTGCTTCATGAATTTACCGAGCTCAGAACACTTTAACGAAATTAAATTCGATGGGGAGCTATCAATATTAATGGGGCTTATGGAAGAAAGAAAGTAGAACTGGCTGAGTCAGCAAAGAGGATGCATCTGGATGTGCTAGGAGTAAGTGATATTCGGGTAAGGGAGATAATGAGGAAGAGATAGGAGATTATAAAGTACTTGATGGGTGTTAGAAAGGGAAGGGCAGAGTCTGGGGTAGGGCTCTATCCGGAATACCATTGCACACAACATAGTTTCTGTTAGGCACGTAAATGAGCGAATGATGTGAGTAGATTTGTCAGTTGGAAGAATCAGGACTAGAATTGTCTCCATGTATTCACCATGTGAGGGTGCAGATGAGGATAAAGTTGCCAAGTTTTATGAAGCATTGAGTGACATCGTTGTCAGGGTCAACAGCAAGGATAGAATAGTGCTAATGGGCGATTTCAATGGGAGAGTTGGGAATAGAACTGAAGGATACGAAAGGGCGATTGGTAAATGTGGGGAAGATATGGAAGCTAATGGAAATGGGAAGCGTTTGCTCGACTTCTGTGCTAGTATGGGTTTAGCAGTTACGAATACATTCTTCAAGCATGGGAGGCTAGGGGTACCAGATCCATAATAGACTATATCTTAATCGACTTCGAATTCAGGAAATCTGTTAGGAACGTACGTGTTTTCCATGGATTTTTTGATGATACAGACCACTATCTGATCTGTAGTGAACTAAGTATCTCTAGGGCTAGGGTAGAGAAAGTGAAATCTGTCTGCAAACGAATAAGGGTAGAAAATCTCCAGGACGAGGAAATTAGAAGTACATGGATATGATTAGTGAGAAGTTTCGAACAGTAGACAGTAAGCAGGTTCAGGATATAGTAAATGAATGGGTGGCATATAGGGATGCTGTAGTAGAAACAGCAAGGGAATGCCTAGGAACAACTGTGTGTAAAGATGGGAAAAGGCGAACATCTTGGTGGAAAGATGAAGTGAGAGCAGCTTGTAAACGTAAAAAGAAGGCTTATCAGAAATGGCTCCAAACAAGGGCCGAGGCAGACAGGGATTTGTACGTAGATGAAAGAATCAGAGCGAAACTAATAGTTGTTGAATCCAAAAAGAAGTCATGGGAAGATTTTGGTAATAACCTGGAAAGGCTAGGTCAAGCAGCAGGGAAACCTTTCTGGACAGTAATGAAGAATCTTAGGAAGGGAGGGAGGGGAAAAGGAAATGAACAATGTTTTGAGTAATTCAGGAGAACTCATAATAGATCCCAGGGAATCACTGGAGAGGTGGAGGGAATATTTTGAACATCTTCTCAATGTAAAAGGAAATCATCCTGGTGGTACTGCGAACAGCCAAGCTCATGGGGAGGAGGAAAATGGTGAAATTATTCTTGAGGAAGTGGAAAGGATGGTAAATAAACTCCATTTTCATAAAGCATTAGACCTGAAATGGTGAAGTATAGTGGGTAGGTAGGGATGAAATGGCTTCATAGAGTAGTAAGATTAGTGTGGAGTGTTGGTAAGGTACCTTCAGATTGGACAAAGGCAGTAATTGCACCTATCTATAAGCAAGGGAACAGGAAGGATTGCAACAACTATAGAGGTATCTCATTGATTAGTATACCACGCAAAGTATTCACTGGCATCTTGGAAGGAAGGGTGCGATCAGTCGTTGAGAGGAAGTTGGATGAAAACCAGTGTGGTTTCAGACCACAGAGAGGCTGTCAGGATCAGATTTTCAGTATGCGCCAGGTAACTGAAAAATGCTACGAGAGGAATAGACAGTTGTGTATGTTTTGTAGATCTAGAGAAAGCATATGACAGGGTACCGAGGGAAAAGATGTTCACTTTACTGGGGGACTATGGAATTAAAGGTAGATTATTAAAATCTATCAAAGGCATTTGTGTTGGGAACTGGGCTTCACTGAGAATTGATTGTAGAATGAGTTCTTGGTTCAGAGTACTTATAGAGGTTAGACAAGGCTGTAATCTTTCACCTTTGCTGTTCGTAGTTAACATGGATCATCTACTGAAAGGTATAAAATGGCAGGGAGGGATTCAGTTAGGTGGAAATGTAGTAAGCAGTCTGGCCTATGCTGACGACTTGGTCTTAATGGCAGATTGTGCCGAAAGCCTGCAGTCTAATATCTTGGAACTTGAAAATAGGTGCAATGAGTATGGTATGAAAATTAGCCTTTCGAAGACTAAATTGATGTCAGTAGGTAAGAAATTCAACGAATTGAATGTCAGCTTGGTGATACAAAGCTAGAACAGGTCGATAATTTCAAGTATTTAGGTTGTGTGTTCTCCCAGGATGGTAATATAGTAAGTGAGATTGAATCAAGGTGTCCTAAACCTAATGTAGTGAGCTCGCAGCTGCGATCAACAGTATTCTGTAAGAAGGAAGTCGGCTCCCAGACGAAAGAAACTATCTTTACATCGGTCTGTTTTCAGACCAACTTTGCTTTACGGGAGCGAAAACTGGGTGGACTCAGGATATCTTATTCATAAGTTAGAAGTAACAGACATGAAACTAGCAAGAACGATTGCTGGTACAAACAGGTGGGAACAATGGCAGGAGGGTACTCGGAATGAGGAGATAAAGGCTAATTTAGGAATGAACTCGTTGGATGGAGCTGTACCCATAAACTGGCTTCGGTGGTGGGGTCATGTGAGGCGAATGGAGGAGGATAGGTTACCTAAGAGAATAATGGACTCTGTTATGGAGGATAAGAGAAGTAGAGGTAGACCAAGACGACAATGGTTAGACTCAGTTTCTAACGATTTAAAGATAAGAGTTATTGAACTAAACGAGGCCACAACACTAGTTGCAAATCGAGGATTGTGGCGACATTTAGTAAATTCACAGAGGCTTGCAGACTGAACGCTGAAAGGCATAACAGTCTATAATGATTATGTATGTATGTACTCACTGTGTGACGCGGAATGTTGTAGAATGTAGAATATTTTATTCATATTCTATTTAGCCACCTAACCTGTATGGTATAAAATATTCTTGTATTATGTTTTATTTTTATTCATTATCCACTTAAGTAACTACTAGGTTGTATAATTATTGATTTGTAATAGCTGGAACAGTCCATAAAGGTTGTGACGTCCAGAAAGGTTGTGATGCGGCCTTTCCCTGTCAATTGTCAATTCTAGAAATATGTTCTTACTAATTCTGGAAAAGGAAAGGTCGCGATTGGTGTTTGTATATGTTCCGGAATATTGTATAAACATCGCGACTGGATAAAGAGTAGTGATTGGTGAATCTGGGTGGCGATAGGCAGGCTCCTGTGGTCTGATTGGTCACTCAGTAATCACACCAAGGACAGACTTCCCTTTTTGAGTGAGTGAGGCAGGATTTCGTGGTCTTTGGTTCTATCGTCAGTCCAGCTGTTTTGACGCAAGTCAGCGTATCCTCGCTCCCAGGATGGGCTACCTTGGGGTAAGCACGGTTGCTTTCAGTCCCGTTTTAATTTACAGTTGAAGTTCCTTGGTGTTATCACAC
The DNA here is from genome assembly GCF_040414725.1 of Anabrus simplex. Lineage (NCBI taxonomy): Eukaryota > Metazoa > Arthropoda > Insecta > Orthoptera > Tettigoniidae > Anabrus > Anabrus simplex. The sequence continues at coordinate 103,926,146 of NC_090267.1, read as the reverse complement.
AGGAGTTTGCCTAGTCACCACTCTATTGCTCAGATATTTTAGAAAGCACGTTAACACCCATTTAACTGTTTTATTTGCATCTTGTGTTTCCTCTTACCTTCAAGATTGTATTGTAGAACGGGGAGTATGTTAGGATATAATTTGGTTAACCTCTTGGCCTAATAGCAAAGCTCTTGTCCAACATCTAATTTTGTATTCATAAATTGTGAATCTGGATTGTGCGGATAGATATGTTCGGAAGTTATCTTGTAATGTTGATTTCGGAAATTATATTTTGTAAACAAGAGATCACCGTTGATTTTTCTGGAAACATTTGCATCTTTATGGCCTTTGGTAGGTTCCCCCCCCCGTTCCTTGTTTATAGTCGTCAAGTTGACCAACCTGATATTTGTTTGTGTGTATTACAGCGCAGTTCATCTGATGTTTACTGCGTGCCTAGGGTTTTAAAGTACCGTGTAAATTGCTTTATTTTCCTTCCTTTTTACTGTGTATTGTGTAACCACTGAAAATCCGGCTACATATTGGTAGCAGCAGTAGCAAAGTGGTTGCGGACGAAAGAAAAGTGAACGGTGATCGTACTTAACCTAAGATAGTGAAAGCCTTGAAATTTAGTTTCTACCCGTCAAGATGGCTCGTGCTGTTCCTAATCCTTTCCATTTGAGAAAGTCTGAACTAATTTACGAACTTCGTATCCAGAAACTGAATTCTACAGGCAATGTCAGAGATGACACTAGCTTATTGAAACAGTCCCTTGATTTACCTGTAACCATTCCCGAGTTAACTACGGACGAGTTGCGCGAGTCTTTGGCCGTGGTTAAAGATAAATTGGCGGAATTTAATGCCATTCTCATGTCTTTTGGTACTTCTGAGGCCTCGCATGGCCAATTAGCATGGTTTAAGGCACAGTTATCACATCACCTTGACAGAATTAGGGATTTGTTGTCTCTCGAATTGCTGGCAAATGAACAGCAGGTGTGTGAATCCGTATTAGTACAGTTTTCAAGAATATTGGACAAAATCATTGGCTTGCTTGAAGGGAAGGAGTTGATTAACACTAGTTCGGAGGTTCAAGTGTCTACCCTCTCTGGATCATGTGAAAGTGTTAACTCTGGTTCCGCATCTGCAGTTTCTCGAGTGTGTACTGTAGCAACTAGTGCTAGTGTTATTGAGGAGCCTGACGTGAGTAATGCTTGCCCGGGATCTTCTGCTTCATTGTCAAGAGCTAGGACACCTGTAAGCGATTCATATAATGGATCTTCTTTGCCATGTCTGTACCTCTACTAATTTTCCTGTGGTATCTGGCACTTCTGCCGAAGCTCAGTGTCTGCCCTCTGTTACTCTGTTACACAACCTGGTTCTTATGCAAGGGTGCAAAACCATCCCCGTCTTAGTGTCACTGGTATCACGTGCTCTTAGGTTGCATAACCCCTACACAAGTGGTTAATGCCCCAATGGTCTCTCAGATTAGCGAGAACCTTTCACAAATGAGATTTGCACCCATAAAGTTGCAGGCTAACTGTAGTCCTAACCTAACCTTCTGTGCCCTATCCTTTTCACAAGAGCGCCCGAATCAAAGGTACAATGACTGTAACGTCTCAGGATCAATGTAAGCCTTGCCAGGCACCTCCTACACCTGCTTTCCCCCAGATTTTCTCTAACCTACCTCACCCGTTGACTACTGTGTTTAAGGGAGTCTCTAAATTTTCGGCTAACTCAGTTGATGAGGTTATTTCTTTACTTCGGTTCTTAATCGAGTTTAAGGATCAGGCAATAGTGTACAATCTCAGTAACGACCACGTGTTTCAAATCCTATATCCGCATGTATCTGGAGCTCTTTCTGAGCATATCGTCAGGGCAATTTCCGAAAGATGGACCGTAGATCAATTTCACGCACATGTGCTTGAATATTTCATTCCTTCTCGTGCCTTGCCTTCATTAGTGCAGAAGCACTATTTCTGAGTGCAACATTTCAATGAGTCATTATCTGAATATGTTCAAGATATTAAACTCCTCCAGGCTCGGATTTTCCGGCTCCACTATTCCGAGGCCCAAATGGTTGCCAACATCATTGAAGGTCTCGCCCCGAACTACAGATTATATCTGGCCCTTTCACCGCAACCAGCAATGCTCGCTCAGTTGGAAACTGTCCCAGTTTCTGCAGAAGGTGTTCAATATGCTGACCAGTTACGCCTTGCATTAGCCCCCCCTCCCTCCGTCCTATGAGCACGCCCTCTCCTCAGGATACTAATACCGCCCCTTTACCTGCTTCCTAACATTTCGGGCTCAGGGTAAACTCCTGTAGTTTTCTTTCACCCCCATCATAAACTTCTCTAAAATGTATGGATTGTAGATAGTGTTTACCCTGGGGTTTAGGTGCCCTAATGTCCCTGGTGTGGGAGGGGGTCTCTACATGAAATTCATTGAGCCACCCGTGGGGCGACTATGCTAGTCAGTGAATTAAAGAAAGAACTCTAACTCCCCTTGAAAACTGTTGTTCTCCAAGATGATCTAGTTCGTCAGGGTCAGGGTGGTCTTGCCTCGAGTATTCCCCTGTCTGCCGCGTGTTTATGTTACAGTGGCAGCAGTGACCAACTTCATCTGATGGCAATCTAACGTGCCAAGTTGAGAGGCACACTGCATACCTTGGGCGCTACCATCCGGCACCACTATCCTGTGGCAAAATGTCCCAATGGAGGCAAACTGGCTAGACTGCACCTCACCTATCTGCTCATTTGGTTCAAGATACGGCTGGGCTGCACTGCAACTTACCTAGCAACCTGGTTTGGACTGAACTTGTATGGAGGCTGTTGGCAAACGGCCGTGTCGGGAGCCACATCATCAGCAAGAACGTGTAGCCCTAGCTGTGCAACTTTGATCCTATGATTGGTGTGAAAAGTGGTGCAAGATCGACTTATTCCACAACTCTGCTAAGGAGGCGGCATTGGACGCTTTCTTACAAAAGTGAAAGGGCTCCGAGTTCTTGGCTTTTGCAGAAGGAAAGAGTATACATCCTTTCTGTGGACAGAGTTAAGATGGTCAAAGCAATTTTGGAATGTTGGAAATGCATTTTTGAACTGTAGTATCTTATCACATTGACATTTGTGCTGTGTTGATATGTAACCCGTAAAAGACCGCAAGTACTGAATGGACTTTTGGTGTAGTGACAGTTGTTTTTTTTTATTGGAATTTTAACTTGAAGAAAATCAATGTTGTTAGTAGGATGAGTGTCAAAATTCCCGTGAACTATAGTTGTGAATACCATTAGGTATGTTTACTAATCTGTGCTATGGTGTGCAAGTTTTCAGAAGTGATCACCCCCCACCCCATCCCCAGTATCTTAATTGAGGAAGAATGAGACCTGTATAGAATTTCTATGATGTGGAAAGTTGTTGTAGAATAATAATTAGGACAATAACAAATTAAATTAATAAATATAAATTAACCGAACATTAATTAGAATCAGAAATATAGCTATATGAACACTGCATTACTTTTACTTCCGTAACTTATTATTCTCTGCACTATTCACAGATCGATACCACACGCGAGTGTTGTGTTGTCTTTTGAAGTGTTGCAACATTGAGTTCAACTTCCTCATGTCTCGCTGCATGCTATGCATGCTTGCAAAGTATAACACACACTAAATACTATTTCCCTCGCCTGTCGACAATACTTAATCAAAAAGGTATGGTCAAATGTTCCACGTTTACAATAAATTTTTAAATTTTTATTATTTAAATAACATTTTAAAATAACGGAACATGTTTCATCTATCTTTTAGACATCATCATCTCAAGTGTTCAATATCCTTTTTAACAGGATCAAACATTGTGCTCAGAACATTCCAACATAATTTTTCAACATTTTAACTGATGCATTCGGTATTCTGAATTATTTTAACGTGTTTTTGTCCTTGTCCTTTGTTCTTAATCTTAAAACTCTTCGGCTGATTAAGTATACGTACGACAACACAGGCTGTATAATGAAATTTATTTTATGCAGTGTCGACACAATACTTGTTTTTCTCTTCCTGGATCCATCCTTCTGCAGCATACACATGAAATAATTCCCTAATTTTGTTGATAGTAATATTTACAAATAAAACTCAAAACATCCTTGTGACCCACACAAACTAGCATCTGTTACTGAAATAATTTTACTGATTCAGCAGAAGATGCATGCATCATACTAAAAAGCATGCGAATGTTACTGCATAACACTCTCCAAACAACCTTCCAGGCCGCATTCCACTTTAATAACAGATATTTTAGAACTATGTTTTAGGCTTTCCCCTAAACTACCATTTCACCCAGTGTGAATAAAATTATTTATAACCTGGACTGTAGTACCTTATTCACAACTTTTTCCTTTGTATTTCAACAAAGGATGTACAGTGGAACTTCGTTAGTATGTTTTCAAAGGGACTAAAAAAATTGGAAGTCAAAAGTGGGAAAACATTACCGAAAATGCTATACTGTATTTACAATGTGTAAAAATATATATATTTTTAAACATGTCAGATGTGTGTGTGAAACTGCTAATCTTAAGAATTAGTTACATGTACAACTACAGCTAAAATATAAACATAGGTCTGTCAGTAACATGCACGGAGAACACACAACATAAAAATGAATGACAGTATATGAACTTTAATTCTGAAAATACATCTTACCTAACAGTTGAACACAAATATTTACACTGGTTTGAAATGAATTTGTATGGTTGATTGCTTTCTTGGTTTTAATTTTAAAATTGTACTGTGCATCCTGTTTAATAAAGTAATTACTAGACCTGGGATTTGGGACTTTAAAAAATTATGTTTTAGGCACTGAAATATGCTTTTAAAACAAGTAAATAGGCACTTAAAATATGCTTTAAAATGTGTAAATAGACAGAAAATAGACTTTGAAATATTACTATATACACAAACTGTAATATGATCCTTTTTTTTCCTTCAAGAAATGTGGTATACCTATTAACAGAAATAACTGCATAAGTACGACAGAATTAAGAAGACATGTATCAAAAACAGTTATGGATTATATAAAAAAATCATAATCAGTACTGAACTGAAACCTTAATGCTAGAATCACTGAACAAAATTATAGCACTGTAGGCATGCCATAACAGTGTAAGTGTGGAGTATGTATTTATGTGTGTGGAACATTCCTTCACCACTTTCACTTGTTTGCTTTACAACACATAGCAATGATCTTCTCCAAATTTTCCAGTCAGGCTCTCTTTTGTCTATTAAAATAACTTTGACAGGAAAAAAAAAAGGTGCTCTACACTTACAGGTGTTAGAGGGGCAAACGAATGTTTACCTACATTTTTCAGTTCAATTTCACTAGGTTAAGTCTAGCTTTTCCCCATCCATTTCCTGATATACCCTTTTCAGCACTGAATAACCTGTATTCTTCTGCAGTACACTAGCCCACTTGTCTCTTATTTTAACTCCTACCTTGCCCTTAGCAGTTCGTATATTATTTTTAGTTTCCTCAATTACAGAAAATTGTGAATGATTGAGACTGATTTCTTCTTCCTCCATTTTCATAACGGTGATTGGAAGAAATGAAAAATTTGCTCGAATATATGCAATGTTTCTTTCGAACACTGGAATAGTCCTTTAACAGCTCTTTAAGAGACGACGCAGAAGCAGAGTTGCCCATTAAAGGCATATTGTCTATTACAGACATAATTTCCTCAAGATGTTCCACATAAACAGGGCAGTTTCCAACCAGGAACCCCAGCAGGTGATGATTTGCTGAGGTGGAAAGGGAATAGAGGGGAGTTTCTCTCAGCAGATGGCTATTCTTGATGGAGCCTTACAGAACACTTTCTTCACTGTTAAGATGAGAGTATTTTACTGCCAGAAACTCAGCCCTAACTGTTTCTGCAAGTAACATGAATTAAAGACGGGCAGAAAGTTTTGAGGAGAGGTGCAGTAGCAATTATGTAGGAAGCAGCATCAAAGACAAGGCACAGAACTTTAACTTGTTGACGAGTGCACCTAAGGACAGTCAATAGTGTGTGCACGGCATCTGCCGTTTGGTCCCACATGAGGGAGCACGGCATTTGTCATTTTAGGCTAGTACTAAGAAATTAATTGCTTACTGATGTAATATGACATCTGGGGGCATTTTTTATTTATTTTTTTCACTTTTTCAGTTATTCGAATAGTGTCGCTGTACAAATCCTAGTTTAGTATGGTGGTGGTCTCTGACGGAAATGCATATACTCCCTACAGTGTAAGAGTTTGGCGCGCCATTAGCTTACAGGTTACAGCAGTGTTAAGATTGCCGCCGATGGGGATAGATGTTTGTGCTCTTCATAGCTATAAATATTTTTGGTTTTCGTAAATATAACTGGGAATGCGGCTTCTTTTGTAAATTACAAGTGATGCTATGGAGTTTCTGGACACAAGTGATGATATTATAGGTGAACTAAATAGAGATATTAGTGAAGGTGATGTATGAAAAAAGTTTTGAAATGACAGCGTTTTCTTGATCCAAAATATCTTTTCATGTGTCTCAAAGTCTCTCCAAGTTTACTGACATTTAAAAAAAAATTCTTACTCCCCAGAGGTTGTTTACCGGTCAAATACGAACTTCGATGCGGCTGGCATTATTGCACGGCATATGCCATGCGCACTCATCAAAAGGTTAAAATCATCAACAATCCCAGGATACAACAATTGCACCCCCCTTGTCAATAAAGTATGCAATACTTTGACTATTGACTTTCTCAAGCTGCTTAGAGCAAAGAAGGTGAGCAATAGATGTCTGGGTTTAAGTTTCCCTGCTATAAGATTAGCCAGTACCTGCCCACAGAGCCAGTGGTTTCGTCCACACAACCATATGCAAGACTGCCCAGTATCCTCCCTGATAGAAAATATTACCTCATTGTAGCAAATACAGTATATGTTTAAAAAAAATGATGGGATGTGCTGCTTCATGCACAGCATTCCAGGGGATATTTACTGCAACTAGGGCTCTACATATATCGGCATAGAAACCATTATGGGTCGTGGGAGATATCGTTTGTGTGAGTGGAGTCTGTCTTATGTTACTTTTCATGGCTACTTTCACTTCGTAACTGGCACTACCTGCACATGCTGCTGAGGGTGGCATTTTTTCGTTTGTGAAATCTAAGTGATAAAAATTAGAGACTAACCGTCTTACTAATAAACGGTGTATAACATTTATACAAGGTTTATACACCATTTATGTGAAATTTGTTACTAATAACCCGCGTATAAGCCTCCTGTGTATACATCTGTTATAGTTATTTACTGAATTGCTTATACAGACCAGGACCCTTGTATAAGCGCTGTATAGCAGCGAGTAGCGGAAAAAGAAACGAGTGAGCAGTTTATTTTCGTGGTATTTATTGTCTACAGTAATATAATCGTGGTGAAATATTCGACTTATCCATTTAACATTGAACACACATTGAAAGAATGGACAATAACGATGATCTTCACGGTATTTTAAACATAGACGACATACACCATTCAGAGGTTATGGAGGCTAGACATCTTCGAAAAGTAAAACACTTTAAAGAGATCGAATGACAATGAATGACTATAAAAGAAATGATGATTGGACGTATTTTTGTTTAATAATGTGTTACTGCTTAATAGAATTTTGAAATTGCGAGTTTATTATACATTATCTGCCTCTACAAAGATCTTTATCAAATTTGAATACCCTAAAAAGGGACATATTCCTGGACATAAAAAATGATATAACTTGAAAACCGTACGTAATGTGATTTCCATACTTTGCAGCTGAATATGCAGAAATATGATGTATAAATGCCTAATAGAAACTTTTTTGATCAAACCTTTCTTTTAAGCTACAAAACAGTTTTTCCTTTCTCCTGAAAAGTAAGGATTTTGGAATGTGCACCGTACCCTTTTCAACTCGCCGATTCAATTACAATTGCTTGCGTTTTCCGTACTATCCCAGATAGGAGCTTTTGATCTTTTCTTAAGCTTTTCCATTTCTTTTTTTGGTGTTCATTACACAAGCAAGGTGAAGAAATGTTGATATCAATATAAGCCCATTTCCAGCTGTCTCACGGTATGACAATGAATAACGATAAAAGAAATGATGGCTGCGCGTACTTTTGTGTAATGTTTTACTGCTTAATAGACTTTTGAAATTACGAATTTATTATACATTATCTGCCTCTACAAAGATCTTTTATCAAATTTGAGTACCCGAAAAAGGGACATATTCCTGGACATAAAAAATGGTATAACTTGAAAACCGTACGTAATATGATTTCCATACTTTGTAGCTGAATACGCAGAAATATGATGTATAAATGCCTAATAGAAACTTTTTTGATCAAACCTTTCTTTTAAGCTACAAAACAGTTTTTCCTTTCTCCTGAAAAGTAAGGATTTTGGAATATGTACCGTACCCTTTTCAAATCGCCGATTCAATTACAATTGCGCACGTTTTCTGTACTATCCCAGTTAGGTGCTATTTATTTTTTCTTAAGCTTTTCCATTTATTTTTTGGCATTCATTACACAAGGAAGCTGAAGAAATGTTGATATCAGTACAGTATAAGCCAATTTCCAGTTGTCTCACTTTGTTTTGCCACTGCCTTTCGATACGCCGTGCTACTGCGCGACTTTCCGGAAAGTTTTGCTCGTAGATAACCAGCAGTAGCGATCATACAGGCGGTGAACGTGCGAAAAACGCCAGTGAACTACAGGAAGAGATTCCCACGCCTTGGAACGGGTGCATACGTTCTTTTCAAATGCGTATACCACGTTTATTAGTAAGAAAAATATAAAACGCTTATACACTGTATAACTACACAAGTGTTAAACAACTGTATAAGGACTTTTTATTAGTAAGACGGTAAGATTAGGAGTAGAAAAGGTGAATAGCTATTGAATGAAACTTGCAATTTTGAACTAAGACACTATTACTTCAAAGTCAATTAAGAACAAGAACACTACAGGCCTTGAAGGGTCTTTGCTTTCAACAATGGCTGCCCAGGTCATGGCCTGCAGATATCGGGTGGTCGTGTGATCAGCACGACATCTCTCAACCATATTGCCTTACTTTCATGACCGCTACTCACCGTCACTCCCAACTGTCCTCATGCCGTCCCAAGACTTCATAGCTTTCTAAACTGCTGCCAGCACTAGAAATCAGACCCAGGCTGCCTGGACAAGGTCCAAAATTAGAGGAGCCAATATCATAACCTTAGTTTTAGATTAATATGAAATTTAAGACAAATACACACACACACTTGTTTATTGCAGTACTGGCCGAAAATAATCCTGCCATTCAAAGTCATCCCTGGAAACTGTATAACCTATTGTTGTATACGCGCACTCTTAGATTATTTCATTTTAGCCATTACAAACTATATTAATTTACAAATCAGATATCTGAAGCACTTCAGTGGAATAATGTTGTATAGCAAACAAGATGGCAGGCGCTGGAAGTATACATGTTTTGCCAAGCACTATAAAACGACTTAATAGTTCAAGTAAATGAAAAATTAATATGACCCAGTGGAATGGTGTGAAATGGAAGAAGTTAAGGGACTCCGGAATGCCATACAAAATCTGAAGAGGCAAAGAGGTGGATGGAAAGACACCTCCATATGAGTCGAACAATGCTGTACGTGTTATTCCTACTACAGTACACAAAATTTGCAGTATCCAGATTGCCGTTCATGATATTAATGTTCCTATACATTAATGTATGTGCTATTTTTATGTTCTTTTCAAATGTTACGTCTTATTGAAAAAAATTGTTATTGTAAAAAAGGTATTATAATTTTTACACGTTAGCTGCCACACTACATTTGATGATATTTGAACGAAAGAGGGTTTCTTCTTATTTTCTATTTTATTGTGCATATGTACTGATAATTAACCATAAACAAGGCAAAATGTTAATATTCAGGGGCTGAACAGACCTTGATTTCCATGGCACGGAACGTCTAGCGAAAACACTTCCATTTGATATACACAGGGTCGATCTTGACAAAGACTGGATCATGGCTGCTCAGCACTGCTCTGCACATGTAATATGAACTGGCCCTTACCTGTCAACCGACTTACAAATTTGTGACATTGGAAGAAAAAATGTGAACTCCTCGAAATATGTTAAAACTGTTATATTAGTTTTGAAGTGATATGCTTTTAACATTTTTTTTTCAATTAAGAAGTGTGTGCTACCACAGGTAATGACACACATGCTACGTAACTCTCAAGTGCCATATCTATGTTATTTTTTGAGGCTTTTCTTTGTTTTTTTTTTATGTTTATAAGATTGGAAATCCATGCCTTATTAGTAAGTTCATCAATAAATAACATACAGCAATGTTACATAACATACTTCATTGTTCGACATATTCGCTTTTCGAGGTTGAAACGTTCGATTATAGACAGCTGATTAAGAGTTAATATATATTGTGATGATGTAATGTGCCTGTTTCCTTGATAGGACTAAATTATTTTTATTATTTTATATTTTTTTGCCTTTACTGTAAAAAAAATGGAAAATGTGCCATACAGCGTTGTTTGGCGGCAAACTTCAATTGTTCCTTTGCATGTTGGACATTTCTATTTACAACAGCTTGGTCTTTTGGCGAGCCCTCAATGTAGGGAAGAGATTGACATGTCTCTGTTTCAGCAAAGAATACAGAAAGTGTGGTTAAATCAAAATAAATTCCAAGCATACATCTGTATGTAAAGTGCAATATTTCTACCTTTTTAAAATTAAAAATTACTGCTAAGAAATGAAAGAAGGCTGCTGCTTGTATCAGAACTATGCATGTTACTTACACAGTCCAGATGGGCAGGCATTAGTCGAGGGACCCACTTCAATAATCGTGACAGGTTCCTTTGCTCCATCCAGAGGAGGAAATTGCAGAAGTGTGAGAGATTCTTTATCTGATGGTAGAATGGACCTAGGGAGAACAACTTGAATGTAACCATATATCAAGGACAAGCCAGGGACCAATAAAGAGGAACAGGCGAGGAAAACAAAACCAAAAGCTAAATGTTCGATTTGCACATCATCTCCTCATATACTTCATGCAATGGAACAACCCATTTTACATATTTTAAGTCTGAAATAATGTGAAATCAAGAAGATTGTACACCAGAGGAAATCAATATCAGAGAACACTGGAAATTCTAGAATGGAAATACTGTAATTTAGAGAGAAATACCATCAAACATTTCAGTAAAACTGAAGGACAAGTCAATTACTACCAGATTTCACATCAGCTCCTCTTTTGCAATTTACTACATTCCTAGCTTAGTGTGCTAGTGAGGAATCACGATGAAACAAAGGCCATTTTTAAATTCAGGACCACTTGTCAATAAAAGAACCACTGTACCTTATTGGTTAAGTTAATTCCCTTTTTATTCCACTGAACACACCTCCAGTTACTTTTCCACATTTTCATGCTTATTCAAATGTCTTGTCGTAGCATGAGAAGTATTTGTAGACCCTTGTCATAGAAGTCTGCCATCAGTGAGGAAAACTATTTTTGAATTATAGTTTTCACTTTGTCAATGGAAAAATGCTTCATATGCAGAAAGAGATGGTAGTCAGCAGGTGCAAGGTTGGATCTGTACGGGAGGAGGGGTCGAATTGCTGCCAGCCAAAAGGCTGGAAATGTGCTTGTGTTTGAACAGCAGAACAGGGCCTTGCATTGCCATGAAGGAGTATTTGGCAGACAGCAAACCATAGTGTTTAATCTGGATTTAAGTTGTTTTCTATGCAAGACGGTATGAAGTCGTGCTGATTATCACTCCCCACAGCACGTTGTCTACTAGCAAAACAATGTGCCTGTCCCACACCACCATTGCCATTATCTAGTGGATTGAGAATGAATAACTGAACCTCACTTGTTAGATGACTCGTATCACCACTCCATTAATCGCTCGTCTGTTTCAGGTCCCTTCTCCCATGATACAGTCCAAAAATTCATTGCCTTCGTCATGGTATACGGAAAAAAATTACAAAGCACTGGCACATCTTTTCATTTTGTGTTCCTCTGTCAGCATCCTTGGAATTCGGTTGCACAGATTCCTGAAGTCCAACGTTTCTAACAAATGCATAGAGAACAGACTTTGATACTTGTGTAAAATACAATACTGGTGTGGAAATTATGAACTGTTGGTTTCTGCTGATTTTGGTGTCTACTGCATGCACAGTATTGTCAATATTTAGATGGCTGACCAGAATGCGGTTCATAATGCACACCTGCCAACATTCCTTGAATAACCTCACCCACTTACAAGCCTTTACCCTCACTCGTACAGTTGTGGCCATAAACTTCCACAGACCTGGTTATTAATCTCCGCTGTTGCAACATTTCTTGCTGTAAAGAATCTTAACTGATCCGATTTCACAAGCAGAAGGCTGCTCGATCATCTTAAACATTTCTGAAGTGTGCACACTGCATATGTGATCCAAAATAAACATCACATTGTGGACAAAGAATGCTGGGAGTCAGAGTGCATATGCAAAAGTACAACTGCATAGGACTAGTCTCAGCAAATACCATGTCAAATGGTACTTAATTAAAAAGTAGCCCTCTTACAAAGTTCCATCGCAGGAACATACATGCAAACAATCATTCAAAAATATTGTTCGGTAGTTTCAGCAAATTTTTTCAATACATATATATGGAAGTGATAAACTGCACTGCAGTTAATACTCTGCATTACTGCCCCCTCTGCCTCACAGCGTACATGACTTTTTAAAAATAACGGACTAAATATAAACTCACTTCACTAGGAAAACAACCATACTGTCTGCTTATAAATTCAATAAGAAGAGTAAAACCAAATACAAACATTAAAATTTTACCAGCTATTTGTGTTTCCAGGATAAACAGCTCTATAGTCCCCCACCAACATTTACGTAATTTTACAGTACCATGTCAAACAATTTCTAACATCAAGGCACTACTACCATCATCACTTTTCATGGTCTCTGCATTCTAAATTCAAAGAATCTTGTGCACTTCAGGATTTTTTCCTATTTGTTTTATGTTGCACCAACACAGACAGAACTTATGGTGACGATGGAATAGGAAAGGGCATAAGACTGGGAAGGAAGCAACCGTGGCCTTAATGTACAGAAGCAGCATTTATCTGATGTGAAAACCACACTAAACTATCTTCAGGACTGCCAACAGCGGGATTCAAACACCCACTACTTCCTGAATTCAAGCTGAAAGCGATGTGACCCTACAGAACAGTCAATTCATTCAGTTACTGGCTGCAGATTCTCATGTCCATCGGCATTATACATCGGCAGCAATGTTTATCGTATAGAACATTTGGAGCATACAAGACATTTTCTCTAGTAATCACTTCCTGATTCAGCTATCCATTCCAGTTAACAAATTTGCCATTTGTTGGTCATGTTTATCTTTGTTCTATTAACCTTCCCAATTGACACTTGGTAAATTGAGATCACTCGCTACAATCACGGTCCTCTCCATATTGTTTCCCACAAAGCTGATTATCTTATAAAATAATTCCAAATCAGCGTCTGCACACTCCAGAAACATCAAGCTGCCCATTATCTTTAGAGATAAGTCTTACATCTAGAATTTCATGTTTGTTATTAACTTCTTCGTAGCTTACAAATTATTTCACTAGAATGAATACTACCACTCCTGTCATTTCTATCCTATCTGTACGATAAACAATCTAGTTCAATGAGAATATTTCTGCATCCATTATGTAATTTCTCAGCCATGTTTCAACTTCTATTAGAATACCTGGCAAGTATATATCTATTAAATTACTTAATTCTATTCCTTTCTTTACAATATTTGTACAGTTCAACACTACATTTTCTTGACATTCCTACTTGACTTCCAGATCCCTGTACCTTTATCACTTACTGTTTCCTAGTCCACCCTGTTTCCCTAAATGTGCCTCTATATGCAGTTCAATGGAAGGCCATTTGGGCACAGATTCCTATCTCCTATCTAACCATTAGGATCTAGAAATCTCGCTCTCAGTTTCTCACATACTTACTCCATATTCTCACTGTCCAGACAGTATCCCACCTACACAGTATTTCACTGATAATCTCTGCTTCCTTAAAACTTCACCTGTGCTGCGTTAACCAGATCCCACACACCCCCAACTATGTTGGTAGTTATCGCATTTACTTGCGTATTAGACCCCCTCCCCCGCCCCACCCCCCCACTTGTACAGCCTAAAAGAGTAGGGCAGGTCCAATATGTTATAACCTCAAATTTTGTGCAGTAAACACACTTCTAGACTACAAAGAGCTATAAATTGTACATTTAAACATTCTACATTATTCTTTAACAAACTTATGAATGTATTTTGAGTTTTGCTGGCTATTTTCATTGGAAGGCAGTATTTCGAAATTAAAAAAAAAAAAACTATAAATCTACCGGTGGTCCCTAACCCGTTAGAGGAGAGATCCTCACTTGGACTATGTGTAAGTAGGGTAGCATCCTGCTTCATGATTTTACCGAGCTCAGAACATTTTAAGCAACCCTTGGAACTATGGGAGTAACGGAGTCCCACTCCCATTTGACAGGCGAGGGACTCATTGGAAACAACTTGATGAACAAAATGGAATTCGATGGGGAGCTATCAATATTAATGGGGCTTATGGAAGAAAGAAAACAGAACTGACTGAGTCAGCTGAGAGGATGCATCTGGATGTGCTAGGAGTAAGTGATATTCGGGTTAGAGGGGACAACGAGGAAGAGATATGAGATTATAAAGTGAACTTGATGGATGTTAAAAAGGGAAGGGCAGAGTATGGGGTAGGGCTGTTTATCAGGAATACCATTGCACACAACATAGTTTCTGTTAGGCACGTAAATGAGTGAATGATGTGGGTAGATTTGTCAGTTGGAGGAATTAGGATGAGAATTGCCTCAGTGTATTCAACATGTGAGGGTGCAGATGAGGATGAAGTTGACAAGTTTTATGAAGCATTGAGTGACATCATGGTCAGGGTCAAATGCAAGGATAGAATAGTGCTAATGGGCGATTTCAATGCTAGAGTTGGAAATAGAACTGAAGGATACGAAAGGGTGATTGGTAAATGTGGGGAAGATATGAAAGCTAATGGGAATGGGAAGCGTTTGCTGGACTTCTGTGCTAGTATGGGTTTAGCAGTTACGAATACATTCTTCAAGCATACGGCTATTCACCGCTACACATGGGAGGCTAGGGGTACCAGACTCATAATAGAATATATCTAAACAGACTTCGAAATCAGGAAATCTGTTAGGAACGTACGAGTTTTCCGGGGATTTTTCGATGATACAGACCACTATCTGATTTGTAATGAACTACGTATCTCTAAGCCTAGGGTAGAGAAAGTGAAATCTGTCTGCAAAGGTATAAGGGTAGAAAATCTCCACGAAGAGGAAATTAGAAGTACCATGGATACGATTAGTGAGAAGTTTCGAACAGTAAACAGGTTCAGGATATAGAAAGAGAATGGGTGGCATACAAGGATGCTGTAGTAGAAACAGCAAGGGAATACCTAGGAACAACTGCGTGTAAAGATGGGAAAAGGTGAACATCTTGGTGGAATAATGATGTGAGAGCAACTCAAACGTAAAAAGAAGGCTTATCAGAAATGGCTCAGAACAAGGACACAGGCAGACAGGTATTTGTACGTAGATGAAAGAAACATTAGCGAAACAAATAGTTGTTGAATCCAAAAAGAAATCGTGGGAAGATTTTGGTAATAACCTGGAAAGGCTACGTCAAGCAGCAGGGAAACCGTCTGGACAGTAATAAAGAATCTTAGGAAGGGAGGGAAAAATAAATGAGTGTTTTGAATAATTCAGGTGAACTCATAATAGTTCCCAGGGAATCACTGGCAAGGTGGAGGGAATATTTTGAACATCATTTCAACGTATAAGGAAATTTTCCTGCTGGTGTTGTGAACAGCCAAGCTTCTGGAGAGGAGGAAAATGATTGTGAAATTACACTTGAGGAAGTGGAAAGAATGGTAAATAAACTCCATTGTCATAAAGCAGCAGGGATAGATGAAATCAGACCTGAAATGGTGAAGTATAGTGGGAAGGCAGGGATGAAATGGCTTCACAGAGTAGTAAGATTAGCATGGAGTGTTGGTAAGGTACCTTCAGATTGGACAAAAGCAGTAATTGCACCTATCTATAAGCAAGGGAACAGGAAGGATTGTAACAACTATCCAGGTATCTCATTGATTAGTATACCAGAAAGTATTCACCGGCATCTTGGAAGGGAGGGTGCGATGAGTTGTTGAGAGGAAGTTCGATGAAAACCAGTGTGGTTGTCAGGATCACATTCTCAGTATGCGCTAGGTAACTGAAAAATGCTACGAGAGGAATAGACAGTTGTGTTCATGTTTTGTAGATCTAGAGAAAGCATATGACAGGGTACCGAGGGAAAAGAGTTCCCCAAACTGGGGGACTATGAGATCAAGGGTAGATAATTAAAATCAAAGGCATTTATGTTGACAATTGGGCTTTGGTGAGAATTGATGTTGGAATGAGTTCTTGGTTCGGGGTACTTACAGGGGTTTGCTGTTCGTAGTTTACGTAGATCATCTGCTGAAAGGTATAAAATGGCAGGGAGAGATTCAGTTAGGTGGAAATGTAGTAAGCAGTCTGGCCTATGCTGACGACTTGGTCTTAATGGCACATTGTGCTGAAAGCCTGCAGTCTAATATCTCAGGACTTGAAAATAGGTGCAATGAGTATGGTATGAAAATTAGCCTTTCGAAGACTAAATTGATGTCAGTAGGTAAAAAATTCAACAGAATTAATGTCAGATTGGTGATACAAAGCTAGAACAGGTCGATAATTGCAAAGTATTTAGGTTGTGTGTTCTTCCAGGACTCAGGATATCTTATTCATAAGTTAGAAGTAACAGACATAAAGGTAACAAAAATGATTGCTGGTACAAACAGGTGGGAACAATGGAAGGATGGTACACGGAATGAGGAGATAAAGGCTAATTTAGGAATGAACTTGATGGATGAAGCTGTACGCATAAACCGGCTTCGGTGGTGGGGCCATGTGAGGTGAATGGAGGAGGATAGGTTATCTAGGAGAATGGACTCTTATGGAGGGTAAGAGAAGTAGAGGTAGAACAAGGTGACGATGGTTAGACTCAGTTTCTCAGTTTAAAGATAAGAGGTATAGAACTAAATGAGGCCACAGCACTAGTTGCAAATAGAGGATTGTGGTGACATTTAGTAAATTCACAGAGGCTTGCAGACTGAATGCTGAAAGGCATAACAGCCTATAATGATAATGAATGTATGTATGTATGTATGTATGTATGTATGTATGTATGTATGTATGGTGAACACACAACTTTCAGGCTTACATATGAAATAAATATAGTTAGTTTTAATTACTCTTGTATCACTTCATTCGTTTCAACTCCTCTGACTAGGTTGACGTCAGGAGGGGTATACTGTCATAAAAACTTTCTACGAAGATTCGTCTCACTCCATATTTGACCCAACAGAGAAAAGGGATAACGGTATTGTATTATGCACTATTAATAGAAAACAATTTAATGGCTAGTGAACTCTGTCAGATGAGCTGCAGGCCTACCAGACAGTAAACGTGATCACTGCTTTCATTTGAATTGTAGTCATCGTGCCGCCAATTTCCCTGCTACTGATGTCTCTTCATTTATAATGAAGTCATTTTTACTTCAATCAAGAGCATTCGAATTCCTATCTTTTTTGAAACTTAAAAATAGTTTCGTTCCCCACTACAGAGTCCAAGCAGTGAGAATCTATTCACAAAATAATGGTTTCTGGAGATTGTTTCTTATTCCCAGTTGGTACATGTGTAGCAGAAGTCACCCTTTGCAAATAAAGTCGTGCCATAAAGCGTGCCAACCCACCAGCTGAAAACTAGCGCATGTTATGAATTGTACTTCCAAATGTACAGTAATACATAGTGACTGGAAGCGTTCTTTGGATAAATGCAGCTGTTGAAAGACCTTTACTTTTAAGTATATTTCATGCTTGTTCTCTACATTTTGTAACATCAGGATCAACCTAAACAGCTGTAACTGAGATAAGAGACCGCATTATTTACATTAAGTATGCTATCAAGTGCCCGGATAGTACCAGAAGTTCCATGAAGGAAAGAATAAAAATAAATAACAGAAAAGTTTGGAGCATTTATGGATATCTACAGGTGTAGCGGTAATGTGTTTTATTATCATAATGATTAATTTCCTACGTTCATTGTCTCCACTTGTTTAATTAACCATAGTATGTTTTGTTTGGCGTCTCTAAATCGTAAAAGTAGTTAGTGGGGATATAAAATCAATAACATTATTTATTCATTTATTAGGTACATTGGTAAGTAGAACAATCGTTATGACTGGATTTTTTTCATGTTTCGAACCTACTTTCCTCTAAAAATTGCCTACACTGGCCCGAGTTAAGAGATATTAAACGATCACTTTGTTAATGATCTCGCCTGATATATTAATAGCAACAACCGTGAATATTAACTAATGTAAACTAGTTTCTCATTCCGAGTTGGTGCAGCTCTTTTTAGGGGAGCTGCTTGTGCCATTTTTACTGCATATCAACCTTCCTGCCATTTTTAAATCTCTGGCAGTACAGCACCGGGAATCAAACTCAGGCCCCCCGTGAACAGCAGTGAATTGTGTTAACCATTACGCTGGCTGGTGGAAATTCTTAACGACAAAACATAGACACACAGCACGACTGATGCGTGCTTGCAATATGCGGGTCGGACACACAACTATTTACCTATTTTTGTGATGTCAGAGCTCAAGTAGGCCTACGCTACGGAGGCGGACATTTCTTAACAGATGTGCCGCATAACTTTGATGCAAGTTTTCATTGTGCAAAGCGGAATCATTTTTCTTCTCTGACTAATTACATTGGGGGGATCTTATATGCAAGATTTTTTCTTCATTTTCTTTGTCTCGAAAAGCCGGGGGGGGTATCTAATACGTGAGGGGGGTCTAATACACGAGCAAATACGGTATATCTGCTTGCCTTACATTGTTGGGACCAATGTAAAAAAACTTTCACCCTCTCTTTCCCCCCCCTTTTCTAATTTCCTCAACATATGCCTATTCCTGGATAACACTCTACCCTGGTTCCCTTTCCTCTGCACACTTTCCCCACATGTCTAACAATGGAATCCCCCATGACCAGACTAACCTCATTTGATCCCCTGCCCTCCTGGTCTCCTCTATCTTTCCTGACATCTGCAAAAGCTACTTCTTCCTCCCTCCCACAACCATGTTTCATATTTCTTTTTCTGTCCTATCTGCAGTGACTAAGCAATTTCTCTTTGACACCTGTCCTGAATTCTGCTCCTGAATAGAGCCCTTACCTGCAATTTCCTACCCGTAAAACAATGGAGCACCTGTCTTCTACAATTGGAGGGTGTGGCACGTAACAGAGAGGACATCACACCTTGTAAGGGCTGTATGATTAACAGATGACTACAAGATTGGTAAAACACGAGACCTCTGTGGTTTTGATCACGGCCAGATTGTCAGCGCCGCACGTATGGACCAATCCATCTCTGGAGTTGTGCAGGCACTGGGCTTTGCAAAGGCTACCATATCAAGAGCATACTGTGAGTACAACGATTTGCCGAGGTAAACCATTGAGATGTATGACAGGGGTTGCCTTCGGTGAGTTTGGATCGTAAGAGCAGATAGGATGACCACAGTGCAGCAGATCACTCTTCAATTCAATGCTTGATGACTACAATGTGTGAGCAGCCATACCATCCAGAACCATCTACTTTCCATGGGGTACAGAAACAAGCACCCCAAGAGGGTACCTTGGTCAACACTCGTCGCAAGGCACGACGACTGACATAGGCAAAGAAACACCACCGTCGGGCGCTCAAAACCTAGAGCAAGGTCACCTGGACTGAAGAGTCGAGGTACCAGACCAGGTACAAGTACATTATCGACCACACGAGGCAGTGGATTCCTCTTGTCAACAGGCCACAGTTCAGACTGCTGATGACTATTCTCATATGGCGACTGTTCACTTGGGTTGAAATGGAACCTGGACCCTAGTAAATCTGACGGAGTCTCTCATTGGCAAGCGTCACATGAACTTGCTGGCAGACCATGTTCACTTCCAGCAACTTGCAGGCGACCTATACCTACAGAACGACAATGTTCCGGCCCATTGCTTCCTACTTGTAGTCTACTGGTTCCAGAAGCACTCTACGGACGTGAAGATGTTTGCCTGGCCCCCAAGGAACCCTAATCTCATCCCATCTGGGATGCTGTCGAGAGGGATGCAAGTGCCCTGAACCCTGCTCTAACAAATCTTCATGGATTATCAGGGGCCGTGCAGCGATCATGGATCAGTATTGCTCCCGAACACTTCCAGTGTCTTGAAAGTCCATGCAATGCCATATCACAGTCTTCTTCAAAGTGAAATGGTATGCTACACACTACTAGCCAGGTATCTCTAATTTAAGTACTCATGACTAATAAAACAAATTTCCTTTGGTTATATTCATTTCCTACAGTATCCTAAGAATACGGACCAACAACATGAAATTCATAACCCTTGATAAGAAGAATTGCCATTATAGAATTATTATTATTACCGATCTGTAACGAAGATCCCCCTAGATAGTCCTCCTGAAGGTGCAGTCTTGAGGAACTCTGGTGGGGCATAGCCTACACCCATTACTAGATGTGTGGTATCCAAACGCTGCTGTCCAGAGACGATACCAGTACATTCACCACCAGCACCTACAACCACAGCTTCTGCTGCACGCTTCAGATGATACAGTCCTCCAAACACAGCACACAACCTGTTAATACCATTTGAATCATTACATGATCTAATAATTTATTAGTAACAAACATGTTATTTTTACCCAACATTTACTGTAAAACTGAAATGCTGCAATACTCTGACATAACTGCTCACACCAAAAATTCTTATTTAATATTCAAAATTGGTAAAATTGTTAGACTGACAGTCATTATGCATTCCAAACTTCAGCAGGTTGTCTCAAACTAAACAAACCATTGAAGCTAAATGCAGAAGTTACCTGTTTGGTCAGCAAATTGCATTAATTTTATTTAATCTCTAATGAACATGAGTATGTAGGCTACATATCAAGTAATGCAAAGCATACTAAAATCTTAAATCACTACAGTAACACTGGATGATGAAATCTGACTTTGGTATGAAAAGAAAATGTAAAAGTGGTAGCAATTCTCTTGTTATCAACAGTAGTCGTGCAAATACAATTGAAGGATGCAGTGGAAAGTCAGGTTCTAGTTCATACAAAGCTGAAGCAACAGATGAACAAGGTAACTCACTATACCTGAAACAAATACTGTTAGCTAAAAATAATTTCAATATGTAGATACCCAAGTCTTTTCTAATGACAAGACATGAAGATAAATCAACTTATAAGGCTACAAGTGAATTTTCTGTGCCTCAGTTTTCAGATCAAGTTATAAATGATCAATGATTTGGAAGTTTATTTAAGCACTTTGCAACTCAAGGTTGTATAGAGAGGTGACTGGCAGTCCATCACCAGTAAAATCTTCTAAACTTTCTCCCAGACGTTCAAGGCAATGTGTCTCACTAGTTGTTTGTGTAAAAAGGTGGTGGTAATTTTTGTTTTAAGAGGAAGTACAGCAAGATCATCCTCTGAACAAATTAGACAAAAATAAAATGTATTTATTCAATGGAGGATTTTCAAAATGAATTAAAAAAAGAAAACAAAAATGACTTCATTAAGCCGAAAGGATCACAAACATATCAAAAGGAAACACAAGTTCCCCGAGTAACAGAACTCAGGAAATTTATACGCCCTTCGTTAATCCACTCACAGAAACCAAATGACAATGTGAGCAGTATTAGAGTTATCGGCTAGTATAAGCTCGAGTGTCTCCTGTACACCGAGATTCCGTCAGGCCAGAGAGATCAGAGCACTCTGAGGATATGGGCAAGTCGGCACCACAAGAACTCGCTGGGGGGGGTTCTTCACTTTTCAAGAAGTAAGAGTGCGTAGATCTTCCATGACCTATCTCAGCCTACACAAAACTACAGCCCCTCTCAATGAAGGCCACGAAGATGACCACACGATAGTTGTCTTCTTAACTGGTCTGAGCTTATTGGGAGTTTGGATAGCCAACAATTTTAATTTCCAGGACGCCACGATGGTTTGATGTAGATGAGAACAAATATACCCAGCCGGTACATTCACAGGTCTAGGTGGTAAAAATATAACTTCTTTTGCTGCTTCATCCACAAATTAATTTCTTGAAGTCCCAATGTGGATTGGGAACCACGCGAAATTGATTCTGGTGCCAGCATCACATGATCTGGCTACGTCATGAATCTGCTGTACCAGTGGATGTTGAGGAAAATGGGTGTTAATAGATTGCAGAAAACTTAACGAGTCTGTAATGCAAGAAAGTTGACTTTCATTAGCCAAAGCAAATGGTTGAGCTTATGAAATGGTGAAAAGCTCCACAGTATGCACACTATGGACACTAGGAAGTGAGAACTTTGTACTAATATTATCAGAGACAAAAGAGCATCCCACATTTTTTATTTTGGCATCATCCATGAAGACATATCACAAGGACAGATACTGGTGAACGAGTCCTGGAAATAGCTCGCATGAACAAAGATATCTGTGTTAATCTTGTATTCATGGAGTCGATCTAGCCATGGAGCTAGCCAGAGAGGTACCTTGGTAGTAAGCTCAAGACAACCACCATTAGCTGCATGTAACTCATGACACAAGCTATCATTTCGAATCCCAACTGGCCGTGTGACATTCGTCCAGTTTTAGTACCTCTAGTGGTACTGGGTACTAAGGATGCATTGATAGGTTGGATGTTGCAGCATTTCACAAATTTTGGCAGCATATGTGAGAGGTATCTGCTACCACCTTATTCATAAACTTGGAGTTCCTGATTCAGCAAGTAGGCTGGGAATGGGGCTAGTGTGGAAGCTCCGGTTGCCAGCCTAACTCCAGTATGGTGAATACTATCCAAAATGTTCAGCGCTGATCTTGCTGAACCATAAGGTGCACTACCATAGTGAATCTGAGAAAGGATCATAGCTGTGTAAAAATGTAGCAGCTCTGCACAGTCAGCCCCCCATGAAGTGCTGCTGAGAAACTTGACTATATTAAGTCTCTTCATGCAATCAACTTTCAACTAATGGATGTGGGGCTGCCACATTAGTCTTATCAAAATGGAGACCCAGGAACCTACAGGTGTGTACCACTGGTAAAACACTCTTTTTGCAAGTGGAGCTCTGGTTCAGGCTGCACAACCTGACGTCAACAGAAGTGTACAAATGAAGTTTTTGCTGTTGAAAATAAAAAATCATGTTGGCGGGTCCACCTGTCGGCTCTTAATAGCTTGCTGTGGTCGTTTCTCAGCAACCGCCATCCTTCCAGAGTTGAAATGTAGAGCTTATTCATCTACATACAGTGATGGAATGACTGCAGACCCAGCAGCAGCACTTATGCCGTTGATGGCGATTACAAACAGTGTGACGCTCCCTACAGATCCCTGTGATACATTTTCTTGTACATAGTACTGAGAATATGAATTCCATACAAAGACTTTAAAGACCTGGTGGGACATGAATTTCTCAATAAACATACGAAGATTTTATCCGGAATCCCAATGGTGTAGGGCGGAGATTATTCCACACCGATAGGTAGTGTAGCAAGCCTTTTCCAAGTCAAAGAACACAACGACTAGGTACTCCTTCCGGAGAAAGGCCTTTTAAATGGCCCTCTCCAGTCTTAACCAGATGATCGGGGGCAGACCGATGAGAACAAAACCCACACTGGTAGTTGAGGAGACTTCTCTCCCACCAGTTGGTTCACCATCCTCTCAAATAGTTTACAGAAATAATTTGGAAGGCACTAAGATGAAAACACACCATCACTCCAATTGTGTTGAGTAAGGTGAGGATACTCACGAGGCATCAGTCGCTCATGTTTAGGCATTTAATTGTGGATTTTGTCCGGTCCAGAACAATGTCCCTGCACCGTGCGAGTGCACTCTGCAATTCCCACTCTGTGAAATGCAAGTTATAGGCTCTGTACGTTAATAGGAGAAATGCACAACTGCGTTGCGTGTGGCGAACATTGTAAGCTATCGTGTGTCGCTGCTCAATCTGCTGTAGTCTCACCACATGCTGAAATGTCCGACTAAATAATAACAGTGGGACTTCAGAGTGTTTTATATGGCAGCTATCAGCCTAATTCTTTAATCTTGCAGAAAGTGGTCATATTTACAAGAAAAAAAAGTTTGCAGGAAATAGCAAGAGAGTAATAATTGGTAATGTGATAAGAGAAGCCTCAGTTCACTAGCTACCCTACCATTTTACGATAGAGGCAACATAGTGATTTATGTATCAGTAGTGGTGATACTCAGAATAATGTTCACACACACATTCAACAATGCTGTCTTCAGAAAGAATAGTTTTTAGCCTATTTCTAACACTATATCATGTTAGAGAAGGTAAATGCTGCTAGAGTGGCAATTACTTTTTCCCGTGAATATTCTCCGTGAGAAATGTAAGCATATTTCAGTTGTTATTTATGCAGTTCATTCAGAACTAATTAACCCTGTGAATGTTTTGTTGAGAAGGAAGCCACACTTCCCATTGTCTACTCAGTTAAATGTGACTTAAAAAGCTTCAGTCTGTCAAATACACAATTTAAATATAAATATTACACTAGAACATGCTTGTAAAAACCAGAGTACTGAACAAGGAATAAAAACACACACTATTAAACAAAGAATGACATTTTATTCTCAACCCAATCGCATCATTTGACGACCCTAGCTGGTCATAGTTATTCGTGGCATATGAATCAAATGACTAGCACTGCTCGCGGTGATACACAGCTGTTCATCAATCTATGTAGTTCAGTCACTAACCCACAGACACCACTTGTATGCATTCTGAGCTGAAGTTTACACATGTGGCTTCGGTTTTTTCCCCTTTCACCGGGTTCTCACGCACTTCTGGAACATGAGATAAGAGAATCTTTTTCCATATAAATTCGCTCTTGTCAGTTGCCAACATGGCGTCAAGCAGATGTGCTGGTGTTGATGAAGAAGGAATACGGAAGCTAATAGTGTTTTAGAGAGTGATATTGAAGGCAGTGATGTTTGTGACGACGAAATAGACCCTGAAGTCCTCAGTTTGAGTACTAGCAATGTGTATAATAGTGCTGATGACACGGAAAGTGATGCAAATAACGACGGTGTGCCGAGTCTTTCAAAACGAGCTCGTACCTCGGCACAGACTAACTTGACTGACTGGAACTGGACAAAAAGTGACAAACCTGTTGTACATAAGTTTAGTGAATACAGTGGGGTTAGTGAAAACTTATTGAAAAAGTTTGATACGCAGCCACTATCTGAACTCTCAGTTTTTTGTGAATACATGGACCTTTTGTTTGACAAAATATCTGTAGAGACAAATTCATATGCAGCAAAACAGTTGAGCAATCCTGCCAGAAAAAAGTTTAAAGATGATGACAAATGGTTTGAGACTACACCCGACGAAATTAGGGCATATTTTGCGTTAGCTATACTAATGTCAATGCCTTTGCTGGCGAGATGTAGTGTTTACAGTGCACTATGTCTTCTGGTATGGGCTATATCAAATTTGTTACTTTCATTGACCTGTCTCAGTCTCATCCTTGGCTTTGACAATGTGAAAGTGACTGAGGTATGTGTGATGCTAGTAATACCATTCCTTATGCAGCCAGTCCCTGTTATGAATGGTGTGAAAGTATCGCTCATAGGGTCGGTTGGTGCATGCATTTCAGTGGGCTTGGCAGACTGATATGTAATAGCAACTGCTGGCTCGGTGAGGAAAGCAACGGGAAACTACCTCACTCATTTCCCTAGTACGCCTCTTCAGTGATGCCTAGGCTATTTATGACAGCTGTTGGCAGAGCTACAGAGGATCAAACCAGCCTTCAGGCTGAATACCCAACATACATACATACATACATACATACATACATACATACATACATACATACATACATACTAATGTCACAAGTGCGAAAGTCAAGAATACAGTTATACTGGAGTAAAAACAGGTGTATAAACACTCCTATTTTTCGTGAAACTATGAGCAGGGGAAGATTTATTATAATTTCACGATTTTTACATTTTGTTGACGAACAAGTCGATAGTAGTGACAAACTAAGAAAGATTAGGCCTATAATACAACATTTCTGCTCCAAATTTTCAGAATTATATTTACCTTCACAAGACATTGCTCAAGATTAAAGCTAATGGAATTCAGAGGCCGCCTTTCATATGTCCAGTGTAACAGGTCTAAACGTTCTAGGTTTGGAATAAAAATTTACAAAATTTGTGAATCAAGTTCTGGCTACTGTCTGTCTTTCAAAACTTATGTAGGTAACGGATCCAAGTCTGCCAGCAAGTACAAACGTTGTTCTCATGGACGGCTGGTAGCTTGGGTAGCAGTAAGCCGATTAGAAGATGATTGGCGCAGTAAGATGGCAGCGAGCGCACGGTGCAATAGACCACGACGAGCGCGCTTCTTTTGTTTATGCTTAGTTCAGTGACGCCAGGCTTCTTGATTATAGTTCCACATGTGTTCTGTGCTGTGTTATTGCGAAGTAAATAGTAGCGTATTTTATGAATTTAGGTTCGTTGCCTTGTAGTATGCTTGTGAATTACAAGATTCAATTTAAATATGTATGTGTGTATTTGAAATATGAATGAAGAAACATTCTACGGGGTATTAACATACCGCAGTGTTCAGCTTATGGATGTACAAACAGAACCGATCAGCAGAAGGAGAAATAATTTCATCGGGGAGTTTTATACTGTACATAAGAATCTTCCTAGGGTAGTGTTTTGAGTTTTAGGCTTATTTTATCTTATTTCGCCTATTCTGGGAGCAAAATGGCAATTCATTTTTGTAGATTTCCTTTCTCGAGGCCCGAACATCTAAGATCATCGATTACGATTATCAGGCGGGAGAATTGGGAGCCTTCTAAAACAGCTGTTCTCTGCTCGGATGACTTATGTTAGAGGAAGACTGTTTTGATAGAAATGGACAAACCGTACGCCTTAGAAGTGATGTACAGCCAGCTGTTTTCAAGTTTACTGAACATTAACTGCAAGTAAAGGTTTACTTATATTTTTATTTATTTGTCATAATTAAACTGACGGGTTTGATGAAATGATTGACGTGACCTTATAACAATCTTAGAAAATGAAGTCTGGAGGAATTCTAGACCTTATTTACATCAGTAATAATTATGGGTTTCAGACACTGGAGTGGTGAAAGAAGGGAAAGTGTGGTGGGTGTTTTAGGCTATCCCATTATACTATTCGTGGTATTTGGGACTATTTAAACTGGTGTTACATATTTCTGATGACGACTATCAATATTGCTTTGCTAGCTGAATTTAATTAAAGAGGTCTGTAATAGTAAATTAAGCTGTAGGTAATGTGATATGTTGACAAGTTTTTAATATTTGCTGGTTTTATAAATGTGTACATTTGCTTCAATGATATTTTTTTTAATCTGATATACTGCTCATTATTTCATGGAAACAGAAATTCATTATCAAGCACCGATTACGATATGTCGAATCTAGGCCTGTATGGTGAGCTACGTTTATAGGTACATCATTTTAAGAATGTTCGGCTTCATGGCTAAATGGTTAGCGTGCTGGCCTTTGGCCACAGGGGTCCCGGGTTCGATTCCCGGCAGGGTCGGGAATTTTAACCTTAGTTGGTTAATTTCCCTGGCACGGGGACTGGGTTTATGTGTCGTCTTCATTATCATTTCATCCTCATCACGACGTGCAGGTCACCTACGGGTGTCAAATCAAAAGACCTGCATCTGGCGAGCCGAACTTGTCCTCGGACACTCCCGGCACTAAAAGCCATACGCCATTTCATTTTTTTTTCATTTTAAGAATGCATAATTTCATGGCATACATGTATACAATTTACAGCAATGTTTCCAGAAACTGATTTTCACTCGTATTGTGTTATCGATCGCTAATTGCATGTATTCAGCACTTAAGTTAATATTTGTCGGCCGTTATTATACACTCATGTTTATTGCTATCCCGGAGATTTACTGACCTCGGAATGAAGTGTCTGTGATCCCAATGTCCTGATGCTTTGAGTGAATATGTCTCTATATTTTTAATTATTCCAATGCGCCATTAATTGAGATTTAAAATTGACTATATTATCATTGCTTCCCCATAAGGAGAGCTCTAGGATGGGTACACCAACATGGCGAACCGCGCGCTCAACTTGGCGTACTTTCTCCTGCAGCGGAGAGCTGCCATCAGCGATCCATGTATAGAGATCAGTGGTGAACCCTTGTTAGGCCGAGGACATACATTGGTTTTAGATAACTGGTATTCTTCCCCAGATTTATTCAAAAGGCTACACGACAAGCAGATGAATGTAATTGGAACTGTTAGACAGAACCGAAAAGACATACCTCGCGATATCAATAAGACAAAACTAAAATGTGGAGAGTATGAGACGTGGGCTGCCAACATTATGTGTGTGTGAAGTGGAAAGATAACAAAGGATGTTTGCTTTCTCACCACTAAACACAAATCAGCTGACATGACAGGGACAGGCAAACTCAGACGAAAGAGAAGACAAACCCTGAGGGAAGAAGTGATAAAGCCTAAGTGTGGACTTGAATACCAGAAGGGGATAGGTGGTGTTGACCTTCAGGATCAGGTTACAGCTCTGTTTCCCGTCATGCGACGCACAGTGAAAGGGTATAGGAAAATATTCTTTTACCTCCTAGATATGTGCATTTTCAATTCCTTCTCTGTGAATCACAAGATCGCTGCTAGCAGAAAGACGACTTCCGAACTAGCATTGCACAGCAGCTACTAGAGACTGTTCAGTTACCGGAGTACTTGGTTCGAGGTCGCCCTTCAGCGAGCACTACCCCAACCAGATTACAAGCTAAATCATGGGCCCACTTTCCCATGCGTATTCCCCCTACAGAGAAGAAATCAAAAGTCACAAGGTGTGTTGTGTGCTATAGCCAGGGTAAAAGAAGCGAAAGTTGGTGGCAGTGCAAAAAGTGTGGCATAGCTCTTCACTTAGAAGAATGTTTTGAGGTGTACCACACCCAGCAGACGTACAAAAATAGCGGCATTGGTAAGTTTATTACTTCGGTATCATGCATGCAAATTTTCAGAAAGGAATATTTACTGGTTGGTTTTGTATGATTTTCTAAATAATAGTGTGATGACGACGGCCATGGAGCGGTATTTAAATGTGATTTCTTAGTGAACTACTATGGTATTTAAATGTGAGGCGAATGGGTTAAAAGAACATCAGATTCTATCAAGTCACATCCAAAGTGTAATGGTTAGAACTATTAGCTACTGTCCTTGGGTTCCCGGTTTGATTCCCGATACTACCAAAAATGCAAGATTGGCTTTAGGGCTGTCATGTGGTTAAATCGGTATACGCAGTTTAATTCCACTAGGGCTGTGCCTGAAGAGAGTTGCACCACCTCGGGACGAGGACACGAATTTATGTATGATTAAGCATTTGTAAAATAAGGTGTTTCTGTGAGCTATTGGTATTGTGTAATGTAGGTCTATTTATGTAATTATAATTATATATACTGCATTTTAAAATTAATGATGTGAGGTCGTGACTGAATACTACAACATTTCACGCGTTGCTCCACATTACTTTTTTTTTTTATTCGTTATGCCCAACTAAAGAGCACATGTGAACTTATTTGGCACATTTCTTCTCGTGTTCCCAAAATCTTCATCCTTTAATTGTGCTGCTTTTTTTTTGTGTGTTCTTTCATCCATCCTGTAGCTCATCTTTTAGGTTGATAAGCAATTTATGTTTATGAGATTTCTGAATTTTTTTCTGTCTTGCATTATTATTATTATTATTATTATTATTATTATTTTGCCTATCATTAAGACTACTGTTATAGGCTATAGTAGTGTATCTATTAGTATGCTTTAAAATGTTGGCCTACCGCAACTTACTTTGCAAATATAACATTGCTTTAATAATTTCTTTGTAATTTTTAATGTATTTGTAAAAAATTAAAATAAGTTTCGTAAAGTGTTACTTTGTATTAAAAATATTTAAACAGAGTTACTTTTTGGGATTTACTGTACTGCTCCACTGTCTTGAAATAAATTTCGCTAGAGTGTGAAAGAAAGCTCTGTATTACAGTATCTATTAATGCACCCAACAGTAAGACTGTTCTGCCAGAACATTATGGTATTAAAAAATAATCATCTAAGGACACCAATATAAAACGAGTGAATAAATGCATGTAACATCGCACATACTCCAGCTCCTTATGTCAATTGTTGGTGAACATGCTTCTAAGTAGTTCTCGTAGTATCCACCCGCAACAGCACACTGCTATATGCACAGAGCCTATAGGAAAACAAACCAGTACAGGCGAAGGAGAGATGGGTGTGCCTCTGCCTCGCACTTAATAGGCAGAAATGCAGGGTCATATCTCGCAGAGCTGGACGTACTGTATGTGCAAAACATGATGCAATGTGAACTGCAATGACTGAAGGAAGCTGAACTATCTCCATAAATGAAGATTCTGTGTAGTGTTGATTGTTCTGAACTCTGACAATACAGCGGAGTTCTGTCCACACTTGCGATGATTGAGTATGTGCACTCATAGAAAAAGACTACTTTTCTCACAAAGTTTCTTACCCTCTTGAATCAAGAAACTGGCTTTAGCGCAGAGGCGCATTAACACAATATGGTTGGCCATTGTAAGATTCCGATGATAATGCAAGGTATACCAGAGCAGGAAGGTATTGTTTCCTCTGCAGCAGCCGGAATTCCAGCAGTAGTGGAAGAAACTTGTTTGTCAACAGACTCAAGAACCTCATCGGCCATCAATGTGTGTTTTGAAACCTCTGGCCAATTTGCCTGTTGAAGTAACCAGCGCTTCAGTACTTCAGATTGCCTTCGATTCAAGAGCATGAGAAGAACCAGGCTAAATTCTCTGGACATTAAATTATACGTCATATTACCATCCATTGATCCTTGAGCAAACACCTGAAAAGCCTTGCATCTGATCTGTTTTTTGACATGCTCTATTGGTGGAAAAATATCTAATTCCCTCCATGGGAACTTAGAATTTCCATTGATGCATTGTCCGATTGTTCTATATGCTTTAAGTGTATATAATATAGTTTCTCTGTACCCTCCATATGCCATTTGGAATAAATAAAATAACTATCACCGGGCGAGTTGGCCGTGCGCGTAGAGGCGCACGGCTGTTAGCTTGCATCCGGGAGATAGTAGGTTTGAATCCCACTATCGGCAGCCCTGAAAATGGTTTTCCGTGGTTTCCCATTTTCACACCAGGCAAATGCTGGGGCTGTACCTTAATTGAGGCCACGGCTGCTTCCTTCCAACTCCTAGGCCTTTCCTATCCCATCGTCGCCATAAGACCTATCTGTGTCGGTGCGACGTAAAGCCCCTAGCAAAACAAAACTAATCACAGAGGTCATCATGTACCTACCATCATAACAGGGGAATTAGTGCACAGCTGCATAAGACGACATCCAGGTGGGAGAATGTGACATATGCACTTCTGAAGTGTGTAGGTTCCACTGTGTTAAACACAAGACAGATCAAACTGGCAGATCAATTGCTCACGAATCCTCGCCCTAGTGCAGGAAGACCAAGGACCCCACAGTGAGTTATGGGCGTTCAAGTCTCCCGGAAAGGAGGTAATTGAGGGATCAAACCTTGGAGGTCATGAACGTGAAGATTGTAGTCAGTGTAAAGTACACGTTGCGCACCATTGTCATTACTGGCAATGGAGCACAAACTGCCACTGCATTCATCAGAGTTGGAAGCGGCACTTCACTGACACAGTACAAATGCCTCCAGCTGCCCCACCATCCACAGCTACTCTTTCTTTGGAATAAAGGCAATATCCTCTCATAGTTGTGTTGTTTAGGTCAAACCAGATTCCTTTGGACAGACTATGGAGTCCACAGAGACAAATATAAGTTGGTGTAACTCAGCTAGGTGACCGTTATAACTATTGCAGTGGAAACAAAATTTGGACAACTGCTCGTCCTTGTGGCCAGCTCCCTGCCAATTTCCACCGCTTTGGCGGTGTCATTTTGTCACCATCACCATCCACAATAATGAGTGGGCCAGTATCCATTGTCTCCTCTGGAGAGAGACAAAGACTAAACACTTCGTGGATGGTGAACTCGCTGATTTGGAACGGTGGACTTCTTCCTGGGAGAACTGGGTTTCCCAGAAAGAGATCGAGTAAGAGGGCATTGGAGCCTCTCACTCTTGTTTGCTGTTTCTATCTTCTTTGGAGAAGAGCTGGCAGATGGTTTGCCAGTCTTCTTGGGGTTGCTGTGACCCAGATGGGGTTGGAGAAGGCTTCTTTTCCAATATTTTAGGGGATCAATACAAGTGACCTACATCTTTCTCTCATTATTACGTGTATATATATATATATATATATATATATATATATGTCTCCTTGTCATGCAGTGCAAGACACTGGCAGAACAATAAATTAATAAGGATATAATTATACAAATTTACTTATTTATCGTATGGTGAAAGGAGGAATATCAGCTATTTACAAAATATGTACAAAAATACACACATATACACACACTCTCAAGTTCATAAAATTATTCACAATACTATGTGCAGATGGTTAATCCACTCAACGGCTTCTTGTGTTAGGCTGTGGAGATCCTTCACTGAGCCTCTAAACGCTCTGAGGGGACATTCGAGCACTATGTGATCGACACGATGGTTGTCTGGACTTTAATCGCTGCGGTAATGGTACTGGACAATCTGAATGTATTGGTAACAGTGGGTTGTTTTCAATTTTCTTCCATGTGTTCAGCAATGACAGATCTTCTTAGGGGTGGGGGTGGAATGTTACTTAGAACCGATAGCCAGTGCGTGTTAGTAGATTGAATACATCCTGTGATGAGGCGCATTGCTTGATTGAGCTGTGTGTCAATTATTTTGGTGTGAGCACTGTTTAACCATGTACAACAGCAGTATTCTGCAACTGAGTACAAAAGAGCCAGAGCTGTGGATCTAAGGACTGATGCATTGGCACCCCAGCTGGTCCCTGTTAACTTCTGTAATATGTTCCAGGTTTTAATTTTAGCTGCTACATTCTTGAGATGCATTTTGTATGTCGGTGATCTGTCCAGGGTCACCCCTAGGTATTTAGGGTTACTGCAGTATTGGAGAATCTCATCTCTGAAACTGACTGTAGGATTGTAATTTGCATGTTTGTTCCGTAGATGGAAAGTTGATACAACTGTCTTTTGAGGATTCGGTCGAAGAGAATTATGTTTCAAGTATTCATCCAATATCTTCAGGTCTGCTGTTAATGTTGTTTCAGCTTCGGGGAAGCTTTGATCCTGGGATATCAAGACAATATCATCAGTGTAAATAAATTTCTTGGACTTGGAAGATCGTATGTGTACAAATTAAAAATGAGTGGAGCCAACACAGAGTGCTGTGGGAGCCCATCATTTATTTTGTGCACCCGACTTTTAGAGTTTTCTGAAAACACTTGGAAATACTTATTGCTCAGCATATTGCCTATTAGAGTGGTTAGTTTCCGACAAGGGATGATACTAATGAATTTGAGCAGCAGTTTGTCATGCCAAACGGTATCATAAGCAGCAGTTAGATCTAAGAAGACATCCATGCTTATCAGCTTCTTCTCAAAGCCATTTTTGGATATGAGTTGCTACTGCTAGCACCTGTTCCTCACATCCTGGTCTAAATCCAGCTTGTTCCATAGGGACAGCCTTGTTGATGGCTGAGGAGATTCTATTGTTGATCAGTCTCTCTAGCAGCTTGAATATGACACTAAGGAGTGCAATAGGGCAGTAGTTTTCAACTTTTGAAGGGTCTTTGTTTGGCTTTAGTATAGCAGTGATCTTGGTTTTCTTCAATAGTGGAGGCAGATGACCTGTTTCTACAATGTTGGAAAAGAAGGTGTTCAGCCATCTGACAGTAGCTGGACCACAGCGTAACAGAAATTCAGGGTAAATGCCATCAACTCCTGCTGCCTTTCCAGGTTTCATGCACTTCATAGCTTCTATAGTGTCTTCTATTTTAAATGGGGCAGAGAACTCTGATGATTGTGGAGCCGACCTTTTCCTTTTATTCAATTGATGTCCGACTTCTTTTATGATATCTTTTTCTTTTCTGACTTTGAGGTAGTGATCATTTGTTTGGCCATATCATCTGAGTTTTTGTTACATTTTTGCCTGATAATATTTTCTGCTGTATCCAGTTTCCAGATTAAGGACCAGGCCTTTCTGCTGGAGTGAGTATGGTCCAAGGATTCTACGGTTTCTTGCCATTTATTTCGTCTGTTTTCATTTAGTGATTGCAGAAGGACAGAGGCAGTTGCAGAATCACCATTGTATTCATATTCCTTGAGAAGCTTTTCGCTGTCTTCATTCCAGCCAGGGATGTACTCTTTGCGGTAACCTCTTGGTACGCATCGTTTTGCTGCACCTTTTAGTATACCAATAAATCTGCTGTAGTTGTTGAAAGTGGGTTTTATCCATCTTATATTGGAGTCGGTCTGCTTTGAAAATTCTGTCCAATTTGCTTTGTTGAAGTTCCCTCGTGGTCTCGGGTAGGAGAGGATAATGGGTATGAACAGACCTGTCTGGAGAATTACTGGCCAGTGCTGGCTGTGGGGGAACCTGGCTAGTACTCTGCGATGTACCTCACTCGGAACGTTTGGAGATTGTAATGAAGCAGAGGTCAGGTGTATAGCCATGATTCCATCGTTCAGAGATAAAAGTTGCCTTATCTTCAGCATCGTAAACGAGTTTGAGGTTTTCTGTATCCATCCAGTCAACAAGTTTTTGTCCATTTTCATCACACTCCACTGTTGCTCACCTCCACAGAATTTACCTCTTCATTACTCTGCACGTGTCCCCCGGGTGGTGCAAAGCGAGCAACAATCACGATGAGACCGAAATGTCTTAAACGACCTCTCGGTCAAAGATTAAGGAGAAATAATACCCGAATAGGTTCTTTTCAGGACTCTCAACTTCGTAAGATTGGACCATCAATACAAATTTACCAACTCACGTAGAGGGTATAAGCAGAGCAAAATGTGAATATTATACAAATAAAATTATGTGTGAATATTATACAAATAAAATTATGTATCAAAATTGTGAAAGATGAGCGAGAACCCAGTTATGTCAAACAAGGTAGTTCGAAGTGAAGACAGGATTGTGATAAGGAAGTGTATTGTCAACTATATTATTTATCAAATGAAAACAATGCTATTTATAGAAGGCATTTTTATATGGAATACAGATGGAATATGGAAGTTCAATTGCAAGTTAAGTTCTGGAATCAGGAGATTGAGAATTTGGAATGACGATAAGCAAACCCAAGACAATGGTAGTGACAAAGAGAAACAGAATGGAAAAAGGTGATACAAGAATCAGGAATGAACTCCTAGACATAGCTTTAAATATTTCTAGGTAATACATTGTCAGAAGATAGAGAATTGAACAAAGAGAAATACACAATTTGAACAGCCCACAGAGTTCTACCACAGATGAGAATGAGTATGCAATGAAGTGACAACAGAGTTGGTGCTGAGAAATTACAAGACAGGACTGTTTCAGAGAAGCTCAAGTTGTCTGGACCAGTCCCAATGAGAAGGGATGGTAGGCATGGATGTAACCAGTTATGGGCCCCAAGATTGAAGCGGTCAAGAAGGCCTAATGGTATAGTGTATTTGAAAAACTTAAATATGATTGTAAATTAAAATATGAATTTAAATTCTTTCATTCCTTTGTCCCAGTCCATATTCTCGTACTACATTATCTTCTCTTCCTTGGGTTACCACAGAATTCCAGTCTTCCATCGCAATTAGGTTCTCTCTTTTTACACACTGCATTAAAACATCATTTATTCTTTTAATTTCTTCATCATCGGCTAAACTTGAAGACCTAGAACTGCACTACTGTTGTGAGCACTGGCTTTGTGTTTATCTTGATACTAACCTGCTCATAGTAGCTTACCCACTGTCCCATTATTTTTATTCATTATTAGACCAACTCCTGCACTTCCCCAGTTTGATTCTGCGTTAATTCTAGTCATCTCACCAAACATCCTGCTCTTCCTGCCAACATATTGCACTTGTACAAACTACACCTAACTTTAGTCTATCCATTTCCCTTTTCCAATTCTCTAACCGACTACAACGATTCAACTTC
Organism: Anabrus simplex; assembly: GCF_040414725.1. NCBI lineage: Eukaryota > Metazoa > Arthropoda > Insecta > Orthoptera > Tettigoniidae > Anabrus > Anabrus simplex. The sequence continues at coordinate 103,889,772 of NC_090267.1, read as the reverse complement.
TACCATTCCAACTCGACTCGCAAGATGCCAGTAACCGTCTTCCTGATGACTACCCCCTCTTGTGCAGTCTCCACTCAGATATCTGAATGAGGACCTGTTTTACCTCTGGAATATTTTACCCACAAGGAAGCCATCATCAGTACATCAATCATACATATACCTCAATGTCATTATATGAACATTAGAATAAGAATAATAGTTAACACCACATTTCCAATACTTATCTTTTTTTATATTTAGGATATAAACATTACAACAGGCGTTGTATGATGGGACATGTTTCGCTTAACTGTCGTAAGCATCATCAGCCAAAATGAATCTTAGCCTTAAAGTTAGGTCAGGGCCCCAAACCTAGTGTCCTTAAAATATATGGCACCCTAAGAACCAACATTTACATTTAGAAAATCAAATAGGCTTAAAACTAGTGTGAAAAAAACACAATGTTACAACATGGCTAAGAGAAGAACACACAATCGTGTTGAAACAGAGGTTTTAAGCCTATTTGATTTTCTAAATGTAAATGTTTATTCTTAGGGCGCCATATATTTTAAGGACACTAGGTTCGGAGCCCTGACCTAACTTTAGGCTAAGATTTATTTCGGCTGATGATGCTTACAACAGTTAAGCGAAACATGTCCCATCTTACAACGCCCGTTGTAATGTTTATATCCTAAATATAAGGAAAGATAAGTATTGGAAAGGTGGTGTTAACTATTATTCTTATTTTAATGTTCATAATCTGATGTCCAATACGGTCTACAATGAGATTTATTACTTGTAATACCTGCATGTCCTCGGGAGTTAACGAACCGTAGTAGTTCCCCGTTACTTTCAGCCATGTAACAGTACCGATATAGCTAAGCCATGTTAGGTATTATTACAAGGCCACATCAGTTAATGCTGCCCTTGCAACTTCCAAAAGGCTGCTAACCTACTTTCAATTAACCATTTATTGGTTAGGTCTCTTGACAGATACCCATCTGCTTTGGTTGCGCCTATGGCTTGACTACCTTCTTCACTGGGACACACAAGCTTCCCCATGATGGCAAAGTGGTATGGTTAACAGGGGAGGGGTTATACTGTACCCGATTGTAATCACGAAATATCAGTGGAAGATTAATCTTCAGACCAAATAAGCAAAGTCTGCATTAAAGAGGGAAGTAAATACCAGAGCAAATAATACTCTAGACCCTGACCTTTAGTCTACCAACTACTCCCACTGATCAAGCTGAAGTGCAGTCAGAATCAAATTAACTTTCCGAATTAAGAATTAATACAAGTGAATCATCCATGCTCTACAAGTAGGCATTCAGCTATAACATTAAGTGCAGTATGTTCTTGAAGTTACTGGACTGATTGAGGAGAGAGTTCTTCACAGATCTAAACCATTCCCATAGTGTTCCAGTTTCCATGTGACATGAAGGGTATTTTATTTCCTCCGTCTGTTTTGAACTACACCTTGAAAAATAGCGAATGCGTGCCAAGGGATTGGCTGGTTTGGAGTGTTGAGGTGAAAGATTTAGTTTGCTTCTCCTACCATATATTCAGCAAACTGCCCATGCTTGCAAGGTCTGTTGCAGGCATTTCAGGCAAAGCATACTTTTCTGATAAATTACCTCCACATGAAAATAACGTTAACTATGAAGTATGTTATCTGAAGTGGAGAGGTCTGAAGAAATGTTTATCAAGGATTCTGCAGTTGATACTTTGCTTTATAAATTTTAAAGAATGAAACTGACAAGTGGAGGAAGACTAATCAGTATTTTGGAAAGGATTATGTTTTAAAAGTGGAAGACACTTGCCTTTAAGGGAGGATATTCATCTTAGTGGTGATTCCAGAAGCAGTAGCTTTTCTTGGGATCTTGGAATTAGTCATTATGATCCACTTCTCAATGATAATTTCAATAAAGGCATCACAGTAAAAAAAAAATGTCCACAAGTAAGCTATATTTTTGCTCAAATCCAGAATGATTTTAAATAGCTTCATTCAGTGCTGCACAGAACATATGAGTTGAGCAATTGCAAGTGAATGACAAGAGGTAAAATACGGTACTACTCAATTGTTGATGCAGCATTCAACTTGTCACATATGGAGCACTCTGTATTTATTCTTAGATACCAGACTCCTTGCGAGAAGGATGAGAATAGGAGCTTGGCTTGTAAGATCAATGAGAGGTTTTCAGAGTTTGCAGATTGCAATCAGAAAACGGGAGAGGACACAGCTGATTTAATTCAATCAACTTTTGAAAAGTATGAAATTCCGCAAGTCTGTAGAGGGCAAGGGTACAAAAATAGGCAAAACACATCACGCTTATACAAAGGTATACCAGGGTCATTTTCTTAAATAAAATGCTTTGGCTCTTATTTCTCCCTGTCCTTGTCAGAACTAGAATCTTTGTGGAGTTCAAGCAGCTCGGAGCTGTTGTGAAGCATGAACATTCTTTGATACAGTACAGCTCCAGTGCTCAAAGATGGGAGATATACCAAGATGCGACTCGTTGCTCTCTCCAACATTTCAAATGCAATGGTCAGCCAAAATGTAGTGTGCGAAACCATTTGCATCACACATTTTAGGACTAAGAACAGTACTTTCAAATAAAAACATATGAATACCACTGCAGAGACCTTCACTCATTTCCTAAAGGCAAAGTCTTGTTGATACAACCATTTGTCTACCTTGCGCCGCTCTCTTCGTTGTCACAACTATCGAATTCCATTTTTTCCTTGATCTCAAAGTAATTTTTCCTTGATCTCAAAGTAGTTTTTCCTAGACCGGCCTCTTCTTTTCTTCCCCAGTATGGAGACATTGACTAGTATAAATGATATTGAAACATTGTTTTTACGGATTTTCTTGTCATAAGTTGAAGAGTTTCATTATGGTTCGTATTGACAACTGATCACTTTATAGTGAAGTTCGACGCCAGTGAGATGCAGTGTAAACCCACAACGATGGACTCCCAGGAGCTCGAATGGAGACGACACGATGACTAGGAAGGCTGAGTACTCAATTTGCTTGTTATTACATGGACATGTCATGCAATTTTTATATTTTTTAATTTTGTAAATATTAAATGATAGGGCTAGATTTATATGTGCTTGAAAAGTAGGGCCTATATGTTAAAAGGCGGTCTGAGTGGTTAGATATGTTTATTTCAATGTAAATATGTATGAAGATTTTTTGTAATATACATGATTATTTTTCTTTGAAGTAGAATTTTGTATATAATTTAATTAAGTTACGTGTGGTTTTATTATTGTGAATGCCCATAGTTCATGGGAAAGATTTAATGTGGTCGTGTTATCGTTACTGAAAATGAAAACCTACAACCTATTTTCCAGTCATTGACCGGGTGAGGGATGTAATGAATGAATGAAACATATATAGGCTGTTATTACAATGGGGTCGCCACTCCCAAGGTGATTTATTAATGAGTGATAAATGCTATGAAATGAGAATGGAGACTGTTTCTGGAATGAAAGATAGGGAAAACCGGAGTACCCGGAGAAAAACCTGTCCCGCCTCCGCTTTGTCCAGCACAAATCTCACATGGAGTGACCGGGATTTGAACCACGGCATCCAGCGGTGAGAGACCGACGCGCTGACATCTGAGCCACGGAGGCTCCGTGTTATCATTACTATCATATGATTATGACTGGGAGGCGACACTGATATTGTCGTATGCATGGGAAAGTCATTTGTTAGGATATATTTGTATTTTCTTGCAATCTGGGAATTAGGATCGGCATTTGATTTTTAAGAATAACTAAGTAGCATGTGCACATTGTGTCATAAAAATAAGTCTACAAGTAAGCACAACAGGAAAAACAGAAGATGATGGCGAGGGCTGTACAAAGTTCCCCATTTAATTAGGGGAGAGAAAAAGATAATATGTTTAAATCATTCGTAAGATAAGAGTCTAAGTTGGGGATGTGTAAATCTACTTTAACGCCTGTGAATAGTCATGTGAGAATGGAGTAAAGTTTTAGTGCTGAGGAAAACGTTTGCTAGGAACACTGCAGATTTGGAACGCAGGACTCCAATGTGGAGAGATTGAGCAATGAAATGCCTCATTTAAGCGAATGTATTTAAGTATCCAGTGGAGGACGAATTAAAAGCCAATAAGTTAGAATGAGAAGATATTGACAAAAACATTTCAGCCATATGTGAAGAGGGCTGGGATGTTAACTGCTCCAAGAAGAGGCAGGGATAGTTTATGACAGGTCACACCCATGAGCCTGGTATATTGCCCTCCAGTGAGAGAGTGAGATGTGGTTTGTGTGTGTGTATTTTGGCCAGACACAGTAGATAATTTTATTTATTCTGTTTTATTGTGATTCATAAAATGAAGTGTTATGTTTCCTCCTGTTGAAATGGTAAGAGGTAGGATCATTGATTTTCTTGCATGTCTATTTTAAGTTATTTTAAATTGGTTTTCCTTTTGAAATAGGTTTTGTAAAATAGGTCCTGCTCACTCACTCATAATCGTGTAATAATGTGTATCATGCACATGGTCATTGCAGTAAACTTTATTAATTGTACTCAGTCTTCCCTGTTATATCAGCAAGCCACAACTCCCTAAACATAAAAGGGAATGGACTTTATTACAGAAAAAGTAACCTTGTGTTAAATGTCCAGTGGACATGTCAATATTTGTATACCGTATTTACTCGCAAATTAGACCCCTTCCCCCCCCACCCCCCCCACTTTTACAGCCACAAAAATAAAGGAGGATCCAATATGCAATAACCTGAAATTTTTAGACATGAACACATGTCTTTTAGGCTATAAAGAGCTATACATTATACATGTAAACATTCTACACTATTCTTTAATAACAAACTTATGAATGTATTTGAATTATACTGGCTATTTTCGTTGGAGGCAGTATTTCTAAATGTAAAAAGACAAATGGTGATCACTTCTTTTAGGCCTACATATAAAGAAAATATGGTCAGTTTTTGTTACTCGTATCACGCCATTCCTTTCATCGAATTAATTCCTCTGATGAGGCTGACGTCAGGAAGGGCATATGGTCGCAAAAACTTGCTACTAAGATTTGTCTCGCTTCATACTCGACCCCATAGAGAAAAGGGATAAGGGTATCATTCTCATATTATGCAATATTGATACAAAATAACTTAATGGCCAGTCATTTGTCTCTTGTCAGTTGAGCAGTAGGCCTAGCACACAGTAAACCTGATCACCGCTTTCATTTGAATTATCGTCTTATGGCGCTAACTTCCCTGCTACCAGCGTGTAGTCATTCCAAGTGACATCTTCACTGCCATCTCATCAGCCATGCACTGCATTCGAGCAATCACTCTCTTTGCATTCGAGGTCCCGTCTTTTTCAAACTTTTAAAAGTTTTGTTCCCGACTATAGAGTCCAAACATTGTGAATCCGTTCCCAAATGGTTTCTGGAGATGGTCTCTGATATTCCCAGTGGGTGTACGTGTAGCAGAAGCCACTCCTTCCGAATAAAGCCGTGCTGTACAAAGCGTGCCAAACCACCAGCTGATAACTAACATAAGTTTGATTTCTGAATGTAATACATAGTGACTGGAAGCATTCTTTCCATAACTGCAGCTGTTGAAAGCCAGACCCTTATTATTTATATTTCATGCTTGCTCTACATCTGTCACATAAGAGAGGACCGTGAGCCCTAACTTCGAACTCCCGAAACATCCGAACCCAAAGTCCCCAGCCAGTCCAATCCTTAGGATACGACAGGACGCACGAATGAAACTATTCACAAATTTGTGCAATGTTGTCAGAGATGCAATAAGACTTGTACCCGTTTAGAAGCAGAATCATCGTCCTCTGACGAATTACGCTAAGGGGTCTTGTATGCAAGATTTATTTTTTACATTTTCTTTGTCACGAAAAGCTAGGGGGAGTGGAGGTGTAATACGTGAGGGAGTCTAATACACGAGTAAGTATGGTATTCATCCCGTTCGCGTTACTACTGAATTTGATTTCTCATCACCACGAGTAAATAAACCCACTGTATTTAAAATGACATCTCATTCGCGTTTACTTAGATGGCACCTGTCTGTCCTACCCTTTAAGCTGCTAAGTTATATTTTTGTAGATTGAAACCCAGTTTACAACTGTGTACATATAAATTGCCTGAGAACAAAAGGGGGTAGGGAAGGGTGCAATATGAAGCTATTCTACTGACTACTACTTTGACCGTTAAAAGTATCAAGTACCTTCTGTTGTCTGGATTTCATTTTGTACTAACAAGAACATTTAACAGTGATTCAACAGAGAATTTCTTCAGTAAATTAAGACATATTTCAAGAAGTAATGATATGTTGGATTGTAGAGTAGTAATATTCAGCATGAACAGATATCGAAAACAGGCTTATTTTCATTATCATCCCACACAAAGAGAAGTAAAGGACAAATGGAAACAGATCACATAAGGCAAGAATGTGCAGAGGAAACAGGTTTTGCAGAGTACTATGCCAAGCTCAGTGACGAATATCTTAAACAGCCTTAATGAACCTCCACATAAGTTCAATTCAAAATATTTTCTCACACTATTTATATTCTATTATGTTTACTGCACCAGTCTAGAAAGCTAAGAATAATGCCTGAGAGGACTCATGCTGACCACACATCTCAATCTACAGGCCTTCAGGCTGAACAGCGGTCGCTTGGTAGGCTATGGCCCTTCGGGGCTGTAGTCCAACCTGAAATAACTTATGAAGTGAAACATTATCTAAACTAAAGCAAAAGAATAACAAGACAACATTTTGAAAATAGAAAGAAGAATAGTAAGAACATGCATTAATAAGAAGTACCAAAAAGGAGAATGGCGTATCATCCCAAATTCAGCAGTATATCAGGAAATAGAACCTATAACGGATTTCATAAGAAAGAAGAGAATATCATTCTTTGGTCATCTGTTGAGAACACCTCAAGAAAGGTTAATACGCAGAATTTTGGAAAAGCTTTGGAAACAAAAGCAACAACCTGTCTGGATAAAACAAATAAAGACATGAAAGAGACATTACACTGGAGGATTTAAAGAATGAATCAAACAAGTAAATAAATTGAATAGTAAAATTAGATTCTTACCAAAATGTGATAAAAGAGAAACAACTAAAAAGGTATTTTCAAAAGAAGAACGACAATCAAGATCAGATAGAATGAAGAAATACTGGAAGAACAGAAAATTAAAAAAACATAAATCATACAAGACCAGACAGAAATTGACTACAGTGGTCCAATGCGGCCGTAAAAGCACAATAAAATAATAATAATAATAATAATAATAATAATAATGTTATTGGCTTTACGTCCCACTAACTACAGTTTTGGTTTTCGGAGACACTGAGGTGCCGGAATTTTGTCCAGTAGGAGTTCTTTTACGTGCCAGTAAATCTACAAACACAAGGTTGACGTGCTTGAGCCCCTTCAAATACCACCAGACTGAGCAAGGATCGAACCTGCCAAGTTGGGGTCAGAAGGGCAACACCTCAACCGTCTGAGCCACTCAGCCTGGCAGCAACAAGTTTTATAGTACATCAAGTGCAGAATAAAATTCAGTATAAACTGTGCTATCGCCTGAATGACAAGAATAAAATTAGTTCCCACTGACAGATTTAATTTACATCAGAGATACTTCAGATAAGCTGCGACATCAATTGAAGAATTAGTGTGCTAAGTTTCAAAGTTTGTGTCTACCAGAGTGTGTGAAACTTTCGCAACATTGTTCTGTCTGTATTGAGAAAATCCTATTTACTAATGTGCACCTCATCTTCCGACAGCAGTCATAATGAGCAGTTAAGCAATCTGATTTGTAAATTAGCGATTCCTATACTCCTTGAAAAATCGCTTGTGAAACAGAACTATTAACATGTAAAGTACCTGAATGGAAAACCTTTAAATCTGAAGATATTAAGAGCTTAAGCTGCCTACAGCTGAGAGGAAGACAGAGAGGAACATTTTTGCAGCGCTCTGAGGTGAGTAGTGGAGAATTGTAACACCATTGCGTGTACAGGGTTCCGGCTGAATTGACGAGGCATTGTAAGTATAGAAGACGGCAATCCACAAGGGCACAGTGAGAACATTCCCACACACTACAAATAAACAGGTGTTATGCACAAGAAATATCATTAACTTCAATAAAAAGCTGCAAACAGCTTGTTGCACTGCATCACCAATGTCGGAATCAGAAGGGGACCCTCGAAAGCTCAATCCTGTCCTGTGTCAACAGTGGTCATCAGCAGCTCTAAACGGAATACTTACCGCTAAATTAATCAAATATAAGACTAGAAAAGGCACATGCTGTGCACCAGGTCCAGTAATCAACCCCAATCGAGAGAGAGAGAGAGAAGGGGAGGGGGGGGGGGGGCAGGGGAGGAACCATTGGGGTCAATGCATACGTTTGTGGGGTATTCTTTTGGATTGGCACAATGCGTCATGAAGGGATTGCTTATCGTTATCCCGTTGTTTTAACTGAGTTTGGAGATTGTGTGTTGTTAAACACAGGTTTTCTTGATTGTGAACGTATTATTTGTGTATATTTTAGACAAATTCATATGGAATGTCAAGTTGAGAAAAGTGAGCATTTCCGACACATTTTACTCTTGAAGTTTAACCGAGGATCCAGTACAGCAGGAGCTGCAAGAACAATTTGTGAAGTGTACAGGAATGCTTTTTTTTTTTGCTAGGGGCTTTACGTCGCACCGACACAGATAGGTCTTATGGCGACGATGGGATAGGAAAGGCCTAGGAGTTGGAAGGAAGCGGCCGTGGCCTTAATTAAGGTACAGCCCCAGCATTTGCCTGGCGTGAAAATGGGAAACCACGGAAAACCATCTTCAGGGCTGCCGATAGTGGGATTCGAACCTACTATCTCCCGGATGCAAGCTCACAGCCGCGCGCCTCTACGCGCACGGCCAACTCGCCCGGTGTGTACAGGAATGAAGCAATTGCTGAAAGAACAGCACAAAAATGGTCTTCCCACTTTCGAGAAGGAGGGTCTGACTTGTCTGATGATCCACGTTCTGAAAGACGTTCAGATTTTGAGGAAAATTGCTTGAATGAGTTGCTTCATGAGAATCCTCGCCAAACAACACGGGAAATGGTGCAAGTTTTTGAATGAGATCAGTAAGGTATTGTACGCTGTTTGCATTCGATGGGTAAGGTACAGAAATTGGGCATATGGGTACTACATGTGCTAAGTAACAGTAACAAAAATCAAATGAGTAAACATCCGTTTGTCATTGCTTGCCCGGCACTGGTTGGCTTGTGGCAGGCACGAAGTTTTCCTTTCAAACATTGTCACCAGTGACGAGAAAAGGTGCCTATACGTCAACATTAAGAGGAAAGTGGCTCAGCCGAACAAAACAAGCAACTCCCCGTGCCAAGGATAGTGCCCATCCACAGAAAATCATGTGTGTTTGGTGGAACAAAGCATTCTTCACCGTGGACTTCTTCTGAAAAACGTAACGATTACCTCTGCTGTGTATAGTGACCAGCTAAGATGGCTTGCTGTTGCTATTGACAACAAAAGGACAAAGACAACAACCAGTCTTATTGCTCCACGATAACGCTCGTCCGCATACAGCACAACTGACCAAAGGTGTGATTGCTGAACTTGGCTGGGAACATCTTCGTCATATTCTGTATTACACTGACCTTGCCCCCTCAGATTTCCATCTTTTCCGCTCTCTTTCTAACCACATTCAGGGGCAAGTGTTTCCTGACGAAGCTTCTCTTGACTAATGGCTAACAGATTTCTTCCAGTCAAAACCAAAACAGTTCTACAGGTGAGGCATTCACTACTTGAACGTTGGCAGAAGGTCATAGAGAGTGGAGGTGAATACATCACTGAGTGAATGTGAGTTACAGTGCATGACAGTGACAATAAAATTAAAAAATATAAAATATAAGAACCGCATGGACTTATGCATCGACCCAATATAAACTGGTGAGATGTCTGGTAAAGGCAATGCTGCACTGCGTGTTTCACTCCCTTCCCTTCAGTGCATGTGTCAGTGTCACCGTGCTGTGTCATACATACTCCTCTTCCTCTCCAAGTGATATATTTTCTGTGTGTTCCAATCAATCATGAGTTTTCATCATTCAAAACTTAACTTTTCAATTTTAGTACTGTGTGTTTCTATTCTATTTCATGCCACAGACATACCACCTGCTCTGGAAATGTTTACTTTTTGTTAAGTACAATAATCTTATACCCTTGTTGAAAAGCTTTCCCAAACTTGTTCAGTTGTAAAGAAATCTTACTTTCAGCACTATAGGTTAAAAGGAAATTGATTGACTGAACACGGAATAGTAGCTCATACAAGCAAAAATGTCTACATTCAAACATTCTAACTACTGTATTTATCTAAAGAGGCTTTTCAACTCTGAAGTTGACAGAGCAAGGAGAGAAAGACTAATCAAGATTATTCATACATTTCAAAATCTAAGAGTGAATACAAATGAAAATACTGAAACTTGACAAGTTATAGCGACAAAATAAGAATAGACAATTGCTTCTGTGCATAGATAGGGTGCAGTCTGCACCATACAGCATATCTACGTTCAATAGGAAATCTACTTACCTACAAAAACACTGCGGAATCTCTCCACTACCATACATTGGCCACAGAAAGGGAGTATTACCATATCGTCCTAAGCTGTTCAGAAATCTCTGAGTACGAGCAACGCCTTCCAAACACGGTGTCTTCTCAGTTGCCATTGCAATTGCATACAATACATAGTGGACAAGATTAGGAGTAAGTTTCTTTGACTTCAAGTAATCCAGGAATGTCTTGTCTTCAAATCCTGCAAGCAAACTTGCATAATTGACATTGTAATCATTAAAATAACTGACTCATTAGCTTCATATTTGTAAAAGAGAGATATATATATATTTTACTGGCTTTATAGTATATTCCTTTCATCCCAGTTTTTCATTTTTTTTTAAACTGAGAGCATTAATTTTAAAAGCAATTCATTGAATACAACATTATCACTACTTGTGTTTTATGGTGGCTTGTAACACTACTTGTATTGATATTTACATAATGACATGATGTCCTTAGTAAAGGATACTACAACCAGAAATTTAAATCCAGCCTAATTAGCTAGATAAAGATCTTCTATACAACAATTATTTCGTGCTCTCTCAAAAGAGATACAGAAACTGGTCGTAAACTTTGCAACCAAGTATCAGGTTTGAATAGCAGACCTTTCAACATTAAAAATTTCATATCTGGTCCGTACTGAAAGGAGATAACATACAATAGAGAGAAATTTGATTGATCCACCTTTTTTTAAATACATATGTTGTTAATATGATCACAACATTTTTTATTCAGTAACAGTTTTGGTGTCTATGGACACAGGTCGTATGAATCGTATGAACAAAGCTATACAAGTAGGGCCTATGTAGTACATAAAAAGTCTCAAGTACAGCACTGCTAAACACTGAATGAAAATAAAACATGGACATCCAAAAACTGAAGTAGAGTGCAGTCCTCCCACAGAGTATTGATAATAATGTAACATAAGTAACATAATTAAGTTTGATGGCTTTGTTTTATGAGTTGATGTTACAAGTCACCATCAAACTTATGTTACATTATTATCAATACTCTGTGGAAGAACTGCATAGTACGTCAGTTTTTGGATGTCCATGTTTTTATTTTCACCCAGTGTTCAGAAGTGCTACGCTTGAGACTTTTTAACCATTCCAGAGTGATCAAGTCTTTAAACATTTGTTAATATCTTCACTTTCATTTTATACTTTGACCAACAGCACATAACTTGTTTATATTCTTTTAAGCATTGTATTTTTATTTTTTTTGCTAGGGGCTTTACGTCGCACTGACACAGATAGGTCTTATGGCGACGATGGGATAGGAAAGGCCTAGGAGTTGGAAGGAAGCGGCCGTGGCCTTAATTAAGGTACAGCCCCAGCATTTGCCTGGTGTGAAAATGGGAAACCACGGAAAACCATCTTCAGGTCTGCCGATAGTGGGATTCGAACATACTATCTCCCGGATGCAAGCTCACAGCCGCGCGCCTCTACGCGCACGGCCAACTCGCCCGGTCATTGTATTTTTACTTCATCTATTAATGTCACTTATTACTAAGGGTCTATTATATGTATTACATACTTGTATATTTTTTTTCATACGACCTGTTTCAGCTGACGGTGTCCATAGAAACCGATAATTAATAAAACAACATATTATGTATTGAAAAAAAGTGGGTCAATCAAATTTCCCTCTACTGAATGTTAGCTGACCTTTAGTTCAGCCAGCTTTCATCTTCTAAATATGTCTACGGTTACACTAGACTCCTGAATGAGTGAAGACAAAGGTATGAGTTGGAAGTGATCAAGTTGGTCATTTAACAGAAGAATGTCAGTATTGGAAAGGAACAAACAAGTGTCAAATCAAGTCGTAACTTCCGCATAATGGAACATGAATTTTTAATCTACTTTTTGGTCTTGCACCGATATTTTTATTACACTGTAAAATCTCCATAATGAAAAATTAGATCTGCAAGTCAAACAATTTCTTAGAAATGAACCATGCACGTACCATCCCACTAGGCAGGAAAAATGAAATTTCAGCAACCCTACCTGTAAGAAAAATAAAATACAGTACTGTACTGTACTTATTTTCTTTAGTAATGTCTCAATTTTCTTTGCTTTTCCTTCTGGACTTATTGAGTGATACAGAAAGGAACGATGTTGCCACTGTTGCCACTCCAGAAACGCTTGTCAGAATTAACACAGCCTATACAGACTGAACTGAACTCAATTTTGGAAATATTTTTTTAACCCTCAGCGGACATCTGTCAGGCATTTCCCGACATCCTAGTTTACTGTTCTGGATGTATGTCGGGATATACCTGCCAGCTGTTTCCAACGGTAAATATATACGCATGTGAAGCCATTGTGTGTGCTGTTGCTGTCTGTAGTTATTCTATAGAACTTTTAGCAATGTCACAGCTTTCTAGATGCATTAAAACTTTGTTTTGTAAGTTTTAGAGGTAAATAAAAAACTAGCTGTTTACGTTGGTCAACTGTGAAAATGACGGTGCGCAGACAGGGTAGAGCTACTTCATCTGATATAGCTCTATTTTTAGATAAAACTGACAGTGGTAATGACAAATTATCAGTTATGGACAGTGAGTGATGTTTCTGAGAGTGGTGATAATTCTAATGAAATGGAAGTAGTTGAAAGCAAGAATGAAAGCAATACAAATAGTAGTGAAACAGACAATGGTTGGAGAGTTTATTGCCTGGCTTTGTAAGAAACCACACACTGATTAGTGGTTTCTCACCTCATGCAGGCAAGAAATCATCTACTCCCGTTCAATTTAAAAAAAAAAAATTTACGGAAGAATTGGTACAACAAATTGATGAGACTAACTGCTATGCAAGAAAAAAAAATATAAATTTGGTTCTTGTTTGTGGGTTACTGTAGTCACGTCCTAGTTCGTGAACCACGGGCAACGGCTGAGTGGCCTAATAAGTGGTCCTGAGAGTCGGGATACCAGTTGCTATGGAATGGGAGTGGGCATCTCGGACATATTCTGAGTCGTGGCCCTCCTTGTGCTCAGGCGGCTAGGACTATACAATTCACCGGTGGTCCATAACCCGTTAGAGGAGAGATCCTCACTTGGGCTATGTGCAAGTAGGGCAGCATCCTGCTTCATGAATTTACCGAGCTCAGAACACTTTAAGCAAGCCTCGGACCTATAGGACTAATGGACTCCCACTCCCTTTTGACAGGCGAGGGGCTCCTTGGAAACAACTTGGCAAACGAAATGGAATTCGATGGGGAGCTATCAATATTAATTAGGCTTATGGAAGAAAGAAGGTACAAATGGCTGAGTCAGCAAAGAGGATGCATCTGGATGTGCTAGGAGTAAGTGATATTCGGGTAAGGGGAGATAATGCGGAAGAGATAGGAGATTATAAAGTGTACTTGACGGGTGTTAGAAAGGGAAGGGCAGAGTTTGGGGTAGGGCTCTTTATCAGGAATACCATTGCACACAACATAGTTTCTGTTAGGCACGTAAATGAGCGAATGATGTGGGTAGATTTGGCAGTTGGAGGAATCAGGACTAGAATTGTCTTCGTGTATTCACCATGCGAGGGTGCAGATGAGGATGTTGACAAGTTTTATGAAGCATTGAGTGACATCGTGGTCAGGGTCAACAGCAAGGATAGAATACTGCTAATGGGCGATTTTAATGCGAGAGTTGGGAATAGAACTGAAGGATACGAAAGGGTGATTGGTAAATGTGGGGAAGATATGGAAGCTAATGGGAATGGAAAGCGTTTGCTGGACTTCTGTGCTAGTATGGGTTTAGCTGTTACAAATACATTCTTCAAGCATAAGGCTATTCACCGCTACACATGGGAGGCTAGGGGTACCAGATCCATAATAGACTATATCTTAACAGACTTTGAATTCAGGAAATCTGTTAGGAATGTACGAGTTTTTCGCAGATTTTTCGATGATACAGACCACTATCTGATCTGTAGTGAACTAAGTATCTCTAGGCCTAGGGTAGAGAAAGTGAAATCTGTCTGCAAACGAATAAGGGTAGAAAGTCTCCAGGACGAGGAAATTAGAAGTACATGGATATGATTAGTGAGAAGTTTCAAACAGTAGACAGTAAGCAGGTTCAGGATATAGAAAGTGAATGGGTGGCATACAGGGATGCCGTAATAGAAACAGCAAGGGAATGCCTAGGAACAACTGTGTGTAAAGATGGGAAAAGACGAACATCTTGGTGGAATGATGAAGTGAGAGCGGCCTGTAAACGTAAAAAGAAGGCATATCAGAAATGGCTCCAAACAAGGGCCAAGGCAGACAGGGATTGGTACGTAGATGAAAGAAACAGAGCGAAACAAATAGCTGTTGAATCCAAAAAGAAGTCATGGGAAGATTTTGGTAATAACCTGGAAAGGCTAGGTCAAGCAGCAGGGAAACCTTTCTGGACAGTAATGAAGAATCTTAGGAAGGGAGGGAAAAAGGAAAGAACAGTGTTTTGAGTAATTCAGGCGAACTTATAATAGATCCCAGGGAATCCCTGAAGAGGTGGAGGGAATATTTTGAACATCTTCTCAATGTAAAAGGAAATCATCATGGTGGTGTTGCAAACAGCCAAGCTCATGGGGAGGAGGAAAAGGATGTTGGTGAAATTATGCTTGAGGAAGTGGAAAGGATAGTAAATAAACTCCATTGTCATAAAGCAGCAGGAATAGTTGAAATTAGACCTGAAATGGTGAAGTACAGTGGGAAGGGAGGGATGAAATGGCTTCATAGAGTAGTAAAATTAGCGTTGAGTGTTGGTAAGGTACCTTCAGATTGGACAAAAGCAATAATTGCACCTATCTATAAGCAAGGGAATAGGAAGGATTGCAACAAATATAGAGGTATCTCATTGATTAGTATACCAGGCAAAGTATTCACTGGCATCTTGGAAGGGAGGGTGCGATCAGTCGTTGAGAGGAAGTTGGATGAAAACCAGTGTGGTTTCAGACCACAGAGAGGCTGTCAGGATCAGATTTTCAGTATGCGCCAGGTAATTGAAAAATGCTACGAGAGGAATAGGCAGTTGTGTTTATGTTTCGTAGATCTAGAGAAAGCATATGACAGGGTACCGAGGGCAAAGATGTTCGCCAAACTGGGGGACTATGGAATTAATGGTAGATTATTAAAATCAATCAAAGGCATTTATGTTGACAATTGGGCTTCAGTGAGAATTGATGGTAGAATGACTTCTTGGTTCAGGGTACTTACAGGAGTTAGACAAGGCTGTAATCTTTCACCTTTGCTGTTCGTAGTTTACATGGATCATCTGCTGAAAGGTATAAAATGGCAGGGAGGGATTCAGTTAGGTGGAAATGTAGTAAGCAGTTTGGCCTATGCTGACGACTTGGTCTTAATGGCAGATTGTGCCGAAAGCCTGCAGTCTAATATCTTGGAACTTGAAAATAGGTGCAATGAGTATGGTATGAAAATTAGCCTCTCGAAGACTAAATTGATGTCAGTAGGTAAGAAATTCAACAGAATCGAATGTCAGATTGGTGATACAAAGCTAGAACAGGTCGATAATTTCAAGTATTTAGGTTGTGTGTTCTCCCAGAATGGTAATATAGTAAGTGAGATTGAATCAAGGTGTAGTAAAGCTAATGCAGTGAGCTCGCAGTTGCGATCAGCAGTATTCTGTAAGAAGGAAGTCAGCTCCCAGACGAAACTATCTTTACATCGGTCTGTTTTCAGACCAACTTTGCTATACGGGAGCGAAAGCTGGGTGGACTCAGGATATCTTATCCATAAGTTAGAAGTAACAGACATGAAAGTAGCAAGAATGATTGCTGGTACAAACAGGTGGGAACAATGGCAGGAGGGTACTCAGAATGAGGTGATAAAGGCTAATTTAGGAATGAACTCGATGGATGAAGGTGTACGCATAAACCGACTTCGGTGGTGGGGTCATGTGAGGTGAATGGAGGAGGATAGGTTACCTAGGAGAATAATGGACTCTGTTATGGAGGGTAAGAGAAGTAGAGGGAGACCAAGACGACGATGGTTAGACTCGGTTTCTAACGATTTAAAGATAAGAGGTATAGAACTAAATGAGGCCACAACACTAGTTGCAAATCAAGGATTGTGGCGACATTTAGTAAATTCTCAGAGGCTTGCAGACTGAACGCTGAAAGGCATAACAGTCTATAATGATAATGTATGTATGTATGTATGTATGTATGTATGTATGTATGTATGTATGTATGCACAATTGAGGGAGAGGAGTGGCTGGGCTAATTGGACTTATGTGACAATCACAGAAATGAGTGCTTTTCTCGGTGTGGTACTCAATATGGGCATGAATCCTAAACCAGATATAAACGATTATTCTGCTGAAGATTGGGTCAAAAAATGCTCATTTTTCAAAGATGCATTTTCCAGAGACCATTTTCTAACTATTTTTTGGATGTTTCACATGTGCCCTCGTAGTTCTGCTGCTACTAGAATCAGGGGCGATAAAATATGTAATGTAATGGACTATTTGGAAGGGAAATTTGGAGAGTATTATGTTCCAGGGCATATTATTTCTACAGATGCAAGTACAGTGGGCTTCAAAGGATGCATCATTTTGAAGTGTAACAATTCCCAGAAACAGACTAAGTGAGGATTGCACACATTTGTAGCAGCAGATTCAAAGACAACATTTGTATGCTCATTCATTCCATATTATGGTGCTTCCACAACAAATACACTAACACATCTGAATCATCCATTCACAACAAGAATTGTTCTTCAGTTATGCCAACAGATGCTTCAAAATATCAATGGTACTGCTGGTTTCCACATCTACACTGACAGATTCTATACCAGCTGTGATCTGGAAGAGAAACTGCTGAAATTAGGGTTTCACATAATGGGAACAGTGAATATAACAGGAAAGGATTGTCAACTCAAATGAAATCAACGACTTTGAAGATGAAGAAGCATGATGTTTTGGCACTTAGGAAGCAAGATAAAATGGTTGCTCTTACATGGAAGGATTGTGTCAATGTTTAGTACATGGCGCATCAGCATGCAGCAATTCACACCTAAAAGTGGGAAGGATGTTGATCCTATTCTGAAGCCTGTAATTATTTGTAATTACAATGACCCTATGGGAGAAGTGGACATATCCGAACCACTATACCTGAACATATAATTTTGGGAGGAAATCTTACAAATGGTGGCATAAACTTTTCTTCTGGTTGCTGGATGTCTGTGGTGAATAGCTGGTTAATATTCAACATGGAGAGGAAATCGCAGCAGCAGAAGCCACTGAGGCAAAGGTAATACAAGAAACTGGTACGAGAGGTGGTTGGTGATGTTTGTAACCGAAATGTCAACAAGAGAGGGCGACCATAAACCAGTAATGAAGAACAGCTGAATGGGAAGCCTCACTTCATATATTCAAACTCCAAGAGAAATTACAAAGATTGTGAAGTGTGCAGCAACAGACAGAAAAAGGGCAGAAGAAAAGAAACACGACAGTACTTTTGCAACACCTGCACCAAGAAATCTGGACTTCATCCTGGAATTTGGTTTGAGAAGTACCACACGGTGAAGAAATATAAGTAGGAATGGGGCAAACTGTCTACCTACATGTTTATTGCTTACTGTGGGTATCTACTACCTGCGTCTCACGAGAAGTTGCGGCAACTTGTAGATACGGCACGAGTAACCGATATTAAGTATTGTTACTACACTAAAAACATTAGTCGTGATAAACGGAGCGAGCTCTCTGAAAGAGATACATGTTCATTATTAAACTGTTCATTACGCAGTACTTACAGAAATTTGTAACTAAAACACAATTGCACTACCAATTTGAAACTTCACAGCAGCACCTTAGTTCACAAGAATCACGGCGGTTCCGTCAGGGCTAGAGACTTGTGACGGGCGCATGCGCAGTAACCACGTTTACGTTCCGCACCCCTTACTCCGCATGCACGCGACTCTCCTTCACACGACCATAGTAGATTGATCAATTGGTTCATAATGTTGTAAGCCAGACTCTGTATCTTCATTATACCTTCATTGTAAACATACAGCTTTTTTAAAAGAAAAAATGCGACTAGTACACTATACAAGAAAAAACTTTCATCTGCTAAGGGTTAAATTCAAACGTCATTGATGTGATTTTTGAAAGTTAGCTTTCATGTGACTATGTCGATGAAACCACCTCTTCCAACTAGTAGATTCTTGTATACATTAAATTGAGCTGCTAGGAAGAAATATCAAAACAAAACAATCACAAAAAATTGAGCAAGACTAACATTTATCTTGGGAGCAGAACTTCCGTGACCAGAGCATCCATGACTTTCTTCTAATTACTAAATTACTCCTCCATATGGCTAACATTCTCAAAACTAATGTCTTCAATTTTTATGGGAAGCATTCACTCCAGATCAGTGGCACTGCACTGGGTTTTCATGTGAGAAAACTCATTGCTATTAAACTCCATGATCACTAACCTAAATAGATTAAAACACACCAAATCAACATAGATTTAAGGGCCAAATCAGACAGCACATTCTGAAGTAATCAGAAGAAACCTGCAAAACCTAAGAAAATCATATTACTCAATACCACAGCTAGCTTCACTAGTCACTACAAATAAAGTTACAATGGCCCTCCAAAGCTCCAACATGGGTAAGGTGCCAAGCTTTGACAACAACCATAGCACATTCCTTGTTCACTGTGGCAAGATGGCGGCGTGTGCAGAAGTGACGCTGAGTGTTATGCGCAGTATTATTATATTTTTGGTGGTAAAGAGTGCAGTGCAATACTCCAAAAGTGCTACAATCGCTTCAGATAACCCTCCTGGATACCTGGAAAACATAATTCTATTGGAAAAACTATTGGTGAGTGAAAAATGTACTCTTAACGGTTTGACGTGGTGCAGTGCTGAAAGTCTGGGGATGGCAGCCATAGGTCGGCCTCGGCGAACAGATGGGAGCGGTGTTGTCCGACTGCCTGTAGATAATCAGCCACTGCTGTGCTTGGCACTTGCCCTAAGTGGGAACATCGAACTAAACCCGGGTCCACAACAGTGCACAATTTGCGGAAATAGTGGTAGGAGGAATCAATTATTTGTCCACTGTAATAATTGCTCGCTAAAAGGCCATAGAATCTACGCAAAAGTCTCAGTGTCTGAATTCACAAAAATATAGAACGGTTCCCGTACATTGTTATGCTGGAAGTGTGAAATGCCGCTGTTATCAGACTCGTTCTTTACAGTTACCAGTGATATGCCCAGTGACTTAGTGAATAATTCTAAATGTACATATGTAAATAAAAATATATCACTTTTTGCCTTCAATGCGCGCAGTATTATGCGACCTGGAGGGTTACAAAATATCCACGCATCGCTTGAAAGCCTTGACCCGACCATCGTATGTGTCAATGAGACGTGGTTGTCCAGTAAAATTAATGACTCAGAAGTGTTCCCTGACTCGCTGATATTGTTCCGTAAGGACCGATCCCACCGCTCTGCAGGGGGAGTTCTAATTGCAGCCAAGCTAGAATGTAATCCAACTCGAGTTCATCACCTGGAGACAGCAGCTGAAGCACTGTCGGTGGAAGTGACGTGCAACAAACGCAAATTCCTTATTGGATCAATTTATCGCGCCCCTAAGTCGTCGCCGGAAATGAACGATGAACTAATCATCTCTCTCGAGCGTGTGCAACACGTACAACAAAATTACGATGCCATTTATGTTGTCGGTGATTTCAACTTAGAAATTACATGGTCCAGAAATGCTGCACCTGTTCCAAATAACCCCCTCGCCAATAAATTCCTTTCCGCTTTCTATGATTTATTCCTTCATCAATTAATGTTCGAAGCCACGTGTATTATGCAAACAACACGCTCAACCCTTGATCTTTTCCTAAGTAATATACCACAGTCCGTCCAATCTCTTAATACTATTCCTGGATTCTGTGACCATTAGGCAATTCTCGCAACACTGACCCATATAAAACCATCCCCCAAACTCCATACCAGAACAGTTTATAATTTTTCCCGAACAAACTGGAACGATCTATCCACTTTACTATCCAACCGCCTCCCCGTTCTCACCTCAGATTTCACCAGCAGTACTGACATAAACAAGATATGGAACGACTGGAAGAAAATTTTCTTTCAATGCGTAGAAGAAACCACACCAACAGTAAATATAACCAGCAGACGGAAATCTCCATGGATTACCAAGGAGATAGGGCGAGAAATTCGAAGAAGGGACCGCCTGTACCAGAAATGGAAAAGAAATCCAACCGATTATGAGTGGGAGAAATACAGGCTGGCTAGGAACAAGGCTAAACAATCTATCAGAGATTCCTACGATTCTTACATCCACAGTCTCAACACCAACTCCAAGGAACTCTGGGCTCTTCTCAGAAGTAAAGGTTGCAACAGAGCTCCATCTGTATTTCAACATAACGGTACGGCAGTCTCCACACCACAAGAAATTGCAGACACCTTCAACAGGAAATTTAAAAGTAACTTCTCCGTACCTACTGAGGAAGAGAACATGATATATTCAAGGACAACATCTACCCCTCTCTTCCCTCTAACCAACCTGTATTTCTCAACGAATGAAGTAAAGGAGAGCCTTCTGAAAACAAGACCTCATGCCGCGACCGGGCCGGGCCGGACCGAGTGCCAGCAAGAATTCTCAAGAACTGTGCAGTCGCCTTGGCGCCCTCGCTTTGCGCTCTCTTCAACTATTCCATTAATACCGGGTCTGTACCTTTGGAGTGGAAAGGAGCCAACGTAGTGCCAGTTTTCAAAGATGGAAATAAGGAAAACGTAGATGATTACCGCCCAGTTTCTATAACATCAGGGGTCTATAAATGTATGGAACGTCTAGTTGCTAAATGTATGTTGGATTTTCTCAAGAAGAGAAACCTGCTGAACTCAAACCAGCACGGCTTCATTCCAGGAAAATCCTGCACAACACTTCTAACAAAAGTCATTGATGACTGGCAGTTCTCTTTGGAGCAGACTGATGTCTCACAAATAGACTGTGTGACTCTGGACTGGAGCAAAGCTTTTGACCAGGTGTCACATCAAAGACTTCTGTCAAAACATAGCAACTATGGCATTCAGGGTAAACTGAGGTCATTTTTGGTAGGTCGAACGCAATGTGTTGTGTATGGAGGAGCCAAATCAGACCAAACCACAATTACTTCTGGAGTAATTCAGGGCAGTGTGATAGGGCCCCTCCTGTACACGATTTATGCTCTCGACAAACCGGATTGTGCAAATTCGACCATGGCGCAGTATGCCGATGACAGTCATTTACAGAGCCATGAAAAACAGTGATGATATTGTACAATTCCAATCGGATCTGGATAGTATAGCTCTGTAGTGTGAGGTAAATAGATTGTATATAAATATTAAGAAGTGTAAATATATAAGACTAAGCAGAGCTAAACAACCACTCCAGAACCAACCTACTCTGTGGAATCCAACTGCCGACTTCTAACTCCATCAGACTGCTCGGTATTCATATTACGGACAATCTGAAATGGAATAAACACGTGGAGGAAGTGAGGTGTAAGGCATACCGGGCGCTAGGTTTCGTCCGTAGATGTCTCTCGGGAGGAAGAAGTAAAGCCCTACGAACGGCTTATATTTCCCTTGTGCGGCCCATACTATTATATGGCATTCCTTCCTGGCATCCAACTACAACAGAAAATATGAGGAAACTAGAAGGTATCCAGCGACGAGCAGAACGTTTAATTAACAAACACATCCCCTTAAACACAGCCAGGTCATTGCCACCAGTGAACTCGTTATGTACGCAAATAGATGTAGCCTTCCTTAGGAAATCCCTGATATAACACACACCTCTCCCCTTTCCACCGCCTGCAGCTCAATTACCGCTCTGTTAAAAGAGGCTAAGGAGTTACTCTTGTCCCTCCCTTCGCTAGAACAACCTTATATTTAAATGGGTTTTACTCAAGGGCTGCTAGTATGTGGAACCTTATACCATCTGAGGTAAAGCTACTTCCTCTTCCTCACTTCCTCCGCAAAGTAAAGAAAATGTATATGTAAATATAAACCTATATGTGATGTATATAACTTGTATAAATTAGAATCGCAAGAAGGATGGGTGCAAGTACAGGTGTATGTGGGCGAATGTGTATGCGTGCGCGTGTGGGAGTGGTTGTGAATGAGTGTGTATACAGGGGTCTGAGTGAGAGTATAAATGGCTGGGTGTTCTTACTCTAATATTTTCAGGATAAATCAAGATAATTATTATTCTAAAGGTACAGTGTTTGTAGTGTAAATATGTAAATTTAAAATTGTCTACATAAGTTTGTATGTAAATATTCAGTAGAGTTTATGTACACATGTGGAGATGGAGGCACTTCCGTGTATGTGGGGCTTGCCCTTTCCCCATCTACCACCCCTAAATTGTACATGTACAATTTAAGGAAAATAAATAATAATAATAATAATAATAATAATCATAATCATAATAAAAAATCTAGGAAATAGCTTACTGACTTAGACAATTTATTTATTTATTTATTTATTTATTTATTTATTTATTTATTTATTTAGGAAACCAAAACAGTAAGATGCCGAATTAGAGTTCCGTAATGAAAAATAGATTTACAGTGGAGTAGCACAATGCAAACTTAATGAAATTTTGAAAGAGCAATGAAGAAATACATCTAATGACAAGAGTAGCGGAAGAAAATTAAGAACTAACAAAATAAGTATAGAGATACAACAATTAACAATAAAACAAAGGCAAAAGAAAAGAATGAGGAAAATTAAAGATTGAAAGTAAAATGAAGAAAATAATTTATAGCTGGGCATAATAAGATAAATACAATGATACATAAGTAACGGTATAATACAGTAAAAACTAAATTACATTATGCACAATAGATTGGATAGCATTGAAAAGAGAAAAAAGGAATATGAAGGAAATAACCTAGGTTATGTTAAGGAAGAATCAGTTAAAGGAGGCATATGAAGGAAAACATCAAACCTGTGATCTTCGATTTTAACTCCAGTGGCATTTGTCCTCTGCATTGGATGGATGGATAAAAAGAAAGTCAGGCGTTGATAAGAAGTGAATGAAAATTTGGTATAAGATGCGACGTGGACATGCTAGAAGTGGGAGCCCGAAGGAGTAGGAAAAGGAGACTAAGATACAAAACTGTATTCGCATACAAAGACACTCAACATGTTCCTCTGAGACAATATTGCATACTCGACAGTGAGTTACAACTCAAACTACCCAGTAATGACAGCATTGACCCAATGCAGGTCACGGCGCAATACATCGCGTCTCACGGGAAGTGCCAAAACAGTTACGACGCAATATATTGTGTGTCAAACTTCTGAGCGTCATATCTTTGTATCTCTATATTTCTGAGCAATGATTCAAAACCACACGCTATCCACGATCTATTGGCTACGTTACTGAAGCTTGTGCTTGTTTGTATCCTCATGGGAAGTTCTGTAAACAGTTTTTGTATGTGAATGTCTACAGCTTTTGGGGATCAACTGCTAGCTGACGAACATGACCACTCACAATTGTGCTGAAGTAGTACTAGATAGATAGAAAGCGTTTGAAATGTTGACGAATTCTGATTTTTCATATGACTTAGGAATTTATGATGACTTCCTCCATGAAAATATCATAATCTAGGGTGAAGGAATAAGTGATAATGACTAAGAAGTCTTACAACCAGCATCTGCAGAGGTGCCAAACTTGTATTGTGCACAGTCTCTGGAAAATAATTATTTGGGAACTCCTCTCTCAGCCTGATGTAATTGTGAATGGACTGTGGAATTATGCTGAGGGTCATGTACACAAACATATCACTGAAGTATAAGAATACCGGTCTACTGATCCATTCATCCACAATTCTATATTTTATTAGCTCATGTTCTGTAATCATTATAAATCAATTCTACAGTTTTCTTTTCAAAGATAATAGTTCCCTACCTCAAAAAGACAAAATCAGCCCAAAAAGAGAACCAATGGACCATATATTACAAAGACTGTAATATCATCCATGTCCACCACCACATTTTGTAAAATGCCATGTCATGCAAAAAAAAAAAAAAAAAATCATTATAAAGATTGTGTGATTTTATGATTTTTCACTTTTTCATGTATGACTTAGCCGGGTATAGTGCGCATTGGTATCACCGAAATATCACTATAAAATTTGTCACAAATGGAACATAATTGCTTTTACACATATCAAGTGAAAAATCTTTGGCAAATTAAGAAATATTTGATTTTTGGAGAATATTATGTATAGGTACTTTACCACTTTACAAGTACATTTGGTGTTGCGCTCACAGTGAGACACGTATGTCTTTTGTCTTACACTTTCAACAATTTTGTGTGTGATATCTGTGTTCACTGAAGTTCTTTGCTTTCGTTTCATTGCTTCACTTGTCAATGACATCATTTCATGAATTGTATCACGATATACAATATTTAATAGGCAACAAAATGGTATGGCCAATGTACGTAAGAAAAATTCAGTGGACTGGTGATTTATTGGTCCAGGGATCAAGCTTCTTTCGTTCGAACAGAAATAAAAATATTTATTGGTCCAGGGATCATGCTATTTTTCTGTTGACCTCCATTTTGCTGTTTGAACTGGCCACTCTAGTCATATGGACAAAGATAATGAGAATCTACAGACATAGCACTCCCATTCCATGGTGCTAGCCCTGGACCTGAAGAAAGTAACAAAAGACGGCACCAGCAGCGAATGGACAAGGATAATGAGAATCCACAGACATAGCACTCGCATTCCTCAGTGCTAGCCCTGGACCTCAAGAAAGTAACAAAAGACGGCATCAGCAGCGGAATACGACATAAACTAGTCCTGTCTACAAGCCTTAAGTATGTTTTCATATTTCTCAAATAACGACGGTATTTCTTAATTTGCCAGAGATTTTTCACTTGATATGTGTAAAAGCAATTGTTATGTTCCATTTGTAACAAATTTTATAGTGATATTTGGGCGATACCTACGTGCATCATACCCGACTTAGCCATTCTTCAAAATATAATGTATTATGTGCCTCTACATTAATCTATAATGGGGTTTATTAATGAGCGTGCAAACACTTAAATTGTGGAGTATGACAGTGCTTCGAAAAACTGACAAAAGTTTAACGAAGTCCCCAGAAGTATTTTAGATCACGCACATCATTAAGGAGATTGTATACTTTTATATGAAACTGTTCATGTTAACACAATGCACACGTTAATGTCACGAATGTGCAGGCTGTGGAAGACAGCATCAGACCAGCATATTTATAATACACACACCAGTTTCATGTGGTCCTTATCATAAACAGATAGCAAATAAAGACATCCCTGAATGACCATGCCTCAGCAGTGCTATGGAGCAGTGTAGAACCTCACCCCCAGCACAAGTAACCTAAGGAAATAGGAAAGTTTATGCAGATCTCTGCCAACAATCATTCATGAAATGGGTAGTCCATGATACATTTGATCCAAATTTGATGTTGATTAATAAATTCCATCTTTACTCTATTGCGTACTTTCAAGGAGGTATAGCACAATAGTATTTGCAAAACCATGGGTAGTATAAACAAGGAAGGAAATTCCCAATAGAAGGTCGTAGCAACACGTGGAAAACACTAGGTCCCACCAAGGTCAGGTGGATAAAGAATAAATAAATTACTACTAAGTAAATAAGTTAATACTGACTAAAATAAAAACAACAGACTTAAGTTAAACAGGAACTTTAATAATAGGAAAGAAAAGGATGACACAAATCAAATAAGTCCTGCATATAATATACAGGGAAGATTAAATTAAATTAGGAAGCTTAGGACATCAAGTTAGATTCAAATTAAAATTAAAAGAAACTGCTTTCACTATTCAAATCGTAGGATAAATCCGGAATATATTTCAGAATAAATTAGGAAACGTAGTACTTAATGAAAGTTCCAACCCTAAGATCTTGGTTTGATTACACTATGGTAGTTGAGTAGAAAAATGCTTTTCTATACTACTTCAGAAGTCATTCAACATAAATCAGAAAAGCCTAGTTACAGATCCCCAAAATGCACAAAGAGCAGACCAAGCGCGCGTAATTAAAATAAAACAGGAGAAATTAGAAATTAAAGCCACCAAGTAAAATAATTATTTAGATTTAAAATGTTAATACATTAGAACACCAAGAACCACAGAAATACGAAGCACGAACTCTGACTCTCATACTACAACCAGAACAAAACACAATCAACCGACGTCATATGTCCACCAGCAACAGTCTTATCAGACGTCAAATGTCAAAATATAATAATTACATTCACCTACCATGGGTTGTGAATGTAACCAAGGTAACTGGTCACATGACCAAGAAAATGGCTACCCTTACAAGATAATCAACCAAAGCTAGAACCAGTCATTTAAAAACAATTTTTCTACTCGTACATTCCCCCATTTTCACACAATGCTTCGGATAGTACGATATTAAAGATTTTCTGGACAGAATTAATGCATAATACCCCTTTTTTTAAATTAAGACGTACTCTCGAAGGTATAGTAGAAGTATGGAGACGAACTTGTCATAAAATCATTGAATACATTCATTTTCGTTTTAAAAGAACATTTCTAGAGTGATTAACAACCCAAAATCATTCCATGAATAATTACATTAAAGCCCCACGAAATGTTTACAACCTATTCACAATAAAGATAACCAGAAATTCAGTCTCTTTGGTTAATTGAAAATTTCACTAACAGTGATAATTGAATTTTACTTAGTAAAATTTAAGTGTAGATATACCCGACGACACAGAACAGTTCGCTGATAATTACTGTTATCACATCCATATACTTCCAGGATCAAGACGAAGAGTGTAGCTACTTACAGTTTCCCAAGTTGACAAATAAAATACATCAAAACTGATTGGTGACTATCACCACACGGCGATAGAACTACCCCGGATCAAAAGGGTACATTTTCCTCCTTTTTTCCTCTGCCAATACGTAATTTAAAGATCCAACAGCAAGAGCAAGATTTTTCTTCTATCCTCCATTCAGGAAAAAAACAGATGACGATCGAAAATGTTGTTGCGTACAGAAACAATGCAGCACAAGTTGAGTTGGGTACATGCTACAAGAGGGCAGCACAATACATGTCTTCAAGTTCACTGGAGGCTACCGCCTGCGGGAGGCACCAGTATTACTAGCACTTTGCAGGATGATAAAGTGGCTTATTTTAAATACCCTTAAACTGTCCAATTTCCGTCAGAACTCTGATGATAACCTCAATCTGCAAGTTAAAACTCCATCTCCCTTTTTACCAACAAATGTTTCAATCTGTACCACTATGGCATTAATTCGTTAGGTCCAAGCTATGTATCTATTTTAAACAGCAGTCACTGATATTGCAATTTTACTATAAAGACTGTATAGTGATTTTTAAATACAATACCATCAATAATCACATTAATGTGTTTAATCAAATGCTATTGGTGTTAATAGAATTATTAAAGTTTGTTCAATGTGCAAACAATTATATTGGTCATTTTCTTATGTCTCAACTTTGCTGTTCCTTTGCAACTAGTATCTTTACAAATGAGGAGACCTGGTTATTCAAATACATATAATATTCAATAAGAAGTATTCACAAGAAGCATACAATAGTTCCCAGTGGAGTGATATTTACCTTCAAACTCCTTATTTGCATCTTCGTTCTCAACACAGGCAGTTAGCAGCTTCATGAGCATACGCTTCTCTACAACGGAGACATGCTTTGTTGAGAAAACATCTGCCCTTGAACAAGGGACAGGTTCCAATCGTCCATCTAGCCAGGTCAGCACCCGAGTCACACTACGGAACTCTGCATAGCGAGCAATATTGGAGGAGATGAGCAGCTCTACCAGAGATCCTCGAGCGAACAGCAACTGCACACCAATAAGCAATACAACTAACTGGCATATGGCTTTTTAGGTTATACAAACCAATTCTTAATTATAATACCATATTTACTCGTGTAAAGTTACCAAAAAAGTTAGATGGGGTCCAATATGTGATAAGCTAAAATTCTGTGCAGTGAACACATGGCTACTAGGCTATAAAAAGCTATAAATTATACACGTAAACATTCAACACTATTCTTTAACAAACTTATGAATGTGTGAGTTATACTGGCTATTTTCATTGGAAGGCAGTATTTCTAAATGTAAAAAGACAAATGGTGAACACAACTATTAGGCCTACATATAAAGTAAATATCTAATATCACATCATTCGATTCATCTCAATTCCTCCAATTGACATAAGAAAGGGCATACGGTCGTAAATACTCACTACGAAGATCAGTCTTACTTCATACTTGACCCCGTGGATAAAAAGGGATAAAGGTATAGTATTATCACATTTTAAAATAATTTTACGCGCACACACTGGAGCACTTTAATCAATCCATATTTAATAGTTAAGAGAATTAACTAAAAATTTGGCTTATGTTTCTTCTGCTCCCAGAACTTCATTATTTCTGATCTGGCTGCCCTTTCTTAATCAGTTATGGTGTACTGTTTGCGTGTAAAAGTTTTTAGTTTAAGTCTCAAGTCTCTGTTTTAGGATCCTCTTCTCTTCTCGGTCTTCAATTAGCTGCATTGTCAAGTCTAACTCATCTAAATCATCTTAGACTTCTTTGATCCAATTATTCTTGGTTTTACTTTTCCAAAAGTAATTGAAAAGATGTTTCAGTATCCTGGCTTCTGGTAGTCTTGATATGTGGAAGAAAAATGCAACCTTCTTTTTCTGCACTGTGTCTATTATTGACTCAGTTTCCTGGTATACAACTTCATTAGGTAATAATTGTTGTTGTCCATCTACTTGGAGTTTTTTGTTTACGATTCTTCTAAGGATTCTTCTTTCTGTCTTCTGTAATTTATCTGTTGAATTGTGTTCAAATTGAATAGTGTTTCACTAGCATAGGTTGCTTCAGGTTTAATAACAGTTGTAGTGTTTTGAATTTTGCATTTATCAAGAGATTTCTTCTTGTAGGTTGGCCAAGCGATACATTGTGCTCGTTTCAATTTAGTTTCATTTTCTACTGATACTTGGAATTTATTTACAATCTTAATTTGTTTGCTATTATTCAGTATGATAGTTGGTGTTTCAACCTTGAAGGATGGCATCATTTCCTCCTTTCCAAATGAGATTTGTAGTCCGACCTTTGCTGCTATTTCTTTGAGTTCTTCAATTTGGTGTTTAGCCACTTCCACACTATTTGCAGGCAGCGCAAATTTATAATGTCCAATAACGGACCATTTATATTGGTATTATAAAATTACTCAGTCGGGACAAATACTTCAAGTTCCCTATGGGAATCAACATCTATATCATCTGATGGCCAGGCATCAATTTTTGGTAATGAGAAAGTCTCTCAGTGCACTGACACTGCCGGTGGCTCCAAGTAGCCCACGCAGTGGCCTCCATGGTATGCACTAGCCATGCATCTTGGTGTGTGTGTGTGTGTGTGTGCTATTTACCAACTGATAAGCCCAACTTAGCACAGTGGGGCGAAACGCTGGCAACCAGGAATTATTTCGCTGGAAAATTTATAATGTCTAATAACGGACCATTTATATTGGTATTATAAATTCACCCATTCGGATTAAATATTTCAGGTTCCTTATGGGAATCAACATATATATCATTTTAAGTGATGACTCACGATGGATGCTGTCATACGCTTTCTTGAAGTCAACAAAAGTGATGACTTACGTTTTGTTTTTCACTCTTTGATGTTTCATGATCCACTTGAAAATCCACAGCCTGTTTTCAGTCATTCGACCAGGTCAGGAATGGAACGAATTAAGCCCCATCTAGTGGCGAGGATAGGAATTGTGCCGACTGCCGAAGCCTGTCGCACTCCTCTGGGGCAATGATTAATGAATGATAGATAAAATGAAATGATACTGGAGTGTGTTGCTGGAATGAAATATGACAGGGAAAACCGGAGTACCAGGAGAAAAACCTGTCTCGCCTCCGCTTTGTCCAGCACAAATCTCACATGGAGTGACCGGGATGTGACCACTGAACCCAGCAGTGAGAGGCCGGCGTGCTGCCGCCTGAGCCATGGAGGCACTCATGATCCACTTATGACTGATTTGATCTGAACAACTTCTTCCAGGTCGAAATTCTCCCTGATATTCTCCAAGTTCTTGGTCGAGTTGTTCCTGAATTCTTGTTAGGATAATTCTAGACAGGATCTTATATGTGACCTTAAGTAAAGAAATCCCCCAGTAATTATTTGGATCCAATCTATCACCCTTTTTGTGTATGGGATGAATTATAGCTGTGATCCATTCTTCAGGCAGTTTTTCAGAATTCCAGATGTCTATGAAGTGTCAGTGGAGGTTTTAAAGTGATTATTTGCATTCTTCTACAGCTCTGCAACCAATTGATTCTCCCCTGCTGCCTTGTAGTTCTTGAGCCAACCAATCGCTTTGTTTACTTCATTGAAATCTGCTGGCATAACCTTTTCTAGACTTGTTTTATTTTTTGGATAAGGATCAAATTCTAAGGGCTGAATTCATAGTCAGCACTTATATATAAGTGGAACCCTTAAGTAATAAGGGATCACTTATAATAAGTATTCACTTATGAGTTTATATTTCATAGACAGCACTTAAAGAACACACTCATTGATACAGTAAGTATCACTAGAGATGTGGCTATGCTGTATATTATGCCATGCTTCCTGGATCGTGTAGTTCTGGCTACCGAATAGTGGGATGATCTACTGCGTTTTGCTTATCGAAGGACATCACACGACATTTTTGAGGTTAAAAGATAGTCTATATTTTATCTGGTTATCAGAATGGATAACAAAACAGCAAGCTGAGACGGCACCTGCAAGAATATGCACATAATATAGAACAAGCAGACCGACGCAGTTTCCCATCAGAATATGAATGACGTGGGAAAAACATTGGACAATGCAAACTATGAAAATGCCCAGTCTAATTTTCTTCTTAATATAATATGTTTATAGTTATCCAGGTACTCGAACCTATACAAATATTCATCCAAATGTAGAATATCTAACCTTACAACGCTTTTAATGATTTGACAAATATATACGTAGGTAACCATTATGTTGCGATAGGCCTAATTACTTCTCCAATAAAACGTAAGTAGTATGTTTTGATGTGCGATGCCATAATTTCGGAAACTTCTGATATAATCTGGCAAATTATTGGTTGATAACCTGATACCTGATATAATTAGCACAAATCAACCTTAAAATAAATGGTGGTAGTGCAATACGTTCATTTTTCTTATAACTTCTTTACTATTCCATAGGCCTACAGTCTTGATAACTTATCAACTGTAACACGTTTCCAATTAAGCGAAATACCGGTAATGATGATTGTGATAATAACCTGAAATTAAGAGGTGGCATAAAATATCAAAACAATATCTTCATTAATGGTGAGGTAGCGAGTACTTCAGAGGTTATGTTCACTCTCTCAATCAAAGGAACAAGAATATTCATAATTCTAACAATACTAAAATGAAACCTTCTTTAAATTGTTGGTCACATTACATTTCAACAGGATTTTCCATTTCTACTGTATGCACGGAAAGCATTCTGTGAATGAAATGCAATATATTCATCAAAATCATTATCCTCCATCTTGCTGCAACATAAGTGAGTCACTTAAGTGTGTGTGTGTGTGTGTGTGTGTGTGTGTGTGTGTGGGAGGTCCACTTATAGCAATAAGTGGGACACTTATGTAGGTAATATGAATTGAAACCTGGCTTATAAGGGGCACTCATGTGTAAGTGCTGTCTATGAATTCGGCCCTAAGTATTCTTTTAGTTCTTCAGCATTTAGTAAATCTTTGAAGTGATCGGCTAGAATTTTGGCATTCTCTTGATTACTGTGTGCTAGTTTCCCTTATTTATTTTTCATCATGAGTGTGGGTGGAGTATACTTTGATTGGCATTGTCTAAATGTCCTGTAATAGTCCCTTGTCTTGTGTTGTTTGACTCATCTATTTTGTTTAGGTTTTCTTTTTGATGGTCTCTTGATTCTTCTAATTGCTTTGGCCGCTTGTCTTCTAGCAATGGTTAGATACCAAACAGAATTATTTAAACTTTGTAATTTTTTTCTATGCATTGTTTTACACTTATTTGTAATTGGCTGATGATGACCATGAATACTGGTCGAAACTGATACCAATTTTAATTAAATACGAATGTAAACTTACATTTATTTTAACCCATTCGGTGGGCAATGTGGCGAGATCTGCGGGTACTATTTCCTTGCTCGGCGGGGAATGTGGATATATCTGCTGATACAATTTTTTTTTCTCGGTCGCCTGCCTGGAGAGGTTTATTTCTTTTTCAGCACCGTATTCTGGACGAGTCTGCCCTCTGATGTGAATTTTTTCAACTATGTTTTTCCCAATGTGTCATCCATGAGTTGCATCATAAAGTACGCGACTTACGTCTTGACAAGAATGATATAAAGCCCAATAGCCTCGCGCTGAAGCTTTAGCCCATTGCCTAATCGTCCCTTGGATGCAATAATATTGCTGTAGGAGGGATTTCTAGAGATTGTGATACTGCACAGACCTCTCTGATGACATTTTAGAACTGTGACCTGATTTATTATCCTCAGTCTTGTGTTCTTCCTTCACAACTGGACTAGGTATTTACCGCGCGTTACGCAACATTTATTATAGTACGCTTCCGTAATACAGGCACAATTCATGATTTCCGTCCAGACTGTAGAGACCAGGGTTCTATTCCATCTTTTTTTTCTTTTCTTATTTCCCCCCACCCCCTGCTAAAATGTGTAAAAGGAATTGCCAGCCCCCACCGTTAGAGGACAAAAATGCACTGGCCATGATAAACGAAATGTTGGAATTTAGTGGGGAGAATAGTGATCATAGTGAAGCAAGTTCTACCGAACAGTAATTCGTAAGTGACAGGAACTTACCTGGAATAAGTACAGCAGGTTTGGATGTACAAGGTTCGGGCCTAGCTGATGTGAATGTTCAGCTGTCGTGAAAAAGACAACACGTGTTTGATTCCAGTTCAAGTAGCGATCATGACAGTGACAGCAATGACAATAATACTGATTACAATCCAACCAGTGCTAGTTCGTCAACATACACTGAAAATGGACAAAGTAGGTCCCGCATTGATTCAAAATTCCATCATGATTTAAAAGGAGAGTTTAGGGAAAATATAAACGAGCAAAATATTTTGTTTTTTTATGACGAGATATGCCAGAACATAGTTGAACAGACAAATGATACCCAGCAAGAAATCGCACATAAAACCCAGTTTAGTAAGATGAAATGAATGAGTAGAGATCAAGACTGGGTCAGAACAAATAAGAACAAAATTAAGCTTCTTATGGCCATACTGTTGCCACAGCGTATTGTACAGAAACCTAAATTAGGACACTATATTTCTTGCAATAAATTGCTCACTACGCCTACTTTCTATGAGCTGATAATACAGACGAGATTTTTCTCGCCGGACTAAGTGACCCAGACGGTTGAGGCGCTGGCCGGCCTTCTGACCATAACTTGGCAGGTTCGATTCTGGCTTAGACCAGTGGTATTTGAAGGTGCTCAAATGCGTCAGCCTCTTGTCAGTAGATTTACTGGCATGCAAAAGAACTCCAGCTGGACTAAATTTCGGCACCTCAGTGTTTCTGAAAGCTGTAAAAGTAGTTAGTGGGACGTAAAGCCAATAACATTATTATTATTATTATTATTATTATTATTATTATTATATTTTCTTCCACAGCATTTTACAAATTCTGACAATGAGGTGAAAAAAAAGGACAAATTCCTCCCAAAATGTACAAGATAAATCCAGTATTTGTCCATCCGTTGGCAACATTTTCGGAAACTTATACCCCTGATAGCAAAGTGTCAATTGATGTGAACCATCCCTACATACCAAGAAAACGATTGCGTTTCGGAATGGAATCGTACAAATTGTGCAAGGCCGAGACAGTTTATATAACATGATCTGTTTCCATGTGTATCATAATGAACAGCTGTAAAAGGCATAACATGGTGCAGGTTGTAAATATTACCTGTAGTGTAGAGTAATATTGTCTGTGTGTGCCACTTATGAATTTTAGGTATATAAACTTAATCCCTCAAAAGCGCTAACCAACACAACAGAAAATTTTGCGAGTATTATAATTTATTCCATTGTAAATCTTTTATGTACATGTGAACTTTGTAAAGCTAAATTTACATATAGAGAAACTTATATTTTCAGGCAGAGATTGTTAGTAAACTGCCTAAAATATTCAGGTAAAAGTTACTTTGCTATTAGGAAGAAGTAACCTCGATATCACAATGTGAAAGCACTTAGTACGTTCTTGCACAAAATATTCAAAAATTAAAATAGGATTTTTCAATTAAATACATTATATTCAAGTAAATATTTCTCTTAGGGCCCTTCAATAGTTCATTCTTGTCTAAGATTGTTTTTAATCAAGTAAGTAAATATTTTCTTCAATCAAGGAAAATGCTCACCACCTGGGAGTGAGCCAGTGTGTACCGAGCTCCCCGCTTAACCCTCCGTCGGGCGCACCTCTGAACGAAACAAAATCAGGCACAGCCGGCCTGAGAGGCCACCCATATATTTTTACCCCTCCTCTCTACCTAACAGTTTGCTTAGGATCTAATACTTTGCTAGGATCTAAGGAAGCAAATATACCAAACTAACGGGAAAGAAAGCGTTTATTACATGAAATAAAGCTTAAACTAAAACAACAAAAATTGATCACTTATCACAAAAGAAATTTTAAAATTACACGAATTAAACATTATAAAAGAAAACTGAAATACAAAGGTAAAATACACTGTCTTCTGACGTGGGACCATCATTCTTTGCCGTAGATGTGAGCAGAAACCTACGATGAATCTTCAGAATCAGCAGCTGAATAACAGGTCTGGCACAGCGGTTTTACGTGGCTTAGACAGATCAGTTCATGACAATTATGACACTCGTAATTTGTCATACTTCTGAATCCTGTTTTAGCCAAGCATGTACCACACTTGCGTCTTTTGGGAGGTATGGAGGAAGATGTTTCACGTTCTTTTTGGGGCAAAAACCTTTTCAAGCGCAATTGCAGCTGAGTAGGCATTCCACTTGTGTTCAGACTTCGCCGGACTAGATGTCCAATCACTAGTTAGAGAGAAAGTTTTGAGGAATATTCTCCTTCTAAGTGCTTCCAGTCCATTTCCAATCGAAATCACTTGGGAATTTATGCCGGCTATGTTCAGACAGGCAAAGAAAATGACCATCGGCCAGAGTCTTGTGTTCCGGCTCACATTGAAAGTTGCAGACATTTGGTCAGCTGTGTCAACTCCACCTTTGGTTATATTGTAGAATGTAATCCCTTCTGGCTTCTTCTGCACTCCAGTAGATCAATGGCATCAGTTTCACAAAGTGATGAAATGAGAACTACATTTTTCCCTTTCTTTGGTATGTATGAAATCAAAGTGATACCATTGTTGAATCCGAACAAGCTGCTATATTGATCCCTCCCTCTGACATTGACAAAACTGGGCGGCAACTGCTTTTTATTTTTTCTTACTGTCCCAACATATGATAGCTTCTTCTCTTTCAAATCATTTACCAGATCAATGTCTGAAAACCAATTGTCACCGGTTATGTTACGCCCTGTCTTAAAAATAGGCTCAGCCAGTCGTTTGACCACGTCACTTGGCTTATTGCTTACTTTATATGGCCCTTCAGGCTGTCTTCCAGCATAAATTTCCATACTGTAGGTGTAGAACATTCTGGCATCAACAAGGGAAAATTTCTGTATTCCATACTTGGTGGGTTTAGATCGTATACATTGTCTGAAACCACACTTTCCACGAAAACCTGGCAACATCTCATCGATTGTGACATTTTCTCCTGGAATGCAGTTCTTTTGACAGTTGTGAACAAAACAATCAAACAGTTCACGGATTGGGCAAAGTCGATCATATTCTTTCCGTTGTGAACGGCTGGTACGATCGTCAAAACGAATACAACGTATGAGGAACTTGAACCGTTTTATTAATCATCACGAGGCCAAATTTTTCAATCCCATCTCCTTCTGTTCCCCATAGTTCCTCCAGACTCTGACGGTTCACTCTGTACGCTCCAGCCAGGTACAATAGACCAATGAATGCCTTAATTTCTACGAGGTCTGTTTCCCTGGCATCTCTATCTCTGGCAAATTTGGCTTTGACTGAGTCAATATATTGGTTGGTATATTTGACATTCAATTCCAAAATATCTGTATTGAACAAACATTCCCAACAATGTAATATGGTTTCACAATTTCTTGCAACTCCTTTTACACCTGAAAGGTGTGTAATGATGTTGCGACGTTGTGCACGACGAACAGCAGCCGGAGATGGCTTTTTTGTCCACTTTGTTTATCTTTTCCAAGAAAAAGGCATCCGATATGTTCTCTACTCCTTTGTCTTCCTCACCACTAGTCCCTCCTTCCTGTTCAGTTTCTGAGTCCACTTCACGTTCTTCAACCTCATCCTCAGAAGCAATGTCTCTTTCTTCACCCAAATCCTCAACTAAAGCAGGATCATCACCATTATCCTCAAGGAGGATGCTTCGTATTTCCGCAACATCCTTGGGGTTGGAGACATCATACAATTTTTGGGCCATTTCAGCAGGAAATCTGAAACTAAATATATAAATACTCAAATTAGTTATCGATGTAACGTTATCAGGCGCACTCGGCCTGAGAGGCCAGGTTCAGTATAGCACTTATTTCTAAAGATATTGATGAATTTTCACACAGAACAAGCTTATTTTGAGTAAAATTAACCCTTGCAATAAAAATATACTGAAAAAACTCACCTTCAAAATTACGACGTAATCGGGCGCAGTCGGCCTCACAAGCCGCGGAAGTTACAGGCGTGCCGCATGGAGACTGGCAGTCAACTGAGGTACGGTGTCTTATGCACTGCCACGAGTCAGGAAACTAGTGGGATGGAGGGAGGGCATGCCAGAACATGTTTTCCTGGCCTCTCAGGCCAGCTGCGCCCGACGGAGGGTTAAGAGGTTAATAGTACTGAAAGGTGGAACCATTATGTACCTTTAACCTAATACTGAACTCACTTCAATACGGAACAATATGAAATTGTTATATCTTAATAACCATTACTTTGGTGGGCATTCTTAACTACAAAGCACAGACATACAGTATATGCAAGACTGATGCGTGCTTGTAATGCGTGGGTCAAACACAAAACAATTCACCTATTTGTGCGACGCCATCAGAGCTGCGGTAGGCCTATGCTACGGAGGCTGACATTTCCTCACTACGAAACACAGATGCATCGCATGACTTTGCTGCAGTAAGACTTGTACCCGCTTCGAAGCAGAATCCTTCTGACGAATTTCATTGGGGGGTCTTGTATGCAAGATTTATTTTTTTCATTTACTTTGCCTCAAAAAGCCAGGGGGGGGGGGGGTCTAATACACAAGTAAATATGGTAATTGTTGATTAACACAGTGAGTCCCAATCCTCCTTCCAGTCCCTGATTCCTAAAACCCAGGCATTCAGAATTATTTCAAATAATTTTGTACATGACTTTTGTGAACATATTCAAAACACAACACCAAATTCTGAAAGGAGAAGATCAAGGTTTTAGAAGGTAAGAAACAACAACAAAATTTCTATATTTTCTAAGTTTCTTTGAAAAACATCTAAAGTATGATTAGAAAAAATATGCCTAATGAGCATAATCTGAATTATTTATCACTCTTCTATGGTATCACAAATTTAGTTTTCAGTTCAAAGAACTCATGGTATTGATGGCATTTTATGAATAAATACCAGCAAATACCGTGATGGCACGAGCTCAAGCTGCATGATATGCATACCTTGCATTTTCTAATATTCTCTCAAGCAGACAGATGAAAATGTAAATCAACAGCATCAAAGAGAAAAGACCAGTTCACATAACTGTGGTGCCACAAACCCAAGTTCTGGTTGTACACACAAACTTACAACACAGGGAAAAAAAAGAGAAAAGGAGTGTGTCCAACCTATTTTCAGGCAGGGGATGTGCAAGCGATTCAGAGTATGGCTACAATAAATATCCACGAGAAGGGACTCTCGAATAAATTGATGCATGAAAAATTTTAAGTCCTGTATCAAGTATCATCCTCGGGTGAGGTGGTACAGCTGCAGAAAAAAGTTATGCCAACTCGCTTATTGTTAAAGACATGTTCCTGATGAAATGAGACTGTCAGTACACAATGCAACTGTCTGTATATCAGAATAACAAAGGACTACAATGAAATGGATGAGGAATAGCCATAATGGTTAAATAAATATGTGAAGATCCGTTTGAATACTGGTACCAGCATTTTTATTTTACTGGATTCCATTACTCTATCATATCTGAACAGTCTCTGCATCTCCACTCTGAATGTCACTTATTATCAATGGCCCCTTGAAGAACTGTTATAGAGGTGTAAATATGCTATATACCATGCACAGCAGGGGAATAGCCTTACAATATTAAGAGTGTTCATGCGATTGCTAGTTAGCTCAGAGGAAGCGTACTCACCTGTCAAGGTCCTACTCCATGCATCACTTTTTTTTTTTTTTTTTTTTTTTTTTTTTTTTTTAACTTTCATAGTGTGTTGCGTTAACTAAATACGTTCGTATTTCTATTCATTGTGAAATCTGGCATTGTACTTTTAATTTTATTACTCCTTAAAAGGACTGTTTTAGACTTAATACTAATTCAGTATCCACCAGCCTGAACAATTTGTCAGAGCCGATATGGCATTGACTCAACAAGCAACCTAAAGTATTCTTTATCAAGGACTATATCCTCCCATGCATCCAACGTAATGACACACACAGCATCACAAGAATGCAGGGGAGGGTGAGACCAATGTTTCTTTATATGATGTTCCCACCTTTCCCCACAACTGTTCAATGGGATTCAATTCTGAAGCTCAAGGGACCCAACAGAACAGTTCAATGGATCCTGCTCAGAAAATCAGCCCTGAACAAGACTGCTCGTGTGGACTGGGGAGTTGTATTGCAAGAATTGTATTACCTTATCTGGATAGCGCTCTCTCACACTCTGAACCATAATATTACGCACAATGTCCAAATATTGGTCCAATGTGAAACTCATCTATTCGATGAAGCACTCCAGCCCCTCAGGCGATATCCACCAATATGACACACATACGGACACTGGGTGAACACCGATATATTTTACTGTATCGGGTTCACTGTGATCTGTAAACATGAACCAACCAGACCTCCATCGAACTAAAAGAAGTCTCACTTACGGGAGTTCACACAATCCCACTTGTGATTAAAATCCATCTCGGCAAAGGCGCTCTGATAGACTATAGACTATCTGTTTATCAGAGAGACACTTTGGTGGCAGCTTCTCTTCGATGGAGTCTGGATTCTAGTAATTGTTTATGGACCAATTCAAACCTGCCAACTTTTAGAAATCAAAAATAGGAAGATTTTTTTAATTCTTGGATGTTATCAAATGTATTGCGCCACGGTCTCGATAAAAAGAGGACAAGATAAAAGGCATACATATCTACAGTTACAATGCGAATTGACCATTATATTTAAAATCTTAAAGAAAAAAAAAAAACGATTGCAAGAAAACGTACCTAATAATCATTCTCATTTATGACACATATACGAATAGTAACATTTAGACAGATAAGTCAAGGACTACAACTTATGAAATGGTGAAGAATATACACATGTAGGTGATAGAGACTGCTGTGTTTACTTGTTTAGCATTGAACTGGCAGCTAACTTTGCCCTCTTCAACAATGCACTGTCATACTGCTGGTCATAACACTTTCCACTTAGACTTTATTTGACCACCAATAGTTTACCGAGATTTTCGTCATTCAGAAATGATCGGAATTGTGTCTTCGTCTTTTTTTACCTGGCTGAACAATCTTTCACACTCTGCATTGCTGTGTGGAATTGTCAATATTGAGAGCATTACTTTTGTGATTCTATCATATTTGAAACACCCTTCTGCACCTCTTATATCCCCTATAGCAGACCAAGAACAATCTATTCTTTCTTCTTGCACAACAGACAATGGTAAATCCTCCACTTGGAGAGCACAAAACTGGCACTGTAATGCATCCATTGCTTCTTGGTCATCTTCACCATCTTTCACTGGCAATATAACAGGAAACTTTGAAACAAAATACTTTATGGCATTGAAGGAAGAAGTCTGCAAAGAATTTATCTGAGCTACTTGAGCATTAACAAAAACATCACTATTCAAATTAAATTTATGAATAATATAATCACAATAGTTCCTGGCATGCAAATAAGAGTTTTTCTTCTCTTCAGGTGCCAGATTTTCTACAAGACGAGATGTTGAACAGCCAATTACTAAATCATCAGCTTTCTGATTCTCTCTTGTGTGATATACCACTTCTAAAACTGTAGGATATTTTTTTATAACCACTGGCTTAACAAACCTACACACAATGTCCTTCAACATATCCATCAGCATTGATCTTATGACATGAATGTGAGGTGCTTGCAACTGAAGAACTTTATTAGTTTTCTCAAATATGGGGATGATAAATGCCAGAAATGAGCAAAATGCTTTATTAAAGTTTGAAGACAGAAAAAGGAATAGTCTCTCCTCTCATGAAATACTGGCAGTGCAACAAGACTCCTTTATTTTCTTCACAGATGGAGATGAACTACTCTCCGCCTTCGTTTTTCCAGAAATAATAGAAGCTTGGTCTTGTACTCTGACACAAGGACCACGTTCCATTTCTGTATCTTCATGTGCCTTTAGCTTCGGAATTTGGAAATACTTCAGAGATGTGTCTGTGCCACTGGAC
This sequence comes from Anabrus simplex, assembly GCF_040414725.1. Lineage (NCBI taxonomy): Eukaryota > Metazoa > Arthropoda > Insecta > Orthoptera > Tettigoniidae > Anabrus > Anabrus simplex. Next base: position 103,848,280 of record NC_090267.1, on the reverse strand, counting down.
CGTTTTACCTCATCCTTAAAAAAACTCTGAAGTGGCTCCCACTCTGAAATCAATCTTTCCAAATATTTCCCCAAGGATAACCAGCGTATACACACATGCTTTAATATTTTTCTAACATCAGTTTGGTACAAAGCTTGATACATTTTGAGATGATCTTTTCTCTTCGAGCTTCTGTCTAAATAATATCAATTAGCATCTCATCAATTTTGACAGGAAGGGAGTCTGCACCCTTCATGGCAGCCAAATTAATCAAATGGCATGGGCATCCCATAATGTTTTCGCACTGCCCTCTTAGTTTAGCAGCAACACCGTTTTTTTCTTTCCATTATAACAGGAGCATTATCTGCACTAAAAGCTATACAGTTTGCCACCGGAAAGTCATATCTTTTCAGAACATCGAGGAGCAAATTAGCAATATTAATACCAGTAGAATTGCCTTCCAAATTTTCCGTGGATAGCAAACGATTTTCAATCTTTTTCAATTCTTTGTTGAAAAACAAGACGACGATAGGATAGAGCTTACTATATCATTGCTACCATCAGTTGAAATCGCAAAAGGTTCAGTCTTTAAAGTTTGAATCACCTTATTATCTGCATCACGGGCCATTTCATTAATTATGTCAGATGTTTTTGTTCTAGCACACACATATTTCTTCACAATGTCTGAATCTGGGAACATATTTCTGAACAATGGCCCTGCGTGATCAGAACAAGACAATGCAAGGTTATGTTTGACAATGAACGCCGTGAACAAACATTCTGCTCGAGTGACTGCATCATCTTCCTTCCCACCTACAAAAAAATTACTTAATTTTTTGTTCCTCTCGAGACAGCTAGCACTATCATTGTGTTTCTGTGCGACACTGTGAGCTACAATATCTGTTTTCCCTCCATGAGAGATATTAATATCACACCGACACATGGAACAAAATGCATAATAGTTTCCTTTATTAGACTGTAAAATGAATGGAAATTCAGTTTTATAGGTATCCCTGAACACTTGGAGATAACGTTTGTTATGTTTTGTAGTCATCATGTGAAGAGAAAATACCACAAACTGTCACCGACACAACTCTCTGAAATACATGGAAGTCATTAAAATTATGAACTCGATCAACACAAGAGCACTGAAATACGCAAAACTACCACATACAAAACACATCAATATGTCTCGTACATTATTAACATGACTTCGACAGCGGGAAAAGCACAGAACTGCAAGAAAAAACACGTGGTCTAAAACTCCAACGAAACTACACACAGAAATGAGCGTGCGAAACACACAATAACAAACTCACTACCGAGCTCGACAGCTGCAGTTGCTTAAGTGCGGCCAGTATCCAGTATTCGGGAGATAGTAGATTCGAACTCCACTGTCGGCAGCCCTGAAAATGGTTTTCCGTGGTTTCCCATTTTCACACCAGGCAAATGCTGGGGCTGTACCTTAAGGCCACAGCCGCTTCCTTCCCACTCCTAGCCCTTTCTGTCCCATTGTCGCCATAAGACCTATCTGTGTCGGTGCGACGTAAAGCAAAAAAAAACTCACTCTTTCGTCCCGATCAACGGAGTCCCTAGCAGTTGCTAGTGCGCACGACCTTCTCTGACTCGTAGGATGATTGCCGTCCCGAATTCCCACATGAACAGCACACACGCTACTGTAGTGAGCGGGAAATACGATACACGAAGGCGACGAATGATCCGCCCGCCAAATAAAGCATCAAATACCGGTAAATATGCTTAAAAATGAGGTTGCGTAAATTACACAAGCACATAAGAATTCGTCCTAGGGGAAGAGTACTGACCATACTGGAGGTTATATTGGTCAAGAATAGGGAGAAATAAAAATAAATCGGAAAACCAGAAGAAGAGTTGAAAATCGGAAAGTTTCTGGGTAAATCGGAAGGGTTGGCAGGTATGGACCCGCTTTAAACTAGTGTCCAATAGACGTCCTATGTCCCCCGACACCCACCACTGGTCAATCAATCTCTGAACTACACTTGGCAAAACGCCACACCAAATCGCTGCCTCACGAATGCTAAAATTCCCATGTTGGACGAGGGTCAGCACTTTCTCTCTTGATATGTGTGAATAATGTGCCATGTCAGAATAGAGTGAAGCATTTAGCATCTAAGTTAGCTCGGCCAAACTTGGTGCGCTTGTTGCCCGACGTCACAGTATTCATTTGGGAGGGGAAGTATATACTGTTCACGCCAGGATTAAAATCTTAGCTGTGATGGTAGGCAAAAATTTTGTAGCATACAGCTGACCTATTGTGCTACATGGGAGTGTGCCATGTTTTTAATATTTTATAGTGAGGTATGTAAGTGCATGTCACAAGGAGGAAGGAGGAGAGAGAAGGGAGAAGGGAGAGGGTAGCAAGAGCAATTGATATGAGTGACAACAACAGGCCATGTTTCAAAACACATTCAGCTCATTGTACAAAGACGAAGTGGTCTTTCTTACATTTGAAGTTTCCAGAGATGCAACGATTTTTGATCATCTGTACAAAACTGAACAAGCACATGCATAAGAAACTTTTTAGAGCAGTCATTAACACCAACCTTGGGTGCAAGATCCAAGTTAAATTTGCGGTATTCCTTCTTCAATTTATTTTGGCTCCATTGCTTTGTTACAGGAGGAACTCCCTGATCTTTCCCTTCACCAGACTCTGGTTTCTCTGAATTGCTACCTTCTCTCTCCAACTTTTCTGATTCACCATGAGATGAGGCATCAGCTATATCACCAGCAGCCCTGGGTTTGCCTTCCTCATCTACTTCAGTCTGTGTCTTCTTAGAGGATGACTGGCCCTCTGGAGTATCCGCTACTTCTCTGAAATGCAATACATTTTACACTTGAAAATTATACTTCAGTAAAATAACAGACCAAACGCACTCAAATGCCTGTATTACTGAAGACTCTGTATAAAATGTATTTTAGGACTGGCTATTACCATAGCCTCGGGTATTACAGCATGGATAAGATTGGCAAAAATCCACTCCGACAGTCATAAATTCTCCATTAAAAACATAACACCTATGCAGACAAGATAAACAGTGCCTGAGAATACCAAGCATTAAGTAATCTTTCCATTAAAAGCACAGATTTTTATTGCTTGTGGACATAGATCATTATGAAACTAGGTAAAAAGGAGAAATAAATTGATACACTGAGCTAGTAAACAACATACAGAATACAAAACTACAGTTTACACTTTCAGTTTCCATAAATATATTGTAACCATAAAAGTTTATTTTGGTAGCCAGCTCGAACATAAGACTCGGCCCAGGTGGTGACCGGTCACTCTCTGAATGGTTACAGAGGAGAGGGAAGTCAGATAAGTATAATGGACACTGATTGTTTATAAAAAAATTTATTCATGAAAATACAGTCAGATTCCCAGATCACCTCAGTGTAGTAGTTATGAGCAATTCTAGTTGTCTCCATTGATACTCCTTGTGGAACGGAGACCCAACCATGGGAACATGATCCCTCAAAGGCAGCAATCAAACCATGGAAACACGATCCTTCGTGTTCAGCAACCGAACCATGGAACACGATCCGTTGTAAGCTGGTTGTCGTCGATTCTAGAAGGTCTTGGTTCGAGGTACCACTCACCGATTATGTTACGCGAGTGTCCACATTTGACAGTTCGAGTAATGGAATGGTTTCGCGTAAATCACAGCACTTCGTAATCGTGACGTAATATTTAACTCATTGCGGACCGTGGACGGCGTAAGACGTTTAAGCTTGCTCCTATGCTGTGGGCCGTGGACGGCGTAAGACGTTTAATGTTCCGCGCGAAGCAATGCTGATTATATTCGTCATCTATGCATTCTTACACCTTAGTCAGCATTACTGGTTGTAGCAGGAAGTTGGTTGACCTTTTTGAGATAAATATGAGCCCACTCAACGCCAGGTTTATCTTAGCTGTTCTAGCGGGAATATCTCAGCACTTCCTCGCGCGTGAAGACGGTACTTGAGATTCCAATGCAGTGCGTGTCGTTCTTACCGAGTGTAGTATAATGGCTTATAAAACAAAGTTTATTACGGAAGATTAATTATTAGATATTGTTCACAATGATTATTCTGGTGATGAACTTATTCCTGAAATAGACTCAGATAGTGAAAGTGAGAGTGACGAGGAAATTCTGATTCCCGAATCCCATAGGCCTATAAAGGAAAGTGAAGTGCCTGATACATATCATCCTAGTTATTGTCCACCTGTTCCATCATTTACAGAGAATTCAGGTATAAACTTCAAACAGAAAATGAGCAGGATATTTTGAGTTAGGTGAGCATTTTCATGAATGACGAATTTTATCAGTATGTGTGTGAGCAGACCAATCTACACGCGAGTCAAGTGTAAGCGCGGCGCCCCGGCCTTTCACAAAGAATTCGTTCATGCAATCGTGGAAACCGATTATCCCAAAATTCTTATATAAAAATGTACTGGACTGAAGACCCTGTTTTTCATACCCTGATATTTTCTAAAACAATGTTCCGAACACGCTTGCTTCATATTCATTCCTTTCTTCACTACAGTGACAGTAATCATTATGCCGAAAGTACAGATGGGCTGTATAAAATTAGACGTATTTTGGAACCTGTGACACCAGATATCACACCCTAAATATTTACTAGAGTTTAGCACAAAGTATCATGTGTCTAACATTTATAGTTCAGGAGTAATGGTAAATTTTATTAAGTAATGCACGTTAAGAGGGCCGGGCATGAAAATGGCTGGTCCAGGCATTCAAGTGTCCCGCTCAGAAGCAGGTACTGAACGTGTTAATAATTGATTATGCTCTGACTTAGAACAAAAATGTTGGTTTAGAAAAATAGCATGTACTTCTGTGAAAGGATTGTGGTTCTTTGCTCACACACAAAGGAAAAATCAAATTTGAATCCCTACACTTGCGTGGTATCTTCCCACGAAACTAGAAATTAACACTGTTTCTTTACACTAATAAATACCCAGTTTATTCTTAATTACATCAGAAAATATAGCGTCTGATGGAATTACTTCATTTGGAGATAATTCGTGAATATTCTAGAATGAAATTAAATGTCTGCAGCGACCGACCAAAAGCACTTGTGAGATGACGTGTCAATTAGCACATCACAGTTCAAAATGGAAATATCACTCGTAATTACTGTATTCTATACAAATGTCTAAAGCGATTTAAGACTGCATTCGTGTCATGGAATGTCTATTCGTAAAGTACAATTCACACGAAGCACTTATTATTATTATTATTATTATTATTATTATTATTAATATTATTATTATTAATATTATTAATATTATTATTAATATAATTATTATTAATATTATTATTAATATAATAATAATAATAATAATAATAATAATAATAATAATAATAATAATAATAATAATAATAATAATAATACTATCTCCTGTCAGCAGAGTTCAATTCACTAAAACATGTCACTTACAAGTACTGCATTCTTCACAATGTCTGAAGTGAACTACTAGAACACTTGCAATACGTAAACTCCATTACAAAGTACCTGGATATTCTATCACTCAAGTCGAAACATCAAAGTTGAATTAAATTCACTTTGAAACTGTTCTGACATATGTGACACACGTGAATTTTGGTTCTACCATGATTTACAAGTCCTGGAGCTGAACTCGAATCTTTACTAGTCCCTTTAATAAAGTTCTACTCACTGCAAATGTATAAGTTCAGTAACAATGTAACTATTCTATGTCCAAAGTTCACGCTTCACTCGGACAGAGTCCTGTTTTGAAAATACGATGCAGCGAAGCAACGTCGTCGAGGTGTAGACTGTAGATGAACTGGCGGCTAACATCACGAACAGCCGACCGACCGGCCTCGACTGTGGCACAAGGCAGACTGATCTGACAAGCGAAATGCTTGCCTATTTATTCAGTATTCTCTGAAAACCGTAACTGCTAATACCTTTCGTACATTTTAACGGAACTCCATGAAATTTAGGGATTATGACTATAAAAAAATCACGCTACGCAGTGATGTTCGTTTTTTATATCATTAATCCGTCTGAAAGAAATTAACGATGGAAGAAAATGGAACATTCCATCTGACGTAACACCACCTTGGTCACGTTACTTGGTCGTGACGTTTCACTTCCCCGCTGCTCGCAGCGGATGTGGTCGCAGGGGAGCGTGTTCAGCGGGTAGCATAACTCCGCATACATCGGGACTTTGATTGTGAACCATCTTACGGGTATAATATGAACAAGTTTTAGTACAGTGTCCCAATGTGGAACCGACTCCATGCATCTTCTCCCAACATGATCTTATTTATAAAGTATCAAACCTACAAAAAAAAATTTTTTTTTTTACAATTGGCTTTACGTTGCACCAACACAGATAAGTCTTATGGCGACGATGCGATAGGAAAGGGCTAGGAATGGGAAGGAAGCGGCCGTGGCCTTACTTCAGGTACAGCCCAAAAATTTGCCTGGTGTGAAAATGGAAAACAATCTTCAGGGCTGCTGACAGTGGGATTCGAACCTACTATATCCTGGATGCAAGCTCACAGCTGTGTGCCCTTAACCGCATGGCCAACTCTCCCGGTTATAAAAAAACTATGTTAACATATGTATACAACGTAAATAAATAAATGAATACTGGATTAAAGCCACTATGTTTATTTAATGAAGCCAAGCTTTCAGCCAAATTGCATTGGCCTTCATCAGGGCAAGTTAAATAATTATGCTTCCAACAGTGAGCAAAGAAATTCAAAGAAATGTGGAAGTCATGGCCGTACTATCCATGGCCTACCCCACTGATAGGACTCTGTCATGCTGTAATTCACTGCCCTCTGTCGACGGTTTCGTGAGCGCGTCCCACTGTTCCATGGTGGTGTTATGCATGTATTTCTGCAGTACAGGTCTCCATGTATTTGATAACTTGAAGCAGTCTTCCCTGTTGATGTTATTTGGGCGCAGCTCTATCTCTATGGCTTCCCTTACCAGTCAAGCATAGAAGTATTTTACAGGCGTGATGACCTTCGCCTGGTCAAAGAGGATTTCATGGTCTGTACTGTAGAAATGTTCTGCTATGGCAGACTGGCTTATATCTAATGTGTTCTTTCACCCTGCTTGCTGACAAGCCTTTTCGTTATGCCAATATATGAGCAACCACAACCACATGGAACTTCATACACGCCCGGTGTTTCATGATGTGGTTTTTCTTTGCATGGTTGAAACAGGGATTTGAACTTCCGGTCTGTGATGAAAACTGGATTTATATTGTGCTTCCTAAGAATGCGCCCTATTTTGTCAGTTATACCTGCCACGTAAGGAAGGAATACTTTCTTATTTTTACTGTACAAGGTGCGTTCCATAAAAAATGCGACCAAATACATAAAAAAAATCATTTATTGAATATATTTGTACAAATAACCAAAAATCTTCAAAATAGCACCCTCTTGTGTCGATACACTTCTGGAGGCGGTATTTCCATGCCTGGAAGGCCTTTTCCGGAATGTCCTTTAGACCCGATGTAACATGCGCCTGAATTCTTTCAATCGTGTCCCAATGTTTTTCTTTCATTACTCCTTTTAACCGAGGAAACAAAAAAGTCAGCAGGAGCCAGGTCAGGACTGTAGGGAGGCTGGGGAACCAATGGGGTGTTGGTCCTGGTCAGGAAGTCGTTGACAATGAAGGCGATGTGACTCGGCGTGTTGTCGTGATGAACTTTCCACGTGTCCTTGATGTCGCTTGTCAGCGTGAGACCCTCCTTTTCAGTCTTTTGAGCACTTCCAAGTAGAAAGCTGAATTCACTGTAGTCCCGGTAGGTATGAATTCGTGGTGGACAATGCCTCTGACGTCAAAAAAGACGATGAGCATGGTTTTGATCCAGGACTTGCTCATGCGTGCCTTCTTGGGAGGGGGCGACGATGCGGTGTGCCACCCTGAACTCTGTCTTTTTGTCTCAGGGTCGTACTAAAAAATCCATGAACATTTTCACACATTTCCAACATTTTTCGGCACCGAAGCACTCACATGTCCTTTTGTTCGTCGGTCAACACTTTTGGGACCAGGTTGGCACACACCTTTCTCATTTGCTTTTGCCATGTTTAGAGTTTGCGCTATCAATTGAAGGCTCAACCGCCTGTCAGAGTTCAACCAATCGCGCACACGCGTCACATTTTCGTCGACTCGTGAGGTTGATGGCCGTCCATTGCAAGGTTCGTCTGTGATCTCCTCTCGACCCTCCATGAAAGACTTGTGCCATCGAAAAACTTGTGATTTGGACGAGCAATCAGTCCCAAAGGCCTGCTGAAATAATGGAACCATTTCGGTGGCGGACTTCCCAAGTTTGAGTAAACTCTTTCTGGATTAAAATGATTGTGTCCAACTTTTCAATACAAATATATATTTTTAGTGGTTAAATTCTACATGAATTAAACACACCAGTTAGGGACATGTTTCGCCCTAGTTATGGGCATCTTCAGCCTATATTAATCTTAAGGTCAGGAATTAAAACTATAAACATTGGAACTTGTAGTGAACTAACTTAATACTAAATACAATTGTCTTATGCTATATCAAAATTAGGCTATCGTCCAACCTAGTCCCAGAGAAATCAAAGACAAACAGCTACAACACCCTTACGTATAATAGCCCGGCTATCCATCATATCAACATAGCCTTCAAGACAATAAATAATAATCAGAACATATTCCTCAACTGCAGTAAAGTCAATAACAACATTTACTCAGGTTCAGGTGTTTATAGGTTAAAATGTGCCCAATGTGAGTTCACATTATTTGGACAAACCGGGAGGAGCTTTTACATGAGGTATCTGGAACATTACAATGCTTCCAAGCATAATAAGTATTTGGCCATGAGCCAGCATACGACTGAAACAGGCCATAAGTTCACCTCAATAGAAAATGATTTGACGGTCATTAAAAGCCTAACCAGTGGAAGCGTGTTGGGCCCATAACCCAGAGGTCCGTGGATCGAAACCACGCTCTGCTACCAAAATGTTACCTCTACTACAGTGGTAACACCAAACAAGTCACAAACACAGTTAAAAGGGGAAGGTAAGAATACAATACACAATATAAGAAAACACTACACACTCGGAAAAACAGTAACTAGCATTACGCGGATCTCCAACAAAACAAGTACGTAACTATCAGTAGGGCCAACTAGTGAACGACAAAACGGGAAGATGGAAGGGCTGGGAACCTACCAAAGGCATGGACATGGCTTAGATAGCGGATTCCGAAATGAATCACCGTGATCCTTAGTTTTTAAAAATATTATTTACAAGTTAATTCTACAAATACATTCCAAGTTATGAGCAATAAGTTCAGTGATATACACAGGTTATTCGTAGCAGTGTAAATTCAAATTACAAATCACCTGTACATCTAGTTACCAATGCAGTAGTACAATGCAATTTACAGGTTATCCAAAATCTAGCGTACCTAAAGTGATACAGAACTATAAGAGGCAAACCCCAAGGGAAATACTATTAAACTACAATATACATATTTTAGTGAAACAAAACGAGAATGCCTCGGAAACGAACAGGTAAGTCCAGCAGAAAAACTAAGGAGTCATAAGTAACTAATTTGGTGAATCTAGGCGAGGTTAGGGCAGACTCCTGTATGAAAAGCAAATCGGAACATTACGGAAATTTTAGCGGGAACGGAATTCAAGAGTGCTTACCCGAGCAGAGTGCCATCCCCGAAGCCAGGGGACGTCAACCAGATAGGCTGCTCGCAGACAGATAAACCGAGACCGACAGAATTCAGGATACAGAATTTATTCGAACACTACCTCGCTCACTATATATAGGAATTACTGGCCTTGGAGGCAACCAATCAGCATGCACGTGTTCCCTATCGCCACCTAGACTCACCAATCACAATCTTACTTTCGATCGAGAACTTAAGACTAACCTTCTAGAATACGCATGATCGCGAAAGTCGTATTTTTCCAGAATAAACAGAACACACTTTCTAGAACACATACCAACAAAGTAACACACCCAGTACAAAAGTTATGTAACTTTCTAGATCTTTCCAGGAACTATAGACAGAATTCTACTATTTACAAATGCCTATGTTACAACATTATACAGTACAGGTTAGGTCATAAAAATTATCTTATGCTCTACAAATAACAGTACAGGTTAGGTCATGATGAATAAAACATTATATGATACTTCGCCAATAAAGTCTTAAAAAAATTACATTCCACTCATCCTACATAGTTCACTTGTAACAATTTGGATCAAACTTATAACAAAAATAATCTTAACGATGTCATCGATAACAAAAATTCGTTATATGAAACAACTCCGAGGTTAATCCGGGCCGTAAATCAGAATAAAGTTCCCAGTATGTTTAAATCACAGAAGGCATGCGCTCCAATAGCCACACCTAATACCAGGCCCACCCAATCCAAGTAACGCCTCTCAAGCAACAATACGGATGCACGCTTTGAAACTCACGCCCCCTTCCCCAACACGCTCCACCCCTCCGCTACAGTATCAATACTACACTAGGAGTAACAAGCTTAACCGTTCAGACACAACCGGAACAATTGGTCCCAGCTAATGTCGACAAGACAAGTGAGTTCATACGATAAACACTCACTCTACATTTATTACCGTATTGGGTTCCACATTCATCATTCTAATTTCCCGTTTTTCTCTTATCCAGTTACAGACAACTCATATTCCTCCCAGATTGAATATGCACCAATGGGAAATTAATCAACAAGAATGACGGAATTTTCCAAATATTTTTATCCAATAAGCAATGAATGAAATCAACAATATGTATCCTACTTACACGCTTCGACCTTAAAACATAACCATGCTTCTAAAGGAATATTCAAACTGTTTCAAACCCTAACATGAATGACTTTAACCAAGATTCCGGTTTTGTTAAAATTCTTACGACTCAGGCGACCATAACAGCAGTGATAAATTCTAGTCAATACAATTTGAGAAACCCCAATTCACGCTGTGATCAATCCAATCCACAATTGGAAGTCTAGTCATTATAAAATAAGTTAATTCATTGTTCATAAATTCTGGCGAAGTTAATGCACATATTGTACATACTGTACATATTGTAAACTATGTAAATAGCATAAGACAATTGTATTTACTATTAAGTTAGTTCACTACAAGTTCCAATGTTTATAGTTGGAATTCTTGACCTTAAGATTAATATAGACTGAAGATGCCCATAACTGGTGTTTTTTTTTTTAGTGGTTAAATTCTACATGAATTATATATATTTGTATTGAAAAGGTGGACACAATTTTAATCTTGAAAGAGTTTACTTATTGTATCTTCAATACAGAACAAAATGAGATCAGTGACTTGTAACTTCCCAAGTTTAACGCAAAATGTGATAGCGTACCGTTGCTCTATAGAAGAATCCATTGTGCTGTGTTACATGAACTCGAAACGGGCTTGACAGAAATGCACGAAATGCTGCCGAATGAGACAAAGAGCGTTTGAAGCTAACACCCCCCTCCGCCTAGCCCAGCAGGTTAGAACATGCTGCAGTGTACAGCTGCGTCAGAAAAAAATTGCTCGCATTACTTATGGAACGCACGTTGTAGTCCTGGTTGGTATTATCCCTGTTAGGCTCCTTGATCTTCACAGCTCGTGCTATGTCTCCTGACATATAACTGTTTTTCTTCATGGATGTTGTCAGTTCAGGTGTGGTGCAAGAGCACTCTCCATTTCCATCTACATAGGCACATTCCTTCCTCTTAACCTTTACACTATTCTATGCCTCTTCCTTGCAGATATTTTATTTGGGATATCCATTACGCCCTTGGCCTGCCTGTAGGTCGCTTGCCCTCCAGGTCCCTTTCAAACCATTCCCTTGCTACTCTCTGTGGATCCATTCTCTTCAAGTGATCAAACAATTTCAATCTTGATGCTGCTAGTGTTTCACGAAGTGGTTCCATTTGGACGTCTTTTTGGATTACTGTATTTCATTTCTGATCTTGTCTGATCTTGTTTCCTGAAGCACTGATTTCAAGAATGTTATTTCTGCAGCCTGGAGTCTGCTGTTATCCATTCTGTTGATAGTGCAAGTTTCCTACTTTCATACAGAGCTCGATAGCTGCAGTCGCTTAAGTGCGGCCAATATACAATATTCGGGAGATAGCGGGTTTGAACCCCACTCTGCAGCCCGGAAGATGGTTTACCATTTTCACACTAGGCAAATGGTAGGGCTGTACCTTAATTAAGGCCACGGCCCCTTCCTTCCCACTCCTAGCCCTTTCCTGTTCCATTGTCACCATAAGACTCATTCTAAATTTGCTAACCTCTAACAGCTTTTTGGGACAGACAGTGAAGTGGTCAACAGAAGTAGTAATTGGTTATTTTTGTAGTGCTATTGCTAGGTTTGTTTAATTACTTTGGAAATTCATCTGTACCATGGTCATTTATATACCTTGTGCCAGGTTTTATCTCTGATGACGTTATATTGTTGCTCTGCTTTCTCAAAGACAAAAAACTGGACATTAATGCTTCTCGTTGACAGTTTTCTCTTAGTGGTTGGCTGCTAGAGTCCCATCTAATCTTCCATCAGCACCATTTTCCTTTTATTTAAATTACACTATTGCTTTTGGCACAGAAACTTTTTAAGAATCTTATTTCAAATTTACCTCATCTTGCCAAAGCTTCACCTGTGAGTCACTGTGTACACAGTTGGTAGAATTTCATAAACAATCTATGTAGCCTAGATTTTTTAAATTTTTAAACATTTATTGTAACACCAGTGATGTACTAGATAATAAACAGGAGAGAATACAGGAGTAACACCTTATAAGAGTCCCTTGTCAGGATTATGGAAAAGTCCTCAATGGTAGGTTTAGAGGAGTCTTCTTTCAGCTCAGCAAATTCAGTCAAAGAAGTGATCCATGTCTTCTTAGGGTCTAAGTCGAGTGAGACCAAAATCTCTTATGAAACCCTGGTAGTCGCAGCAAGTGCAAACAAAGCAAGTCCACAAATTAAAGAGTTCTTGACAAAGTGTGTCTACAAACATTTATGAAGGTGCACCAACCTATGCATCTGCGATATCCACAGAGCCTAGAAGGCTGCACCAGTCTAAGAGTCCAGTTGTCATAGATTCTACATTAATGGAGTGGGCTCCAGAAATGTTGGAGATCATGTGACTACAGTAATGTGCCAACATTTCTGTCGTGAATAGGGAAAAAATATTACTCGTAAGCTTTTTGTAACTGTATATTGGCAAACATATTTATGCACCACAATAACAAGAAATATACATATATATTTAGAATTACACACATCATCCACAAGGTTGCATGGCAAAGTCCAACATATTCAGACTAGTTTCCAGACATCCTCCCCACCCTGGTCAACTTCCAAGGGGATGACAAACTGAACTGGTCGACTAAGCTTTTGTCCATCTGCGGCGCAGAGTAAGATTGTTCTTGTTTTATTGTCCCTCCTATCCTGCAGTGCTTTGATTCTAGCTCTCTTTCACAAATCCCTGGGGCACAGATTCTCTTGAAGCAGAACACCACCACCAGGACGGAATTCAATATATTTTCCACATGGTCATCAAACTTCATGGAAGCTCCTCAGTCCCAACAAGTACTTTTTTGTCCATAGTTTCCAAAATGCATCAGTAAGCTCCTGGTTTAATTTGAAATCCTTGGTCAGGTTTTGATCCATTGTGGATTTGGGTCCCATGGGTAGGGTAACAAGACCCTCTCCAACTAGAAAATGTACTGAAGTTTGTGTTGCACCATCTTCTCCTTGAGTAATAATAGGCCTCGAGTTGGCAGCGATTTATGTGCGATTAACGTTGGTGTTGAACTGCTCCTCAGTAAGTCCTGCCTGCCTCAGAATCTTTCACAGAGATCGCTTTAAAGTGCCCACCATCCTCCCCACCAATCCACTCGTGGTGCTATGAACTTCCAGGTAATGCCATGATGGGAGAGGAACAGGTGAGAGACATGTGTAAAAGAACTCTGGCCTAGTTGAATGAAACTCACGACAATTCATACGGACTTTATATATGTTACCACCAAGGATCCAACCAAACATCTAGGGGATGAGAATTACCGAGTGGGATATACAGATGGGTAAACTCTCCTTCACTATTCTCTAGTACTGGATGCTCTCATTTGAGCAGATACTTAGTACTAGTCAGTAGTCTCCAGTCTCATTAATAATGTTTTTTTATTAACACTAGTGTCGTAACAATTCACAAATTTAACCTTACTGGTCCGCATAAGAAAATAATTCCTGGTCAATATAGTACACGAAAGATTCATTCAGTGGAGAAGAAGAGTGGGAAAATTAAGACAGACATTTGTGGAAGCAGCAACTGAGGTGTGCGGGTAAACAAAAGCAAAGATTAAGGGAAAGGAGACACGGTGGTGGACAGACAAAATTTAAAAAACAAAGAAAGGAACAAGGTGAAGAAAGCAATTGATAAGGAAAAGCAAAAAATGTATCAGAGGAATGAAAATAAGATAGAAAGGTTACATGTGGAATACAAAAGATTGAAACTACAAATAAAGACGTTTATCAAGGATGAAAAGGAGAAATTGTTGGGGAGAGTTTACCAACAAAATTGAACAAGGCAGTCGAGGAAATCAGAAACTATTATACAGAGTAATAAAATTTAAAAGAATAAATCAAGGCACTGGAGAGAGATGGATCCATAGTACATGATGAAAAGGGTCTTCACTAGGTGATTGCAAACTATTTTGAAAAACTTTACGAGGATGACTGCCTGCAGGAAGAAGGAGATAAGAAAACGAAAATAATAGATGGAGAAAAGAAGAGAACCCAATAACATCTTTGCTTTCACTGCCCTTTCAAGTCCCAATGACCATAGGTAAAGCAAGTGGAAAAGACTAATTCAACACTGATGTAATTAAGGCAACAGGAAGCAGTGGACTACAGTGGTTATACAGAGCCCTCGCTGCCATATGGAAGGATGAAAGGATACCTGAAGATTGGAAATAACGAATCATTGTACCATTGTTCAAAAAAGGAAATAGGAAGAAATGTGAAAATTACAGAGGTATAACCCTATTATCACATGGGCTAAAAATAATGGAAGTCAGACAAAAGACAGGGGTATAAGAGGAACACAGAGGAAGGACAATATGGCTTTAGAATGAATAGATCAACAATAGACTTTATATTTACAGTGTGAATGATAATGGAAAAACATCTAGAAAAGAACAAGGAAATCATCTTCGTATTTTTGGATTTGGAAAAAGCCTATGATACAGTTAAGAGAAAACATGTATGGGAATGCCTACTGAAAAGGAATGTACCAAAATCATTAATTAACAATATAAAAATGCATGAGAGTACAAACAGTGCGCAAGTGGGGAGTGGTAACAAACTTTATACAAAAAAGGATCTCACGCAAGGAAGTGCACTATTGCCATTATTATTTATTACATTGAGCCATTATTATTTATTATATTGATGAATGAAATCACAGAACGTGTAAAACAGAGTATCAGTAGTGATGAAGTAAATGCTTTGGTATTTGCATATGATGGTGATTTGGGGAAGGATAGAAAAAGAATTACAAAGGCGACTAGACATTTAGAATGAAAATCTGAAGGAGTATGTAATGGTAATTAGTAAAAAGAAAACTGTAGTCATGCACTGTGGAAAAGAGAAGAGAAGCCAAGTGAATACAGACTGAGAACGGTTAGAGAATGTAGAACAGATTAAATATCTGGGTAGCATTATTAATGGAAGTAATGAAATCAACCCTGAAATAAATAACAGACTAAGTAAAGGTACAACATTTTATCATCAAGTCAAGAGAGCTTTTGTGGAATGACAAAGTACCCAAGAGAATGAAATTAACATTATATATTCATACCAATACCAATTGTAACATACAGACTAGAAACGCTGGTAAATAAGAGACAAGATAGTAAGATCCAAGCATCAGAAATGAAATTTTTAAGAACATCGGTTAAAAAGACGAGAAGAGATAGAATTCAAAATATCGAAATCAGCTAAATATAGAACCATTAGTACAGAAGATACAGAGAGCAAGACTGAGATGGTTCGGACATGTAAGAAGATTGGGTAAGGAACAGGTAGCAAGAAGGGAATTGGAAAGAGAAGTTAAGGGAAAGAGACCAGTTAGAAGACCGAGAAGAAGGTGGATGGATCAGATATGGAAGGACATTAGAGAAGCTGGATTGGATGTGGCAAAAGTAATGGAGCAGGAAAAGTGGAAGGACAGAAAGGAGTTGAGGAGGCTTGTTAACCATACCTGGGCAACTGGAGTGGGACACTGAATAATAATAATAATAATAATAATAATAATAATAATAATAATAATAATGAGAATATCTATATTTGTTCCTATGACTGGCTGAGCCACCACCAAGTAGCGCCACTACATGCGGAACCTGGGTGACTGAAATACTAATAGTTTCTGCAGAACATACTAATGAACACTTCCTGTGAATATGAACTTCCTACTTCTAGTCTTTCAAGCTGTTCTATTTATGAACATGAGTGTACTAACAATACACAAATGTAACTTATTTTGATTTTTACTGGTCCACATAAGAAAATAATTCCCGGTCAATATAGGACAAGAAAGATTCATTCAGATCCAAAGCATATACTGTACTTCAATTGTTTTTTGAATTAAAATCCAACCAAAACCATTATTTAAAATGCTGTTTCATATAACAGAATGGTTTGACTATGTGATTTTGCATTGTTTAAAAAAATCTTTCCCTGAGAACTTCAGTTTTTTGAATTTTTGACTTATCTCTGGGACGAGTGATTTAGTCAGACTGCAAGCCAAGACCATCAAAGTATCCACAACTTCAGTTACTGAACTCGAATATGCAACACCATTTGTTGTTCTGACACATCAACACTTACTAATGGATGCACGAATTGGAATACAAAAGACAATGTCTAGAAAAATACCACGAGCATTGTCTTTAAGAATATTGTACTTAAAGTAAAATGACAGGAGAGAGAGTCTCTTGAAAGGGGGCAATAGCATGAGCCTTGAAGTAATCTACCAAACAATTCTGATGGGCTGATGGTGGTGACAAATATTGTTTTAAGAGAACTACAACTGAGCAAACATCCTCTCTCAATACTAATCAAAGGGAAAAGAGAAAAAGAAAGGCAAAAGAAAGGAAAAGACATGAAAATGAAAGACTTCCTAGGCCTCTCAAATCAAATGCTGTGGACTGTTTGCACTTCTCCCCCTGTGGGTGGGAGCTGTAGAGCAACACCCACAGTATCCCCTGCCTGTCATAAGAGGCAACTATAAGGGGCTCCAGGGGCTCTGTACTTTGGAGCATGGGTTGGCGACCACAGGGCTCTTAGCTGAGTCCTGGCATTGCTTCCACTTGTGCCAGGATCCTCACTTTCATCTATCCTATCCACCTTGGTCTTTTCCAATCCCGGCTGTATTAGAGCACTCAAGGCCTAGGGAGTCTCATTTTCACGTCCTTCATGGCCCTTCTCTTTCTTTGGCCAATACCTTCATTTTTCGAAGTATCGGACTTCCAGTTTTTCCTCTCTGATTAGTGTTATAAAGAGGATGGTTGCCTAGTTGTACTTCCTGTTAAAACAATAATCACCACCACATATTTCTACTGCAATTTGCAATTGCCACAGATTATGATCACTAGTTCAAGTTTGATGGTTTGTGTACTTTTTAATTTGATCAGTATAGAATTTTTACAATCAGATATTTTCTTGACAGGTGTAGAACAGAAGAGTTTTTCCCCCTTGAAACTGCTGAACCCAATGTTTTTATCATTGTAACAGTCCATTTCAAAGTGTAATGAAATAGCCTTGCTCTTTTATTTCCAAATCCTGTCAGTGGAAACTGATCATTAACATTCTGAAAGATAGCCAAGAGGATCACTAAACCCCAGAATTATGTTCTCAGCAAAAATGTGTTAAAATATCCATGCGCTCTCCCCTTAATATATTCTCTTTTTTTTATCTATGTAACAAAATTATATTGTTAACCCCTACCCTCTTTCAGCTTTCTCATTTATCATGGTCATTTCATTATGAAATAAGAATACTTTCTGGGAGAAGGAAAATACAGTATCAGAACTGCTTTGGAATTCCGATCATCTGAGACTGTTTTCTTCCAAGATATCTCCATAGCATTTTTGGTAATATTTTATGCTCTGAGTGAATGTTATGAAAATTACAGGAGTGTACATGTCAGTCATGATTTTCACTCCTGCTCTTTGAAAGTCAGCCCTTTTCAATAGGTCTTAATTCTGGAAATGGCTATGGTTACACAAAATAGTTTTCAGCAATGACAATATTTTTCAAATCGACTGAAGATATTTCCCTCATATCTTACTAAAATGGGACACAAGGAGCAAAACAAAGATTCTCTAGCAAACTACCCATCTTAAAACTGAATATAACCGAGTTCTTACTTAGTGATAACTTTGATATCTTGGTTCAGCTCGGTATAGAAAAGAAAGGATGAATTGAGTTCTTTTCCTGCCTACTGTTACCTGAACTGTTTTCTGTGACTTGCTCTTAATTAGACATGGTTTACAAGTTCTTGTAGTGGAATGCTCTCTAGATTTCTCTTGGATGGTAAAAAGAGTACATGACTAAGTACTTCTTCTGGTTCACTGAGCCAGAACTCTGTGAAAGTGTAACTAATTGTTTACTGTTACCAGCAATACAACCAAGAATGTTCGTAAATAAATCTGTTAAGTGCTTTATCATTCTGTATGAAACTCCTCTTTCTTTATGTGGAAATAGAGGATTGGGAGGTGGTGGTGATTTGTGCAAGTCTTCTGATATCTTAAGCTTGTGTGTTCTGGAATTATCCCTTCTTGCAAATGAATTCTTTAATAAACGACATCTTGATAATAAAAAAGATTTTATTTTAAATTTATCTGAATTCCACTAAATGATACTTGGTATTTGTCTACAGTTGTACTGGGAAGTTTATACAGCTGTAAAGGCCTGAAATATACACCCAAACATAAGCAGCCGTCCACCCTCGTAGACCCATGGTGTAGCACAATGGTTTGCTTTTCAGCTTTGCTGGAAAAGATGCAAAGGCCTTTGTAATGTGGGATTTTGAACGCAAAATTATTCATTGTGCAACAGATCAATACAGTGTAAAGCCATTTCAGACCCTGAGGCATGCTCAGCAGCAAAGAATCCAACCATTTTTGTGACTGATTATTCCACTCTTGAATCACTTGCTAAATGTTAGTTCAGGAGGATTAGAACAGTGGGCAATTGCTCTCTTCAGTTCGTGCTATGCAAGTTCAACAGAGTTCATTTCCATAGAAAGTATAAGCAACCCATTCACTGTATGCTATGGGTCAACCAACAAACTGATCGACTTGTGGACATGAGTATTATCATTCTTTAATATAAAGCCCTCACCCTATGGCAGCAAATCCTGTAACTACAGGTTGGAGGATGTTCTCTCTCTATATACCAGATCAGTCATGTTACTCTAGATAGGTATTAGATACATACATTGACCAAACAATCTCCTGCATGAAAAATGATTACCCTCCCCTGCAAATGGGGCTCCAGGATAAAAGGCAAGTTTCATCTTTCACTGGATCATCTCCAGATTCTAATGCTCCTATTGTACGAGTGCACGCTTATGGCAATCTCATCAGGAAAGAGTGTACCCTTCCACTGTTCCTAAGAGATGTTGCTCATCTCCCATGAGCTGTCCTGTGGTGTGGTTTAAAAAGAGCTTTTGCCACAGGCCTCCTTGATATCAGTCCTCCATTGTGAAGCCAATTTTGCACTGTCTGATCTGACACATTCACTCTGGTAGCCTTCCGAACATCCTGGCGGAACAAGATGGCAATAGCAGTGGGCCTTCGACATGCTGAAAGTAACAAATAATGATCCTCCTTGCAAGTTGTTTTGTGTGGACATCCCATCCACCGACATCTGCAACCATTTGTACCTCCCTGAACTTTTTTCAAACTTTCCAGACATCACTGGCTCCAATACAAGCAGCAACATTCACTTGTTGCCATACATCATGCAGCAATGTCACAATTCCAACGCTGTCAGTAACAGAAATGGGTACTTTCGCCATGTTCACCTCAGTCCTACACATACTGTCTATACACCATTGATCTTACAGGTGACGTTAAACTAACACAACAAATGTTGCCGACATTGGCCTGCAGTACATATTGTAAACATGTTTGAGGTTCTGTGACAAATACAGTGTGAAACAATAAGAAAAACTCTTATTGAGCACTGTATATGCCTAATAGTCCATGGTTAAATCGAAAAAGCAATAAACTAATTAAGCAGTGTGAAGAAGATAACAAAAGCAAATGTACTTACTCCATAATATACCATTTCTCCTCCAAATTGAAGACTGTTGAAAACTGGTTGCCTGCTTTTTTTACAGACTCTCCCTCTTTCAAGAGGGACGAAGATGACTCCTCAGAAGATGTCTTAGCTGGCTGCCGACAATCCTCCATCCACTTTTGCAGGCCATCAAAATTAAAAGACGCCCAAAGACCACCATAATACTCATTGCTGACAGAAAGAAAGTTTCTAATGAGTAAATTCCATAAAATCAACAGGGTAACTCACAAAAACATGTAATTTATTAAATTAGACCCTTGAGTACGTTCTGGTAAACAATTTATATAAATGCCCAACATTTATCATTGGTATTTTTTTCTTTTATATAGTTATATACAATTAGGAAAGCCTCTGAATATTTTGCTAAAGTTTTAAGTTGCATTTTCTAAAACGTTTAACACTAGAACAGTAAATAGACTATGTTTTAATGAAAAATTAAGTACCTCATAGCTGACAGGATGACATAGTACCCTGAGTTTATTCAGAAACTATACTGTTCAGTATTTTAGAGTTATTGTGATATCTATATAGTGCGGAAGATAACTGCAACATCTTTGGGAGCACAACCAGACACATTGAGGACATCTGCCCTTTCGCTGTGCTATTTCACAGCTGAATATGCATGCCCAGTGTGGTACAAATCTTGCCATGCCAAAGCAGTTGATGTAGCACTCGAGACTTGCCGCATTATTACTGGAAGTTTGAGACCTACACCTTTGGAAAAAGTGTATTGCCTTGCAGGATAGCACCTCCCAATATCCACTGTGAAGTGGCAGCCAAGAAAGAAAAGAGATGTTGACATCTCAAGCCCACCCTTTGTTTGGATATGAGCACCGTAAGTCTAGGAAAAGTTCCTTGAGAGTAATCGAAACACTTGCAGGAACAGCGCAGCAAGCAAGAATTCAAGAATGGTGCGCTAGGCGTCAACCTACAAGTGTCAGTCAATGGATGACCCCAAAAGAGGAACTCCTTCCTGGCCATGTTACAGACTGGGTGAATTGGAGAGCACTGAATAGACTGTGCTCTGGTGTTACGCGGTGCAGGGTCAACCAGAAGAAATGGGGTTTCGAAGTGGACAGTACCTTGTGTGTATGAGGAGAAGAGCAGACCACAGCCCATTTGCTGTAGTGTAGTTCATGCCTATTCAGTTGCACAACAGAAGACCTGGTGAAAGCGAAGCAAGGTTCTGGGCTCACATAGTTTAATGTGGCTCTTCGTCACTGAAGAATTTATATTATGATTTATGTTTTATGTTCTCTCCTCACATTTAATTTAAAACTTATGTATGCTTCTGACACAATTTACATAAATAAATAGTGATATCTTTGGCTATTTGGTCAGTTAATATATGATAATTTTAAGAAAGTTTCAGTTTAAAAAAATGCAAGAATGATGTTGCATAAAAATAAAAATAAAACTGATAATATTTAGCATGGAGGTGACTGACAAATTGAAATGAAAGACATAAGAGCGAGAAATGATAAGCATCTGGAAGATTGCAATGCATTTTCTATCAATAATTTTAATAACTTTCAAATTATTATTCACAACTTACTATAAGTGCATAACAAAATGTAAATTTGAATTTTATTTCTACCTCAAGTGCATTGTAACATCCCACTAACCCAAAATATAATTTGGAAATCTTCCAAGGGTTCACCAATCAAAATGCCCAAGTGATTTACTATTACCATGACTTCTTAAACTATTTTAGTTCTAAGATTTTTCTGGGGAAATTCATTCAATATTATGTAATATTTTCAACATGTCAGAGATACAACAATAAAAGCATTTGAGGACCAATGTGTTATGGAAGATAGTGTATAGTCTTACATTGCATGGCTTATATAGGAATTATAAAATTAAAAGAACAAAACTTTAAAATTGTGGAGAGCTTTGAGTACTAAGTTAACTGGTAAAGAGGTGATGTATAAGATATACTACAGTATTACCCAATACTGATATGAGCAGCAAAGACCTGGACACTGACAAAAAAGACAAAATGCAGGCCTGTGAAATTAAATTTTTGAAAGGTATAATTGGAAAGACAAAGGACAAAGTAAGAATTGAGGATTCCAGGAAGGAAATCAGAGTAGAACAGCTTTACAACAGAATGGAAAGAGATGAACTTAGATGGTTTGGACATAAGGATGCCAAAACTGATGGAGACCCAGAATAAGGTAGTTAAAATCCATGAAGAAAAGTACAATTAGAAGAAACCTGGATTGGAACTCAGTTAAGGAGGAACAATGGAGGTTGGGTGGAGGGAGATGGAAAGATGTCAAATATCTCAACCAGTCGGGAGCTGGACGAGGGAAATGGATGACGACGAAGATGAGGCTTGTAGTTTGTGCAAAATTAAGATGTAGTTTTCAGTAGTTTGGTAGCCATAAATGTTATACATCGCTGCAACTTGTGCACTTGCTCCATCTCGGTCTTAGCGAAGTGTTTAGTGCGATCTGAACCAAACGTTTACCAAAACAATCATGTCCCGCAAAGTTAAACGGGTGTCGATGGATGCCATTACAAAGCAAGCTGTCCAAGAAGCTCCGAGCAATAAGGAAATTCTCAACATGCTAACCAACCTTATCCAGGATCAGGTGATGACAGTTTTAGAACTGAAAGAAACAGTTTCAACATGTGATAAGAGTAACTCTAGCATACCCTTGGAAGAGTGTCAGGAACATAAATGAACCGAAAAGGGAACTGCAAATTAAAACGAACAGTTTAGAACAATATCAGAAAACACAGTGCTTGCATGTTCGGTGTGGAAGAAGCTTCAGGAGAAAACTGGGACAATACACTGTTGAAATTGCATGTGAAACTGAAGTGGAACTCTCCGTGTATGCTATCAACAGACCCCATATTGGGAAAAAATCAAAATAACTGTTGTGTGCCATTTCTTAAAATTTCAAAGAACTTGGAAATTTACCAAACATTTCCCTTGACAAATTATTCTAATCCCTTATTCCTCCTATAAATATTTTGCCCCAATTTGTCCTCTTGAATTCCAACTTTATTTCCGTATTATGATCTTTCCTACCTTTAAAAGCTCCACTCAACTTTGTCTACTAATGTCATTCCATGTCATCTCTCCAGTGACAGCTCGCAACATACCGCTTAGTGAGCAGGTCGTCTCCGTACTCCCAACTCTTCCCAGCCCAACGTTTACAACATTTTTATAACACTACTCTTGTCGGATATCAAGAACAACCCACCCCAAGTACCACTAATCACCGCCAACACATTATTTCGTCTTGCCCCACCTCCTCGCAAATAGCTCGTAGAAATATGCAGAACATTCTTCTGTATTCCCCAGAATTCTCAGAAATAATTCCCAACATGCAAACTACATGCCATACTGTTTTCAGTCTGGTTGCATCATTCTTCAGGGTGCTATCAGTAAATTTAGTGCGAGGAATGTATGGTCCAAGGATGGTATAATTTATGTTAAGCAGGGAAACCACAAAATACCTGTAAAAAACTGAAGATCTTGTCTGTATTTAGTAGCCACAGGCAGAGAATCTATAAACCACAGACTGCTACAAAGAACCTAGCTTTCCTTTTCTCTCTACTAAACATGACAGCTGTTTTTTAATTAAGGGAAGTTTTCTGCCACTTGAATCAGTGGTTTCGTCAATGCTCACCCATAGTTTTTGGCTATCACATACTGCCTGAATTCTCTGTAAAGTTTCTTCGTAACATTTTGGGAGATAGTTTTTCCTTAATGTGGATTCGTCTGGAGGCTTAAAATTAATGTACTTTGTTAGGAAATTTCTCAGTCCCGGATTATTTATTTTACCAAGAGGAATGTCGGCGCAAACAAATGCTCTGCACACATCTAAATAATACTGGGAATATTTAGATGGGCCTGCATTTGAAGTAGCTGGTTCAGCTATTAGTAATTCTCGCGAATGCACACGCGAAGCAGCCGCAGTATGCTTATTTCCAGACAAATGCTGGATTACTTGAGAACGTTGATCTGCATGTACTGTTTTACCACACGGTTGGCAAAATAATACTTTTCCATCGGTAGTGAAAATGCTGTTAAATTCCACTACATATTGTTGAAGACGCGACCTTGTACTCGACTTCTCTTTTGGCATTATTTTGCAGGTTACGACTCACGCATTTACGGTGAATCACTTCTTCAAAAAAAAAAAATAGAGCAGCGTACACTGAAGGAAATATTTCTTATAAATCCATACAAAATCACACGACCACGGGAATGATATATGGACCCGAACAGCTGACCTTACTCTTAGGAGTGATGGAATTCCACTACCTAATGGTGGGGCAATATTCGTCCGAGTTTCCCATGTCGTAACGGAATTACGTCACCTTATCTCTTGGTGATTGCCTTACGCTGATATTCTATAAACAAAACCCGAGAGGGCTGACTCATAAAGAGTTGGAATGACCTCATGCAAGGAAACATCTTGTGCAGCAAATCAAATCGCTGTCTAAATGTAACGACGTAGCCAGTGACCAGCAAGTTTGAGAACTTATGGAGGGAAGTCCATAAATAAATAACCGAAACGTTCAGATACATTATGTTAAATACACTGTTAAGAACAATACCGTAATCGTAAAATGAAAATATGAGCATTGTTTTATAACACAGAAGCATTTTAAATTTTATTGATCAACAAATATTGCCGATTTATGTGCTTATTATAGATTTTCTTAAAATATGTATTTACATTCAAAAAATGTGAAAATATGTGTTTTTATGTGAAATAAGATCCAGTTTTTACACTTGGGGATGCACAATAGGAATAATGAACTTCGTAACTTGCGTTAAAACTTACGCAAAAAAAAATGTAATTACATAAAAATCCGCTCCCTAGTGATCACAGACAGTCAACCTGAGTGTTCGCCATTTTTAACTTTTTAACTCTTACCCATTTTTACACTTTACCTTCACTCATTGCATTATCACTACATACCTAACGTTTCTTACACTCAAAAAATATATTACAGACCGTATCTCGCATTCTGCGGGCGATTCAATAATCTCACCCATTTTAAAGATCCACAGTTCAGCTTACAGGTTAGCTACACATCTGCAACAGAAGCCTGCTTGTTCGGCAAAGGATGCCGGGAGAACTATAAAACTGCCCTTACTTAAACATACTCTGTAGCTGTATATTTTAGTCATTAATTTCAGCTTTAGTTATTAATTTTGTAGCTAGTATATAACAGAAATTTAAAGCAGGTAGCAATAAGCAATTAGGGAAAAAAAAAAATCTCTCCTGCATCTCCCAGCTCTCACACTACATACTCCTAAACACATCCAAGACATTCTTTCTTCTTATCCCACCTAATGAATGATATAGATGAGAAATTACAAAATATTAATTCTCATAATCATAGACTTCACAATAAACATGTCCCGAAGTGCTGTGGGAAGGTAAAATGTTTGCCCTGTCTTTCGCTGACAAACTAAATCCAAGAGTGCTCAGCATGGCGCGTTATATCTACATAACAATTTATCAGCCAACACATTTATATCTACATAACAATTTATCAGCCAACACATTTGAAATGTGTTGGCTGATAAATTGTTATGTAGATATAACTGCAAAATCAAACAACATCGAGACAATAGCATACATCAGGTTTCTGGAAGCCTCCGGTGAAATGTACTAAGGGCCAGTTCTACCATCTGCTGGTAAAGTGGCTGGCAACTGCCCGGAAGGTAAACTACCTGGGGGTGTAAAACAGCTGGTACTTTGCCTTGCGTGCAACCACCTCGGCGCAAGCGCTGGGTAGCTACCCGGAGCTAGACACCGATATACGGAGTTGGCTAGACTGATTTTCAGTGACTTATTGCTTTCGAGTGTGGTGCTATCTATCATCAGATGTATGAAGCTCATTCCGATTCTTATTTTCCTGTGCTTGCATCTGCTGATTATCACCAAAAAGCCTAATTAAGGGGAATCTTAAGAGTTATGGACAATGTTTATGTCAAGCTTTCGTGATTTTAATCTATAAGCTTCAAAATCAATACCTAATTGAGATTAAAATCTCGAGATTACATTCCCTTACGGCAGTTATAACCTGTCATGTAAGGCAGCGTTTTTTGAGTATTCTCGTAGTAGATTGGTCAAGTCGCTCACTACACTAGGTCATATCCTGACTCGCTGCGAAATAGGAGGTAACCAGGTTTTCACGGTCTTTCTAATTTACATTAAAAATTTATTTTTGTTTCCTGCCGTCGTTCTTAACTCTTTTTTACGCGCTTCCATATACGTATGTACATCCACATCTTCTTTACGGACTTATTGCTTTTGAGTGTCCTATCTGCAGGCTTCTGTGAATTGATTAAGTATCTCCACGATGCTCTATTTGCAATAGCTCTTTGACCTCGTTTAGTTACAAATACTTCCATTTATTGATAATGCATTTCAATGTTTTCTAATGTTTAACTTTATGAAGATAAAGTTGGAAGGTACTGTTAATAAACTAATCGGGGTAAATATCCATTCATAGGAAGAGGAATTAGGGAATGGAATATTTTCCAATTTCTTCAAAATCATTTACAAGAAGACTATGTAAACAACTGATAGGGAATCTGCTACCTGGGCGACAGTCCTATATGCTATATTAATCATAACATCACTTTCTGTAAGTAGCACACACATAAAGCATTTTCCTAGTAGACATAATATTGTGATTACACATTTCAATTAAATATATTATTAACAAATGAACGTATGAAAAGAGACATGCACATTAATACAACGTTAATAATGAAAAAAGAAAAAAAAAAAAAAAAAAAAAGAAAGAAAGATTTGCCATAATGAAGACTCAAACCTGCATATGTCGTATTATGAAGTGAGTGCGTTAGCCATTACGCTACGAGAAAGCTTGGAGTAATTGGGATACGTACACCGAGTTACACAAAGTAGAAAATTCAAGCCCATTTGAAATTATTTCCAAATAGGTTTTGATTTTATATACTTTTAGAGTTTCTTTGCGAAAGCTTCACGTATAAAATGTGTTCCTTACGCTACCAATGTGAGAGGCTGGTGTGACCGTTGCAACTCAAGGGAAGCATTAATATTCAAAATCCTGCAATACAATATCGATCACTGTTACAGTATCATTCTTTTTTCAGTATACTAGGCTATTTTAAGTTGTATGTCACCAGAAATACAGCTAATAATGTTCAGCTCTCAAAAGTTACCGGGCAGGTAAAGTCTTATCGGACCCTCGAAGTGGCCAATAAATTACGCGCTGGGTAACTATGATTTAAGTTGCCGATAGCGTTACCTGGGAGTGGTCGAACGGAAACATGCTTTTACGCAGAGGGCAAGTTAATTAAGTTACGCGCTACTATACTAGTAAGTGGTAGAACTGGCCCTAAGCCAGATATAACCTTGAGAATTACAGATACTTTTTTAACAGATATTTTTACTCCTGAACATGACAGTGTGGACCACCACCAACAATCATCGGAGCACCCATGCTTCGAATTTCAAACTGTCTCAGAACATGCACTGAGAAGAGAAGTGATTTCAAATCCCATGCAATGCAAGCTACTGAAATTCCAATTTTCTTCATTACCAACATTATTAATATTATATTGCCAACTATTACTGAGCTATTCAATGCCTGTCTATTTCAAGGTTATTTCCCAAATAAGGGGAAAGATACACAAGACGTCCTAGTCCAAATAGGTTGCCCGCTAATATAGCACCTGACTTGCCATCTATGCATTCTTTCAGCATTTTCGAAAAGCTCTACAGAAGTTGATCTATTTAGCAACTTGTAAAATAGTTGGAAAAATATTCTCTGCTTGACCCTTCCCAATCTGGTGTCAAGAAAGGACCTTGTAGGAACCACGCAACTAAGAATTACAGAAAATGTTAGACGAGCTATACACAAGCAGAAAGTGATACGTTGTCATCTTACTGTTCAGCTCTTTGCTTCATACCTCACCAGTCGGCAATGTGTTGTTTTCAACAATATGACCTTGGACTGGAAGATTAAAAAAACAGGTGTTCCACAGGGATCCATGCTAGGACCTCTTCTATTTACTATATACCAATGACATTTTTTTTCAGTTCAGCAACTGTAGCTGCCAATATTTTTTTCATTTTTCTGACACCAACATGTGCTTGCCAAAGGACACAGAACAGCTCGCAAGTTCTTTGAAAAATAATTGAATTGTTGGTTTTGTAAAAAACATATCAATGTACGGTACTCAAGAATATAAACTTTTTTATGCTGCTGGAAGGAAATTAAATTTTATCTTTTTCATACTTATGGTTCCGCATTATTGCCACACCGAGTTTTATAACTGTGATAATTTTATCTTCAATATATTTCTGTCTAGTCTGCAGGATTGCTGCCATTCAACAAAATTTCTGGGGATGGTCCCTCTAGCACCCAGAAGCAGTCCTCTTACTCTTATGTTCCCGACGCTGCAGGCTCTCTGGAAGTAGGGTATTGTTGGTGCATATAGGACCTTATTTACAAATCTAAAATTGCTTATACTACAGTAAGTTGGAGTTCATCAGATGAATTATATTTTAAACCTAATTAGGCCTACCTCTTATGCTAGTTGAGAATGGTTTGCTAATAAATCCTACAAACACTACTAGCTATCGTAATAGGGAAACAAAGGCAGATATATGGCCTATACAAGATATGTATACCATTTCAGAAATCGTAAAAATCTTTGGAATATCAAGACTTATTGGAGTGAGCATATTACAAGCATCTGCAGGAAAATTCACTAATCATTTAACCCTCTCAAAACATGTCAATCACTTTTTCCACATATTTAGATTAAACCTATCCAGACCCTCACATTTTTCATATTTATTGTGATTTAATAAACATTACAAACTACAGAAAGTAACAAACTTTTTTATATTAGGTTTATATTTTCAGCTAATTTTCAATTCAACATCTTCACATTGCAACTCTCATATTTTGACTGTTGAATGAAACAAAACCTCAGTATCTATCCTCAAACTTTAATTTCCTCTCCTCATTTCATAAACATATGATGGACTTCTAATACTTCCAATACCTATGCCTCGTCCATCAACATATTGTCCCCCCTCCAGCAAATTAACGAATGTGCAAATATTAAAAAATTAGGAGCGCTGAAAGAAGTTGTGATTACTCAAGTCAAATCCATTTTTTTATTTAACGATTGGTTTTGTGTGTCAGACATACAGAACGGCCTGCAGATGTAAGACTTTGTCAGAGGTGGCAGTGATTTTTGTTTTAAGAGGAAAAGAAATAAAATAAAAATAAAATTATTTATTCAACAACAGAATTTGGAAACGCAGTACAAAATAAAACAAATATTTATTGAAATAGGCCGAAAAATTACTAACGAATCAAAAGGGAACGTGCGCTCCCTGAGTAACAGTACACTTGTAATTTATATATCCTTTATGAATTCACTGTCGTACATAAAGCAGATGACTAGATCAGCAGTAGTCGCGTCATCAGTGAGTATGCGTTTGAGTGTTTCCTGCAGGCCGAGCCTCTGTCTTAGGCCAGGGAGATCAGCACACTGAGGATTAGAGCCACGGTGAAGTCGACACCACAAAACACACTGGGGGGGGGGACTTTTCTCTCTAGGAGATAAGAGTGTGTAGATCATAAATGATCTATCCTCAGCCTACACAATACTATGGCCTCCCTCCGTGAAGGTCTGAAAGAGGACCGATGATCTATCCTCAGCCTACACAATACTATGGCCTCCCTCCGTGAAGGTCTGAAAGAGGACCGCCACAGGGTAGTTGTTTTCTTAATTGATCTCAGCTTGTTGGGAGTTTGGATAGCTAGCCACTCCGATTCCCAGGACGCCAAGATGGTTCAACGTAGCTGAGAACAAATATCCTTAGCAGGTACATTGACAAGTCTTAGAGGTAAAAGTATCGCTTCCTTTGCAGCTTCATCTGCAAGTTCGTTTCCCGCATTACCAACATGGGTTGGAAGCCACACGAAAGTGATTCTGGTGCCAGCATCACTTAACCTGGCTAGAAGGTCATGAATCTGTTGCACCAGTGGGTGTTGTGAGAAACAGGTTTCAACAGACTGCAGAGAGCTTAACGAATCTGTACACATAAGAAAGTGGCTTCTTTCGTCACCCAGTGCAAACAGCAGAGCTTCTAAGATGGAGTAAAGCTCTGCGGTATACACGCTACATACACTAGGAAGCGAGGTCTTTGTGCTCATGTCATCGGTGACGAAAGAGCAACCAACATTATCTCCGATTTTAGAACCATCCGTGAAGATATGTCCCGCAGCCAGTTATTGGTGAACGAAGTCCTGGAAATACCTCTGATAAACAGAGAAATCCGTGTTCACCTTGGGTCCACGGAGTAGATCTAGAATTATATCTGCCCACAGAACCAACCACGGAGGTACATCGCTAAAAGTTTGTTCAAGACAACCACCGATGTCGATATCCAAATCACGACACAGGCTATCGATTAGAAACCCAGCCGGCCATGTGGCATTCGGCAGGTTTTGGTACCTCTGGGGTACTAAAGATGCATTGATAGCCTGGATGTAGCGGCATTTCACGAATTTTGGCAGTGTACGTGAGGAGTAACTGCTGTCTCCTTATCCGTAAATGTGGAACTCTCGCTTTAGCGAGTAGGCTGGGAATGGGGCTAGTACGGAAAGCTCCCGTTGCCAGCCTAACTCCACCAAGGTGAATACTGTCTAAAAAGCTCAGCATAGATTTTGATGGTGAACCGTAAGCCGCACTTCCATAGTTAATTCGGGAGAGGACTTGCCACGTAAAATCGTAGCACCACCGCACTGTCAGCCCAACACGAAGTGGCGCTGAGAAAATTAAGCAAGTTAAGTACAAGGCAACCTTCAAGTGATGGATGTGGGGCTGCCACGTTAGTCTCTTATCAAAATGGAGACCCAGAAATCAGCAGGTGTCTACCACTGGTAAGACACTGTTCCGCAAGCGGAGCTCTGGTTCAGGATGCACAAGCCACCGTCGACAGAAGTGTACAACAGAGGTATTCGCCGCTTAAAATTGAAAACCATGTTGCAGGGCCCATCTGTCGATTCGGTTAATAGCTTGTTGTAGCTGTCACTCAGCAACCGCCACCCTTCCAGGGCGGTAATGTAGAGGTAAGTCGTCTACATACAGTGATGAAACGAGTGCGGGACCAGCAGCGGCAACTATGCCGTTGATGGCGATTACAAACAGTGTGACACACTGAACCGATCCCCAAGGTACTCCATTTTCCTGAACATAATACTGAGAAAATATATTCCCTACTCTGACTCGAAAGAGCCGAAGGGACATGAAGTTCTCCATAAACGTTGGCAAATTTCCCCGAAATCCCCACTGGTGTAGTGTGGAGAGAATCCCATATCGCCAGGTAGTATTGTAAGCTTTCTCCAGGTCAAAGAAAACGGCGACTAGGTGTTCCTTCCGGAGAAAGGCCTCCTGAATGTCGCTCTCCAGTCTGACCAGATGATCAGTGGCAGACCGATGAGAGTGAAAACCACACTGGTAGTTAGACAAGAGACCCTCCTCTTCCATGGCCCACACAAGACGTCGGTTAACCATCCTTTCAAATAGCTTACAAAGACCATTTATAAGGCATATTGACCTATAACTATCCAGAAATTCTGGATCTTTACCTGGCTTGGGGACTGGAATCACAATTCCCTCGCACCACTGAGATGGAAACACGACCCTCACTCCATAATCTGTTGAATAGGGTGAGGATATCCTTGAGACATTTGTCACTCAATGCTTCAGCATCTGACTGTGGATTTTGTCCGGTCCAGGAGCCACGTCGCTGCATAGCGCGAGTGCACTCCACAACTCCCACTCCGTGAAAGGCACATAGTAGAGATGTGAAGCACTAGAGACAAAAGAGAGATGGTGTGCCTCTGCTTCGCGCTTAATTGGAAGAAATGCAGATCTTGATCTTCTTGCTTCCATTATATTCTCAATTATTTACTTCAAATTATTTTCTTTACAGACATTCACCTCCAAATAAATTAAATAATAGATCACTACATTGATAAGGAAAAACCTATTCAAAGTACGAATGTTCCCCTTAAAGCTACGTAAGTCTTGACCCATATTACTATTGAAAAAACAAATATCAATCAAGTTGCTCGTCTACACAGAAAAGGATACCAACTCCCAGATCAACACAAAAGGCAATGGCTGCTATAGAAATGACAAAATAGTTTGCCATCAACCACATTTTTGATGTGCTATTTAGTTTAAAATGTAGATATGTTATTCAGACTTCATCAATGGTTTTTTTTTTTTTTTTTTTGCTAGGGGCTTTACGTCGCACCGACACAGATAGGTCTTATGGCGACGATGGGATAGGAAAGGCCTAGGAGTTGAAAGGAAGCGGCCGTGGCCTTAAGGTACAGCCCCAGCATTTGCCTGGCGTGAAAATGGGAAACCACGGAAAACCATCTTTAGGGCTGCCGATAGTGGGATTCGAACCTACTATCTCCTGGATGCAAGCTCAATGGTTTAAATTAAGACTATAAATTGTGTCATCAGTGTTTATATCATTATTGGTTATATGTCGTCGTTCAGGCAGAAGTCACGAAGTCAGAAATTGGCGGTTTTGAATTAGGTGCAAAACCATACTAATGTATCGGAATGTAGAACTTACTAAATCATATTGAGAAGCGTTCCATTGCTAACTGTACTTGCTATTTTCACTAAGTGAATTTTTCCAGTTTATTAGTCAAGCAGAAGTTCCTTAGTCCACTTAGTGACTTCTGCTTGGTGCAAGTTCTTCCTTTGATTATTGTTCAGTAGAATTCACATCGTATTATGCAGCTGTTATAACAATAAAATATGTGATTTATCTTTGGAAAGCAGAAGTCGCCTTATAATACATTATGCTAAACACCAAGAACCTGAGGATACCTCTCTAAATGCAGAATCTGAAGCTATTCTTATAGATGTAAGTAAGTACAGTAGATTCATTCTTCGAGTGGTCACGGACTTACTACATTCTCGTTTACATTCATTAATAAATCCGATTCTGTAGAGGAATAAATTTATTACGTTAGCAATCTTAACATTTTAGGCAGAGCCGGGTACAACTGAGGAGAATGGACTTGGCTCAAAGGAAATACAGGGCAATAAAGGCACCATCATAGCAGAATCGACTGCTGATGAAAATAGTGATGCAAGTTTGTGTAGAATTTTTTAGTTTTGAAATTTAAATCATAAAGACTTAACAGCTTTTCTAATTCTTCAATCTTCATTATCAGGATAGTGAATCTGATCCCTTTGGCTTTCCTTGCATGGATGATAGTGACAAGGATCCTGATTGGCTACCTTAAGATGATGATGATTGTAGTGAAATAGACCAGATGTGTAGGTCTAGAAAGCCTACAACAACCCACATGATTATTCCAGCAGAGTCATGTATACCTCCTGGCAACAACAGTTCTAATAATGTCCCAACAAAATCCCGGAACAAGGTGTGGCTGTTTGAATATGAGAGTAATCCTGTGACTGTGCGAAAGTCAAAGTTAGTGAAGAAAAGGATGATTGCAGTATTCTTCATTAAACAGGGCATCCTGACTAGGATTGTGCTAGAAACACAAAGGACAGTTACTGCGAAGTGGTACAGTGAGACTTGTCTGCCTCAGGTCATCCAGGCTCGCAAGCAGCTCCGTCCAAGGTCACGGCTCAATACTTGGCTCTTGCATCACGACAATGCTCCAGCACATCGTGCTAATGTAACAGTGGATTTTCTTGCCAGATCAGGGTTGACTGTGCTTGATCACCCTCCATACAGTCCTGATCTTGCCCCATGTGACTTCGCACTCTTCCCAGAAGTGAGAATGAAGCTGAAAGAGCAGCGACGAGGAGCTTCTGGCAGCATGGGATCAAGAGTGTGAAAATGTCGAAGAAAAGTGGCAGAGTTGGTTCAGCGACTGGTTTCGGTGTATGGAGAAGTGTATTGAGTGTGGTGTAAATTATTTTGAAAAAGTCTAAAGCGTTCACTCACATTGCAAAACTTTCCTAGTGCCCATTGTATGTGTAACAAAACCGAGGACAGTGATGGAAAAAGTAAACTGGCTGAAAGTAAAGTGCTTTAGATTTGAAAAGGATGCACCGGGTATTCTCAAATATCGATATGGTCATTCTGGAAGATACTCAGATAAATACTTTTGGCCGAGGTCGCCCAAAAAAGATGCCAACCCTTCAGAAGGCTTACAAAACTCCTTTCCCTATGTCAGAACAAAAGTACAAGGATCTTATTAGTCTCTACAATAAAGGAGTTATTCCAACAGAAATTCAGGCATGGTACTGCTCCTTACCCCATTTAGGTGCAGTGAGGGATCGAAATCCAGAACCAAGTGTGGACAGTGAAAGTGAGTGTGAAGCTAATGATGAGTAAAACATGACACAACAGTGAGAAAGGTTTACTGATTTACTGACATGCGTGTTTTAAATTTTTTATATTGTCACACTTACGTTCTCTGAATCATACTGTGTAGTTATTAGAAATAGTTCAAAGATATAATAAATAATAATAATATAATAATTTCATGCACCTATACATTTATTGTGAGCCAGTACTCTATTTTTGCCTTTATAACTACCTACGAGGAAGTTCATTCCTTTCCCGGCAGAAGTCACCAAGTCAAAAAATCTTAAATTTCTTTTAAATTTGGTACTTGATTTGCAAAAATAGTGAAATTATGGAAGTCGAAGTAATAGTGGCACAACACCAAAAAACATTAATACTAACTAATAATGCAAAACTGATTTTAGGAGTTGTTTGAAACATTAAAACAGCTAGAACTAAGAAGTAAGATTTCTGACTTAGTGAATTCTGCCTGAACGACGACGATCTATTCTTATTTCTTCCAATTGGAGCGTGGCTGAAGATGACCCAATATATATGGGGTCGAAACTAGTCCCAGTTTTATAAGACAATATACAAACTAAGAGTATTGAATAGGTGGACCCTTCCTACCCCTTGACAGTGATCAATTGTCAATACCAACTATAATGAAATTCATAACTTATGAAAAGAAATGCAAAGTTGTATCTCGCGGAGCTGGATGTATCTGCGAAATGTGAGGCGATGTGGTCTGCAATGACTGAAGGAATCGTAACTATCTTCATTAATGGAGATTCTGGGTACTGGGGGCACATTCTGTAGTCTGACAATACGGTGGAGTTTTTGTCCACACTCGTGATGACTGAGTATGTGCCGTCATGGAAGACCCATGCTTTTCCCATGTAGCTTTCTTACTTTCTCGAATTGCAGGCCTTCCCGCACAGACACTTAAATGTGATATGAATGGCCATCGTACGATTCCAACAATAATGCTTAAAAGCCCATCGGCGATCACGCTGGCCGCTGCAATTTCGTCTGTCCAGCATGGGACCTGTTTCCAGCAACGAATACCAGACAAGGAAGGAATTGTTTCTCTGGAGCAGCCAAAATTCCAGTAGTAATGGAAGAAACGTGCTCATCAACAGACTCCAGCATATCACTGGCCATCTGAGCATTTTGAAAATTCTGGCCAATTTGCCCGCCGAAGTAACCAGCGCTTGGGTATTTCGGGCTGTCTTTGATTCAAGAGAGAGAGAATTATCGGGAAGTGGTCACCATCACAGAGGTCGTCATGTACTTGCCACCGTAGCAGGGGAACTAGCGCACGGCTGCACAAAGTGACATCCAGGTATGAGAATGTGCCATGTGCGCTGCTGAAATATGTCGGTTCCCCTGTATTAAGCATGCAAAGATCGAACAGGTTTATCAATCACTCGAGAATCCTCCCCTTAGCACAGAAAGACTGAGAATCCCAGAGTGTGTTACGGGCGTTCACGTCTCCCAGCATGAGGAAAGGAGGTAATTGAGCAGTTAAATCTTGTATTGCATGGATTTCAAGAGCGTAGTCCAGTGAAAAGTACGTTGCACACCGCTGTCATTACTGGCAACAGAGCGCGAACAGGAACTGCATCTAGCTGAGTATGGAGCGGAACTTCATCGCTGAAGATGTCGGAGCGAACTAGGGTACAAACACCCCCAGTTGCCGCGCCATCCACAACTACTCTGTCTTTAGAATAAAGACTATATCCTCTCATAGTCGTGTAATGTCCAGGTCTCAAACAAGATTCCTATAGACAGACTATGGAGGCTGCAGCAACGGTTATAAGTCGACATATCTCAACTAGTCGACCGTGATAACTATTACAGTTCTACTGGAATAGTGCCATTGTGGGGATTGGTAGTGTAACGAAATTTGGGCAACTACTTGCCCTTCTTTTCGTAAACTACCTGCCATTTTCTGACTTTTTTGTTGTTTTCTAATTTTTCATCATCACCATCCACAACAATGAGTGCTTCGGTCTCCATTGTCTCCTCAGGTTGTCTTAGAGACGGAACACTCCATAGATGGTGAACTCTCACATTTGGAGCGGTAGGCTGTCTTTCTGGGCGAACTGGGTTCCCCAGAAAGGGATCGGAGCAGAGGCCGTCCAGGTGTCTCACTCTTGCCCACCCTCTCTTTAATCTTCGAAAGAGAGCCAGCAGATTGATTGCCGGTCTTCTTAGGGGATCCTGCGACCCCCAGTGGGGTTGGTGAAGGCTTCTCCAACTTTTTAGGGGAGCGCTGGCACTTCCCCGTCTCCTCCTTTATGGTAATCTGGATATTATATAAATAATAAAATCTAGATCAAAACTTAGAACTACAGGTTCCCTAGTTTTCACTTTTGCTAGTTTGCCATAGCAGGGACGATATAACCATTCCTTTCAAGTGTCTGATGCAAGGCTAAGGAATTCCCTTCATGTTAGTGTTAGGAATTGCACCTCTTGTCTCTTTTAAGCAGTTGTGCCAAGATTACCTATTAAATATATAATCTGTTTGTGTGAATATTAGTATGAATGAAAGAAAGAATGAGGTTAGGATTTTCAATTTTATATATTTATCATGTTTTCTGAAGTTTATACTCATTATATGGTCGAGTGTAAGAGGTGTAAGACAAGACTGTGAACCCTTACCACCAATGAAGGCATGAAATAACTGAATAATAAGGACAGTATTGCAAAAACTGTTCATTCTTTCGAAGGATACATAAGAAGTTATTAAACAAAAAATGAAGTGTGTTTCAAGAAAATTTTATACTGTGTGAAAAATTAGCAAAGTTTTTGATAGCAAGAAGGCACTGATGAAATTAAGAATTAGTCTACAATGACGTTCCATTTACAAAATCTTCAAGACTACCTTCCTGCAATGTTGAACAGTCATTCGTTTCAAAACAACAAGCTCGGAATTGTGATGGAAAACTTTGAGAAAGTGTTCCTTGTTCACTGCAACAGCCACTTTTAATCCATGGCTGATTCAACATAAATGAGTAGTGTTTTTTTTTATAATACACACTTACATGATGTAATACTGAAACAATATTTTTATACATATTTTTCTTTTTTACTACATAAGATTAATATTTTGAAGCTCTTTAGCACATAAAAATCTGTTCCTTAGTCATAGCAAAACTAAGTTACCTACCTCTTCCCCCAAAAGTTCATTCTATAACATAACCATTGAACTTTGAACAATAATATATATGTTGCATATTGAGGCAATATTACCTGTCCAAATGCAGCACTTTCTTTCCTATTCTACTTGCTGCTGCTGCTACAATGGATTCGGTCATACCTGAAAAAATTGATACAAAATATACAAGATATTATTTGTACATTAACATTAAAAACTAAAACTAAATGAAATATTTGTTATAGATTTCCATCATTTCCATTACAAAAAAAAGTAGTCTGTTTTACTTATGAACTCTGGCCAAGACCCAGCAGAGGTTTTGTGTAATGGAAGTTCAAAACTTCCCTTCGAATGTAAGTTGTCAATATGACTACCAGTATAGAGTGCTTAATAACATCTACACTAACCAGACCCTCACAAGCTGGCAACATACCCTAGTGCAGAGGAGTATTATGTAACAGTCACCTTCAAACATACTACCTAGTGTATAAGTCCTGTATACTCCTACTTGCTGAACCATGTGCATGAAATATTATTATTAAATAGAAAAGCACACAATGTGCATGTTGCATATTATTACAACTCTATAAACTGTTATTCACTGTGAAGTCGCAAAATATGGATTGCTATATTTAAAATGAAAGCAGATTTAATGAAATAAGTCGCATTAATTTGTTTCAGTAAATGTTTGGTTCCCAAGCTACAGGACATAGTATTCAGAGCCCTAAGCAGGAATGATGTGTCTTGTACGGTATTAACTCTGCTAGAATGTGAAAGGAGGCATGCCAGCCAGCAGAAGAACTTCATTAAAATCTCTTGTGTATTGTCTGTTTTTACATTAAAGAAGTAGCTTCCAGAGATGTCTTTATTGGATGGTCTACTACATACATCATCATCATCATCATCATCATCATCATTTCCCTTTATCCAGCTGTAGCCGGGTAGGGGCAAATATGGTTCCTCTCCACTTTCTTCGGTCTTTCCACCACTCCTCCTCCAACACTGTGTCCCAGTCCAGGTTTCTTTCTATAATGCTGCGTTGGATGGTATCCTTCCATCTCAATCGTGGTCGTCCACGGCCTCTCCTTCCTTGGATTTGCATTTCCATCACCCTTTTTGGCATTCTTTCGTCGCTCATTCGCTTTATGTGCCCAAACCATCTCAGACAGCTCTTCTCTATTCTATCATTCATTTTTTCCACTCCAATTTCTTCCCAGATTTTCTCATTCCTTATTTTGTCTCGTCTACTCTTCTGTATCATACTCCTCAAGAATTTCATTTCGGCTGCCTGTATTCGACTCTGTATTCTGCTCCATAAGTTGTTATGGGTACGTAATACATCTTGTACATAGTATCCTTTGCTTCCATTGGCATGTCTTTGTCCCATAACATATTTCTTACACTATGATAGAAACAACTTCCAGCTTGAATCCTTTTACTAATCTCAGCATCCAGTCGAGCATTCTCCATTAATTCACTCCCCAGGTATTTAAACGTTTCCACTACTTCCAGGGGCTTGTCTGCAAGTCTAATCTGACCTTTCCCTTCTTTCTCCCCTCTAGACATAACAAGAGTTTTACTCTTTTCTACACTTATTTTCAATCCACATTCTTCAATCTTCCCATTCACCACATTCAACTGTTCTTGAACCTTCCTGTCGTCTTCTCCCCAAATCACAATATCATCTGCAAATAACATCATGTTCATTTCTCTTCCTTCATACGCTGCTTTTGCTGTTCTCATGATGTCATCCATTACTATTGTAAACAGAATTGGTGATAGAACACTTCCCTGTCTCAGCCCACTAGTTATTTTGAACCAACTTGTCCTGCCAACTTGTGTTTGCACGCAACTGCAACATTCCTTATACAATGCCATGATCATTTTTATTAATCCCTGTATAATTCCTTTTTGCACCAGGCTGTCCCAAACTTTCGTCCTGGGGACACTGTCTTATGCCTTTTCAATGTCAATGAATGTCATCACCATAGCATTCCTGTACTCCCAATGCTTTTCCATTAGTTGTCTCATAATGAAAATGGGCTCTATTGTTGACCTTCCACTTCTGAAACCAAACTGATTTTCCTGTACCTGCTTCTCAACCCTCAACCTTATTCTACTTTCCAGTATCCTTTCCATTATCTTAGCAACATGGGATATTAGAGTAATTCCCCTGTAGTTCTTCAAAACTTTCTTATCACCTTTCTTGAAAATTGGGATGATTATTCCTTTTTGCCAATCCTCAGAGACCTCCTTATTCTCCCAGACATTCCTGAGAACCCGATATGTCCACTGCAGGCCTACAGCTCCAGCTGCCTTTATCATCTCCACTGAAATTTCATCTATTCCAGCAGTTTTTCCATTCTTCATCTTTCTTACTGCCATTTCAATTTCATTCATTGTAATTTCTTTATCCATTTCTTCGTCAACTAATTGCCTTTCCTGGTCATCCATTGAATGACTCATCCGTTCTTGTGTTCAGCAGCTTCTGAAAATACTCTCTCCATCTATTTCTTATTTCTTCTGGCTTTGTTAAAATTATGCCACCTTCATCCTTCACAAATCTGGTGTTTACTTGATCTCTCTTTTTGTTTCTTAAGATACCATACAGTAATTTCTTGCTGCCCTGCATATCATCTCTCGATTTCTGTGTGAATAAGGCCCAGCTTTTCCTCTTTTCTTCCTCCACTACTTTCTTGGCCAAATTCTTTGCCTCCACATATTTTCTTCTTTCTTCAGTCTTAGATGTTTTCCATGCTTTCCATGCCATTTTCTTTTCCTTCACTTTAATCTTTACCCTATCATTCCACCAGTGTGTTTCTTTGTCCTTCACATTTCCTGATGTTCTACCACACACCTTTTCTGCACATCCAACCTGTGCTTCCTTAAATCTTTTCCATTCCTCTTCAACATTCCCCATCTCTGTCCTGGGTACCAAGGGTATTATTTCCCTTTGAAATTCTTCTTGTATGCTTTTCTCCTTCAACTTCCATACTTTAATTCTTTTCTCTCTTCTTAATTGGGGTTTTTCAATCTTTCCAACTTTCAATTTTCCTATCACAACTCTATGATCTCCACCAAAGGCTTCTTCAGGCATGGCTGTTACATCTACAAGGTTCTTCCGGTGTTCTTTCTCTATGATTATATAATCAATCATGGTCTTTGTTCGTCTGTCTCCCCAGCCATACCTTGTAATCTTCTGACTGTTGTTCTTCCTAAACCAGGTGTTTCCAACAATCATTTGATTCCTCATGCAAAAATCCACCAACAACTCGCCTTCTGGATTTACATTTCCATATCCAAAGGGCCCTACAACATCTTCCTTTCCTTGTCATTCCATTCCAACTTGTGCATTTAGATCTCCCATCAATAGTACTTCCTTATCTTCTATCTGTCTCTCCACTTCCTCTAAGAAGTCCTCTAGATGTTCATCTATGCAACCAGTTTGTGGGGCATACAACTGAAATAGATCTTTCACGCCATTTTCAAACTGGTGTCTCATCATCATCATCATCATCATCATCCTATCGCTGATTTACTTTGTATATTCCAGACATTCTTGGATTTCTCTTCTAAGTATGATGTCACTCCATTTTTTGCTTCAGGTCCTCAGCTGTAATACAGCCTGTATCCTTCTCTCAGAGGGATCTCCCCTGTACCCCTCTTCTTGGTCTCGCACAGTCCAAGTATGGCTATATCTTTTTTTATCATGAAGTCAACCAGTTCTTCTGTCTTTCCCGTCAGTGTCAGTACATTAACTGTTGCAATTTTGATGTAGTTGGGTGCTGGTTGCTCATTTTTCACAGTTCCCCCAGCACCTGAAGAGCTGCACGTCGCTTTTAGCAGGGTACGCCCTAACCTTTTCCGAGGCTCCATATCTGCTTTGTCCATATAGGCTATTGTTACGATGGGCTCACCACACCCAAAGGCTCTACTACATACATGCGGGGTGAAAATAAGTACAGAAAATTTAGAGGATCACCAGAAAATCTACAGGCCCAGTTTTCCGTACCCAATTTACTGCTTATCTACACTAGTGTCCAAAAGTTGCTGCTAATGATTATGATGCTTGTTTTAAGGGGACTAACTTCAAAGGTTAGCTGCCTCTGTGGATCCGTGGTAGAGTGTCGGCCTCCGGATCTCAAGATAGCGGGTTCAAACCCGGCAGAGGTAGTCGGATTTTTGAAGGGCGGAAAAAAGTCCATTCGACACTCCATGTCGTACGATGTCGGCATGTAAAAGATCTCTGGTGATACATTTGGTATTTACCCGACAAAATTAATTAAATCTCAGCCATAGACGCCCAAGAGAGATCCGGTTTACTCTAGGTCCGCTAGATGGCAGACAGAGTAAACCGGAACGTCGAAATTGACGAGCAGACAGCCAGATGGCGTCAATTCGAAATGTCTGCAAACGGTAGCTGAGGCCATACGATTATTATTATTATTATTATTACTTCAAAGGTCATTGACCCCTGTCCAAAAGTTAAGCATAAGTTACGAGTAAGCAGGGCAACAGAAAATAGACTGCAAATCGCACGACATATGCACCTACTAACCTTACGTGTTCGCTCTGTATAGGAAAGGAGTGTTCCCTACTTTGACTAGCGCCGTAACCGCAAGGTAAACACAGCCAGTGCCTGCGCCCCATATTCCCTCTCAGTCGTGTCTGCCCTGTTATAGTGTGCGGAATATAGCCTCGTGGTGAACATGACAACATAATGGCACAACGATGCCATTTGGATCCAGTTTTGCAGCATAGAATACTCAGCTGCTTGGAAGCAGTCCAGACACGACCAAAGTTGCCGTATCCTTGAATGTGCCACAAAGCATCACTTCCAGGCTTTGGAGATGGTTTTGAGACACAGG
The DNA here is from genome assembly GCF_040414725.1 of Anabrus simplex. Taxonomy (NCBI): domain Eukaryota; kingdom Metazoa; phylum Arthropoda; class Insecta; order Orthoptera; family Tettigoniidae; genus Anabrus; species Anabrus simplex. Next base: position 103,805,491 of record NC_090267.1, on the reverse strand, counting down.
AGATGTTAGTCCCAGGCCAGTACCAGGTCGACCAAGAGTAACCACCCCACAGCAGGACCGGTATCTGGCCTTAACCGCCCGACGAAATTGGAGTGCACCTGCAAGACAATTTTGGACGAGCTTGCAGTCGCCTCATGGGTTGCCGTTTCCCAGCAAACTGTGTACCGGAGGCCCAGAACAGCAGGGCTGTTTGCCTAACGTCCAACGGTGTGCGTCCCGCTCATTCCAGCACAAAGAAGACCCCGTTTACTGTGGAGCCGTCAACATCGAAGTGGACCATGAATGAATGGAGGCATGTGCTCTTCACAGATGAATCCCGCTTCAGTTTGCAGAAAGATTCCTGTCGCACATTAATCTGGAGACAACCGGGCAGCCGATACAACAACAGGAACATTGTGGAAAGGGACCAGTATGGTGGTGGTGGCGTCATAGTGTGGGATGGCATCATGTTGAATGGCCGTACGGACCTGCACATCTTCATGTGTGGTCCAAGGAACACTGTTAACGCTCGGAGATACAGGGATGAGATACTGAGACCACATGTTCGACTCCAGAGGTGCAGTTGGTCGAGACTTCCCCTTAATGGACGATAATGCTCGACCGCACCGCGATACTCTGGTGAGTTAATTTCTGGCTGGGGAAGACATTCATCGCATGGACTGGCCAGCGAGGTCTGCGGATCTGCATCCTATAGAACAAGCCTAGGATGCATTGGGTAGGCGAATTTCATCCAGTCAGCCTCCACCAAAGAACCTCCAAGACCTTCGCATGCCCTTTTGGAGGAATGGAATCGACTGGCACAAGGGCTCTTGGACCATATGAAGAACATGCCACGTCGCTGCAAAGCATGTGTGGCCGTTAGGTGTAACCATACACCCTATTAACAGCATATTTTGTTGTGGAACACATTGCCAAGTTTTGTTAGTTGTCAAAGGTGTACCTTAGCTATCAGAACCTTTTTGACACTGTTTTTTGGACAAGTTGTGCGACATATGGTGTGTGGTTCAGCTTCCGTTTCTTCAGCAATCCGCCTAACATTCCTATCAGGCGGTATGGCCTCGTTTAGTGATTATGCTAAAATTTTGGACACTAGTATACTAAAGAAACAATGGATATTTTCAATTGGTAGGTACTGAGGCTATATTTCTAAAAATATAAACAAATCAGTCACGCAGTATACAGGAAACCCACTCGCACAGACAGGCACCTACATGCCTCGTCTCATCATCACCCATCACAAAAGCAGGCTGTCCTAAGATCATTGGTGAACAGGGCCATAGTGATATCTGACGCAGAGCACCTCGAGGAAGAGAAAGAACACCTCACGAAAACCCTCAGGAAAAATGGCTACTCACTCAACAACATCCGACGAGCCCTTAAAAAAAAATCAGAAGAGAACAAAGAAAAGGCCTCCGTAGGAGAAAACAATGTGAAAGAAGAACTGAACCGCCCGAAAACAGCGATACTGCCATACATTAAAAATACTACAGACAGGATCGGCAAGATACTGGACAAATACGACATAAAAACTATCTATAAACCTCACCGGAAGCTAGCCCGTTATCTACCAACAGTAAAAGACACAATAGAATTACAGGCCCCTGGAGTATATCACATTGAATGTAGCTGCGGAGCCTGTTATATTTGTGAAACAAAACGTCTGATCTCCACCTGCCTAAAAGAACATATCCGTCACACCAAGAACCAAAACAGATATTTCAGCGGTAGCCAAGCATTCCTACGAAACAAGGCACGAAATATCATTTGACAAGACCAAGATCCTAGCAGCTATCCCTTGGAATCTGGAAAGAAAAATCCGCGAGGCTATCGAAATCAAGAAACATCCGAACAACATAAATTTAGAAGGATATAAAATCAGTACTTCTTGGATGCCTATCATTCATAGTTTAAGACACACAGACCACAACATAAACACACGGGCCGGAACCCCATTACATAACAGCGCGGGCAAGCTCCCACTACCTGGCTGTGACACATACCTTCCAGAATATTCACGAGACAGCCAGGGCTTACGTCAGCCAGATAGGCTAGGATACAAAAGGCCGAGGTCAGGGCCACTCTAGTAGTGTAAATTTCTGCCTGGGAGACTGATTACCTCAGATCGAGTAGGGGTATTTTTTAGTCGCCTTGATAAAGAATACTGCAATGTATTCGAAACGTCGGCAAACTGTATGTGATGTGCAGACAACTACAACACGGTTAAACCCGGAAATTAAATAATTCTTCACACCGTGGAAGCTTCACTTCTAAGATAAATCATAATGAGAATTGTGATCAGAGACAATCTAGAAAATAATACAATGGTTGGTATTTAGCGCGTACACTAGCTCTCAACATCCTTCAGTTTACTATTTTGATGTTGCAATTTCAACCTTTCAAACAGAAATATACACTACTATTAATCCTTGTCTAGTCGCGCAAAAATTATTACTCTACTAGTCGCGCACGGAGGTAACCTCCGGGGTTAAAAATGCGCATAATTTTGTTTGCAGTATTCTTCGGTATAATTAAAAGAAACCCTTTTAAGTACTTATATGTTATTCTTACACAGTTTGTTTGATGTAATATCAGAATACTGTAGACCTTAACTATGACGAATGGTCTTATGATATTAAATTCACGAGACTCGCCATTTCCTACAATGATCACATCATATGAAATAATATTTTTTTAAATATGTTTAGAAGAACAGAACAACAAAGTCATCGACCTAGAAAATAAAAAAATAAATGCACTAAAATATAAGGTAATTTGCTTATTCGCACATGAAGGAAACATGCAGGCGATGTCACTCATCACAATAATGATCCCACACTCACACACAGGATGCACGATCGCACCGAAATGCTGACAGGACGAGTCCAAATGAACAAGGCGAGAGGTATAGGGGTGGGGGGACCAACAGTTCAACTGGGAAGTTCAGTACCGTGCAAAATAAAATCGGCCCGGAAGAAATCTCCGTGAGCGACTAATTAAGGGTAAAAGGTCTCAATACTAAAGTTAAATACAAAGTATAACAAGCATACTAAAATATGCAATATGAAGTAGGCATCAAGCATAAAGTAAGAGGTATAAATGCTTCTGCAGTATTTGGTTCGTTAAGACATTAAGACATGTTTACAATGGATTTTACTTGAGATGCACAAGAGAACCAAGCTCGTTACATCACTTCCAAGTAGCATGGCATACAAGATGTGAACTACTTATCTCTCAATATTTGCAAAAGTTAGTTCTTAGAAATTAAATGAGAAGCCTGCAACACTCCTGAAAGCACAATACATACTGTATGCATCTCCACTGAAGTGGATATAATGCATGCATGTTGACAAAATCCAAGCCTTTTTCAATACAGTAACAATGATACCAATCATTAATTTCTTAAAGGCAATGCCTTGTCGATATAAACAGTTGTCTATCTTGTGCCTTTCTTTTCATTGTCATGTAACTTCTGATGAGCCAATGGAGAAAATAAACATCAAATCTGAATATCAGTGGTAATACTTCACCAGAAGAGATTCGAAAAGACTTGGAAAGATAACAAAAGAAAAAAGACTGTGGTCACCAACCCAACCTCGCAAGTTAAGAGCCCCTGAATCCAACAGTTTAGAGGCCTGACACAGTTGTTGCTTGCAGTGTCATTTCACGACTTAAGATTCCAGGAAGGAAGAAAACATTCATCGGTAGTACGGGCAAGGTCAACCACATGCTACAACCCTGCGTCAGGATCGTTGTCTTGCCTTTAATGTCTGAAAACATCCACCCAGCACAGGGCCTGCAATGGCTAGACACTGCACAGGAGCCTCTGGGCTGGGCTTCAAGGGGTTGTTCTGTATGCTCGGCAACCTGCCAGATGCATACCACATTGGACCCAGGAACAGTGGGATAGTGTCCTCTTTATAGGTAAATAGTGGTTTAACCTGGAGAGTGACGCGCCTTCTGTTCATCTGACGCACCCCTGAGACACGTTTTGTTATGTGGTAAGGAACGATATGGTGGCACCAGTGTTCTCAATGAGGGTGGCATCATGTTGGGAGCACATACCACAATGCATGTGTTCTCTAGGGGTACTGTGACGGGCATTATATGTAGGGATGACATCCTCCAACAGTGTGTGCGGCATTCTCATGGTGCACATAGACCTGAATTCGATCTGATGGACGAGTATCTGCAAAATGATATCACCCATCTAGAGTGTGGCCAGCTCACTCTCTGGACTTAAATCCGATAAAATATGCATGGGAAACTCCAGGCCAAAGGATTGTAGCCCTAACACCACCACCACAGACCACTGTTGACCTCCAAAGGGCGCTTGTCCAGCAATGGGATGAGTTACCGCGAGTCATGCTGGGCAGCCTGATTCAGAGTATTTAGAGCCGTTGTGCAACCTGTATTGCCATGGGAAGTCATCACACCCTGTACTGACATTCTGTATGCCACCGGTGGAGGGATACCACACGCTGTTAGTGCCACCCACTGTCCATGTTTAGTTTCCTGTATACCTTGTATCAGTAACACTGTCACGAGTCAAATTGTCGCCAGGGCACGTTTTAGTGCACACATTATCACTGCGTTCTGTCTTTTCGTGGATCCTTAACTTATGGACATGAGTGTATTTAACAGCATGAGATTTAAAAAAAAAACATGAAGTGTGTTTTTCACATAACTGATAATTAAGATATTTCATTCCTCAGGAAATCCTGGAGAAAACGATAACAGGAACTTTCCAGCCAAACTTCAAGAGGTAGGCTATCTTTCCTTTACAAGCAATAGAACTCTATAGGTAACCAATGATCTATATAGGAGGCAAACAAGTATCCAGCAACAAAATGTAAAATTGTCATGTCAGGATTTTTTTCTCTGAATTTTTTTAAACTATGAAGTAGTGATTGAAAGAAGAAAAGAAAGGTCTCTAACTGCACACGATACGATGTAGGTGATTTCCTAATACTTCTCTGTATATCTTCTCTTAGTAATATTGATTTTGGAATACTAACCATACTAAAGTAGGCTATATAAGAACCTCAATAATTCGAAACTGATTAATTCAAAATCCCGCCTAATTCAAAGAACATCTCGTTCCTGGAAACATGAGGTGCAGCTTTGAATGCTATTTAAAATAATTCAAAATACGGATAATTCGTAATTCAAGGAACAATGCCCAGTCTCAGTATCGAAATTCAGACTTAATTAAAAATTGTCAAATTTTTCAGACAGATTTTTACAGAGTAATTTAAATTAAAAATTTCTCCACATTACGACAGGATGAGTCTTCCAGAATGTGCAAGGGTAGCTTTCCGCTACAGATGGGCAAAGTAGTTATTCTGTTTGTGGAACAGTTCCAGTTATGATTATAAAAATCATTTAAGTGCTGAAGAATGCCATTCTTCTTTGCCGTGTGTTTTCGGTGAGGCTTCCCCTTCTAGAGCCACAGTTGGAAATCAGTTTTGCGAGTTTTCAAGGGATCGGCAGTCATTTGAAGATGAACCTGATAGCCCAGCAACAGCTGTGATGCTGTGAGGAAAATGATCAAAGAAGATGCACAGCTTACATTTTGTGACATTGAAGGGACTGTAAATATTGGGTCAACATCAGCGCAGACCATCATTCATAATTATTTAGGCCTTACCAAGAGATGTGCCCATTGGGTGCCACATTCGCTGATAAAAAGCCAAAAGGAGGCGACAGTGGACTGGTGTCGTTTCATGCTAGAAAAATTAAATGGAGGGCAGTCCCAAGACGCCTACAATATTGTCGCAGGTGATGAAACATGGATCTACTGTTATGACCCTGAAAGCAAGAGACAGTCTTCTGTGTGGTGCTTTCCTGGGGAAGACCCGCCCACAAAAGTTAGACGACTGGGTGAGTTGGCTGTGCAGTTAGAGGCACGCAGCTGTGAGCTTGCATCCGGGAGAATAGTCGATTTGAACCCCACTGTCGGCAGCCCTGAAGATGGTTTTCCGGAGATTCCCATTTTCACACCAGGCAAATGCTGGGGCTGTACCTTAAGGCCACGGCCGCCTCCTTCCTACTCCTAGGCCTTCCTTATCCCATTGTCACCGTAAGACCCATCTGTGTCATGGCGTAAAGCAAATTTTTTTTAAAAAAAGTTCGACAAAGTCGGAGCTCTGGAAAGAACATGGTGGCAACTTTATTTTTTTTCATGAAAATGGGGCATCTCACTTCTGTGACCTTGGAGATGCCGTAGAGTCAATGCTGAATGGTACGTGAATGAATGTATTCCCAAAGTCCTCGCCACATGGAGGTCACAGCACCCGAAGTCCAAGAGTGGGCACCTTCTACTGCATCACGACAATGCATCTGTGCACAGGGCTGCCAGAACAATGGACTTTTTGGAAAAGGAAAAAGTGCGAGTGTTACCTCAACCCCCTATTCACCTGACCTGGCCACCATGTGACTTCTTTCTGTTCCCTAAGACCAAGGGGGTAAAAAAAAAAAATCGTGGGCAGCAGTTTTCATTAGATGAAGAGGCTATTGCAGCGTACGAGAGTGCACTACGCGACATCCCGAAAGAAGCTTGGACAGAGAAGTTTTCTAAGTGGTTTCAGAGAATGGAAAAATGTATACGTGCTAATGGAGAGTAGTTTGAAAATTTGTAATTGTTGTTTTGGAAATACATTTTTTCCTAACACACTGCTAAAAACTTTCAGCATAGCCATCATAACAGTTTACTACAAACATTATTCCTAATAGCCTGCACAGAACTTCAGTCAGAACTACCTTGTTAATAGTTTCTTCTTTAGGAGAGAAACTGCTAGAATATCAAGAACAAATGGGAAATTGTTCCATTTCCAGCAGAAAATAGCCCTGTCATGTCAATGGTCTTCAAATTTTATCTAAGAAAGTTGTCATGGGATTACACTGTAATTATACTCTTTTTCCTCATTTACTTTCCAGGATTACATAGCATGTAACAATTCTTGTGTTTCTTCCATTTTCTGCCAATCAAAGAACCTTCTCAAAACCAGAAAATTTCTTTAAATGAACTGGCTATGATGGCATGAACACTGTGATGACGAACACTTCTCAAGCCGACTCCAAGGATATGTACAAGAGTTTCAATGTTAGTCTCTGCTATGGGATCCATAGTCACAACCCCAATGCTCAAGTTACAAGCCCCTGGAGGATTTTAAGTAACATGGAGCCCGACATCAAATGATCTGTTGACAGGTCCACCACATGGCAAATGGTTGGAAACAAGAGAAAAAATAAATTCTTTGTAACCTCAGTTACTGTGGTTAGGCATTTTAATTTGATGCCATCTAGACTGCTTGATCGACTATTTCAAAGTTGTGTTTTACTCTACCAGATGGCAGAATAACACTGATCTCTCTTAATTGAACAATGGCTGAGTTTTCAATTAATTTTGTTGGTTGTATGTTGAGTGCACAGCCTAGAGGCTGGCTTGATTCTCAAATCCACCAACAGCTGTCATAGATGGCCTAGGCATCACTGAAGAGGCAAACTAGGGAAATGAGGAGTGAGGTAGTTTCCTGTTTCACACTGATCCAAAAATTGCTATTATATATCAGTCTGCCCACCCCACTGAAATGCATGTACCAACCAACCCTATAAGCAACATTTCCACACCATTCATAACAGGAAATGGCTGCATATGGTATAGTGTTACTAGCATCACTCATACCTCTGTCATCTTCAAATCATCAAAGCCAAATATGGGAAAGTAACCAATTTGTTCTTGCCCAAACAAGAAAACACAGTGCACTGTAACACAAGGTCTCACCAGCAAACTCAATTTTACTGGGTAAACACCAAATGTATCACCAGACATCTTTTTAATACCAACATCATACAACATCGAGTATCAAAAGGACTGTTTTTCCACCTTTCAAAAATCTGACTACCTCTGCTAGATTTATACCCAACATCCAGGGATCTAGAGGCCAACAATCCACCACTGATCCACAGAGAGAGTTAGAGTTCTTTATACAAAGCCCTAATGAAACAGATGAGCAGAATAAACATCAAGGAGGAAAGGCTGAAAAGTAGCCATAATTGAGGAAATTAAGTACGGTAGTATCATAAAACACTCTTGGGTAGGTAGATGAAAAGATCTAAAATGGATAAATAAAAGATAAGAATTCTACCTGAAGGTAGTACATCAATCTGTAGGTGACAAGTGAGAATAATTCTATTTTCATGTTCACCCGTCGGGACAATTAATAATAATAATTATAACTTCATAACAAAAATTGATTGCCTAATTGAGTCAAGTGCAAGATTACTATCTTGTAAGTTTAACTGGCATATTTTTGAACACAAATAGGCCTATACTTTTTCAAAACAATTATTTTTCAAGACACGTCCACAAATTTCAAAGAAAAGTCAATCCTTCCAATTAATACACATCACACAGGTAATTAGGTAATTAAAGTATAAAAGAGAAGTAGGTCTCCCCTGTTCTTAAGTTGAGAGTCAACTGGGACTAGTAGATTCCTGAACTCTATTAATCCATTTCCATCCCATGGCTCTAATATGCAAGTACACTCACACAAAGCTTCATCTACTTGTTCATTCCAAAAAGGCCTCTATTCTTTAAGTATACATTTCTTCCCAAACATTCCTACATATCTGCGACTCCTACCACGCACCATCTAAAGGTATATTACCTCAATCTCAAGACAAAGACTCGAAATATAACTTAAATTTCCTCTCCAGTCTACCTAAATACTGAACGTAGGAAACATCCACATTCTTAGTTTGTCATAATTCCATTTTGCCTTATTTCACTTAGGCCCTATACCACTCAAGTTTCCTCCTATAATTCACTTCCACAACTGGCTTCACGTTCCGCCAACACAGGTGCCAAATTGGGCTCATCAGTTGGCAACTAGCACACTTACCAAGATGCATGGTTAGCGCATATAATGGAGGATACTGGGTAGGCTACTTGGAGCCAAGCAGTTGGTACACTAAGGCAAAATGCTGGCAATCAAGAACAAGTTAGCTGGAAAATATATAATGTCCAATAATGGGCCATTTATATTGAAAACTACTCTTTATAGCAATATAGTTGGACCGTTATTGGACATTATACATTTTCCAACTAACTCATTCCTAGTTGCCAGCGTTTTGCCCCAGTGTGCTAATTTGGACTCATCAGTTGGTAAATAGCACACATACCAAGACGCATGGCTAGTGCATACCGAGAAGCCCACTGCGTAGGCTACTTGGAACCTACCCACTGGGAACCCGGGAATCAATATCTATCATCTGATGGCCAGGCAGTCTTCAAATTTTTGAAAATGAGAAAGTCTCTCAGTGCATTGGCACTGCCGGTGGCTCCACTACTGGTATTATAAATTTACTCATTCAGAACAAATATTTCAGGTTCCCTATGGGAATCAACATCTTTATCACTAGAGCTCGGATGTTTAAAACCTAAAAATAGCCCAAATAAGCAAGCAAATATGACCTCAAAAGTGACGAAGTATGACGTAAAAATTACAAAATATCACCCGAAAATTATTAATGGCCATTTTAAAATAAGTTGTAAGTCGACCCGACAATTCATTTGATACATATTTGTTAACTTAATTCTTTATTCTTACTTTCATATTAATTTTCCGAATATACATGTTTAGCAGTTATTCACAGTCTATTGTCCTTGATTCACTTATACATTTGTGAATACATACCTATAAAGTATTAAATTCGCTAAGATTATAAGATCATACAATTTAAAATTCAAAACATGTTTGCTCCCTGAATTGGTAGTTTGAAATACAAGAAAACTAGAAATCAATATATTTTTTTAAAATATTTTGGAACGTTAAAGCCTAGATTTTATTAAGATTACCGAAATGCGATAAAATTTAAATTGAGCACCACGATATGAATTAAGTAGATGTCTTTCAATACATTATGGTAGGGCGGCAGGGCATTTAGTGCCAACTCGCATAACTTTTTCATTCTTATCTTCAAATGCAGTGGTACCTTCCCCTCTAAGAACATCATTATTTACCTTTCACACAGCGCAAAAACAGTCTTTTCAATTAAGCACGTTTTGAAGTTTCCATTTTACACAGTCGCCAACCATTCCATGTGATTGTTGTATTGAAAGTTCAACACTTCTCACAATTTCAATACTTGCACAAATTTCTAAGCTAGAAGCTTATAAGTGAGTAACTGCACTCTATATAATTCCAAAGTTGGACTTAATATATGCCAGCCAGACCTTCTGACAAACTGTTGGAAAACATTAAGGTCTAATAATATCACCCTGTGGATAACGATAAAACTGATTACAAACCGATCAGCTTGACGCGTTCCATGTAAGCACTGGGAATGCATTCTTTCTGATTATATTAAAAGACATTTACAAAATAAGCAATTTGGTAACTAGCACACTTACCAGGGCGCATGGTTGATTGCCTAATGGAGTCAAATACAAGGTTACCATATTGTAAGTTTAACTGGCATATTTCTAAACACAAATAGACCTATACTTCTTCAAAACAATTATTTTTCAAGACACGTCCAAAAATTTCAAATAAAAATCAATCATTCCAATTACTACATCTCACACAGATAATTACAGCATAAAATTATTGTAGGATCAGATAACGCTTCACCTACTCACTTCTATTCTCCAGAAATTTAGTCATCCACTCAAACACTTTCTTCTATTCAAACAGCCCTCATTTTCATCAGTAGTCTCCCATAATCTACCCTATCAAAAGCCTTGGATAGGTCAATAGTGACACAGTCCATTTTAGCTCTTGAATCTAAAATATCTGCTGTATCTTGCTGGAATGCAAGTTAACCTCACACAAATCTAAACCCAAACTGCCTTCTATCAAACCAAATACTCATCTTGCAAATGTCTCATAATATAATCAGAAAGAATGCATTCCCAGCGCTTACATGGAACACGTCAAGCTGATCGGCCTGTAATTATCCGTTTTATGTTTATCATCCTTTCCTTTGTACACTACGGCTACTACTAACACTCCTTAATGAAAATAGTAATAAAGTATTTCAGATATGGCACTATCACAACCCACTGCCTTTAGTATATCCCCAGAAATACTATCAATCCCAGCTCCTTTTCTAGCTTTCAACTTCTGTATCTACAGTATTAAGTTTTTATTATAATTTAATTTGTCAATTAGTCGCTGCCTCTGCCTAGACATTATCGTTATACCTTTACATACTGCCGACTGAATATTTCTGCCTTCTGTAAGTCCCAACATAACACACTCCCCTTGTTCATTAATGATCGCTGGAATGTCCTTCCTGGAACCTATATCTGTCTTGAAGTATCTATACATATCCTTCCACTCTTACCTAAAATGTATATGGCTGCCACTTATGTTTGCAATCATGTTATCCTTAGATTACTTTTTTTCCTAAATTCAATTTCATACCAAGCTCCTTTAACTCTCCTTACTCCTGCAACCATTCCTAACTATTTCTTTCTAAACTGCACCACCACCTTAATCTCTATTTCCCTATTATAATATAGTGTATGCTTACCATTCCTCATCACCTTTAAAACTGCATACCTCTTTTCACACTCCTCAATAACTGCTTTAAACCCATCACATAGGCTGTTTACATTTTTATTTACCATTCTCCACCTACCATAATTGCTTTTACAAAATTCCCTATGCCCATCTTAACCATATGGTATTTCCTAGTAGTCATATTTTTACAATCCTCTTGAATAAAACATTTCTTTAACTACAATAAACAGCTTTATGATCACTTATACCATTGATTACTTCAGTTCTATAGATCTCTACTGGTTTTATCTGCACTACATCTAGAATATTTTTTCCTCTTTTTGGTTCCATCACTTTCTGATTCAGCTGTTCTTCCCAGATCAGCTTATTCAACATTTCCTGTTCATGCTTCCTGCTATTCACATTCCCTGTCAGTTAACATTTGGTAAACCAAGATCATAGGATATAAACTTCATGGTTTTGACCCGTATTGAATTGTAAATATGAGTAATACTGTAACACTGGGATACCACTTGGTTGCTGTGGAGGGGTTTATGACCACATGTTGAACAGAGTGCTCACATGCACGCACGGAACTATGTGAGGTGGTGGTGATAGTTGTTTTAAGAGGAAATACAACTAGGTTAATTAAAGTTGATCCAATGTGGTCTCAAAAGAACTAGCAAATCTAGGTTATGTTAGCCAGTCTGTAAAAATGCCCACTAAACGGTCCTGGGGAGAACACAATCTGATTTCACAGTCAACAATGTGGCCATTTATCGAGACTTGAATAGGTTAGTAGGAAAGAAGGGAGTTCTTTCTTTTTGAGACCACTGCTAGTAGTAGTAGTAGTAGTAGTAGTAGTAGTAGTAGTAGCAGCAGCAGCAGCAGCAGCAGCCTGACCTTCACCAGGTGATTTATGAATAGCACGTCTGCAAGGCTCAGTGCATGCTTTGGTTCACGGAATTCAAATCAAATGTGCATGTTCAACATAACTTGAAAACAACTTATCAATGTCAAGATGGTCTGGACTGTTGAGAGTTACCAATTGAAGTGTGTATATGTGCGTGCGATTGGGAATTGAAAAATTAAAAATGGTTCTGTTAATTTTATATAATGTAAACGTAAGGGTAGTTGATAAATTTGTAAATTGAAAGTGTGTGTGTGTGTGTGTGTGTGTGTGTGTGTGTGTGTGTGTGTGTGTGTGTGTGTGTGTGTGCAAATGTTTGAGTGAGAGACAAGAGAGGACTGAATTAACGAGCTAATAAGCTGCATATTGTGTGGGTGTGTAACTTAAGCTTAATGAGAAAATAGTATAAGTAGTATAATTATAATTAGTAAAATTAGTAATAGGCAGCCTCAATATTATTTGTTGTATTGTGGTTGAGTGTAAGAGAGGGCCAGGTGCCCTAACTTCGCCATATGACAGAAGCCATAATAAATAAATAAAATAAAACCATTCACCAATGGTACAATCAATTAAAGGAAACAGGATGAGTAACCATAGGAAATCACCCAAGCCAGCCAGGAACATCAGAGGATAATGATGAGGATATTCACTTGTCGTGCATAATAAGTCCCAAGAAATCTATCGTACAGCAGAGTTTGAAATCAGGAATACCTGATACTACCATCCAAAATGTTCTGCATAAATGTTGACCAATGTACACCTATAAACTTAAACTTAGACATCAAATTAAACCAAATGACCGTGTAAAATGTAGTTTCTATGCTAGACTGATAACTTTTTGAGCTTAATACTGTTTAAGAGATGAAGCAACATTTCAAATCAATGGGTGTGTTAACCACCAAAACTGTAGAATTTGGGGATCCAAATAACCAAATGCTGTACAAGAGTATATTAGTGATTCACCAAAAGTGATGTTTGGAGTAGTTTCTTGCACGACCAAATTGTTGGTCCCTTTTATTTTTCGTTGAGAGGAGAATTACAGGGGACATTTATCTGGATAAGCTCAAGACATTCGTTTCATTTGGATAAAACAAATCGAACGAGAAACCAATGTCTGTGTTATGTTCATGCATGATGGGGCATCGCCATTTTTCAGAGCAAATTTACGCAACACAATAAATGTTCAGTTTCAAAATGGTTCAACGAATAGCACAGGTGGCCCTATTCCCTGCCTGCCTAAGAAGCCCCGATCTCGCATCAATGGACTTCTGGGAATACAATAAGAACACTGTTTATGGTGGGAATAGTTCATCTCAGAGGAGGAATCACTACTCTTTTTTTTTCTTTCTTTCTTTCTTTCTTTCTTTACGTTGCACCGACACAGATAGGTCTTATGGCGACGAAGGAATCACTACTGCCATAGCAACTGCCACTCCAGACAAGCCCCAGTATTTGAGGCAAGAAACTGATTATTGATTCAATTTCTCCAGTGTCACTAATGCGGGCACACAGAAATTGATTAAGGTGTGGAGAGGAAAAAAAAAAAAACTTCAGTTAAAGATATTAATTACTTCAATATCTTTATCCTACTTGGATCAGCAATTTTTTTTTAATATGGGTGTTCTTTTCCAATGACCCTGTACTTCAATCATTTAAATACTTAAGTCAATCAAATCTTTAAAAAGTCCTTTCAATTTACTCCAGCAAGGGGGTGATTCCTTCCCCACACTCATTCATATAAATACAGACATTGTCAGTGGTAGCTGGATGATAAAACAAACAGGTTAGCCTGTCTGCTACAGGGTTACAAGAACAGTGCATTCTCTTCTTTGTTAAGGACAAGTTATTCCATGAATACCATGGCTCCAATACCTTTGCAAATCAACAAGGGCTAAATTACTGATATGAGATGCATGTATGCACAGTGGCAGACAGATTATTAAGAAGTTATGGTTTTGGAGTATACAGTACTTTATCAATAAAGGCAGACACGTACAACTGATTTTAAACAAAGCTGCTTAAATTAAAATTGTATGTTCAATATTTTTTGTGGGTTAAATGACAGTGCATAAGCTGAAAGTAAAACTTTGTAGGAACTTCAACCATTCAAATGAACAGAAATTAACTACATAACATCCTTACAATATATATAAATCTGAATGTTACCTAAAAGATATCACGACTTAAGTACCTACTTTCAAGCAGAGAAAATTAATTTTAAAAGTTTCTTTTAGTGTATATATAACTCTTCAATTATGTAAACAAGTAATGAACAATACTATTTAATCCACCGCATTATTACTGATGCATATCAGTTGTACGCATAAATTTCTGCTGGTTTTTGTGGTAAAGGAAACACACAATCTTCAAGGGAAATTAATTTTTTGGTTTATTCAAAATATTGGTCATCAGCTTCTACACACTTCACCTATCTTTCAGGTAAGTTATGAATACCATACCAGAAAAATTGCTTGGCTTTTGAGGCAAACAATTCGTCGAGCCATTTTCCAACTTCCTCAAAATTGCTGAAGTGATGCGAAGAGGTAATAGATGGCGTCAGGTCGGGGGAGTACGAAAGTTGCAGAAGGATGTCCCATCCAAGCGACTTCAAGGTGTCATTCACTGGTTTTGCTGTGTGAGACTGCGCATTGTCGTGTAACAAAATCACTTTGCCATGTCTTTTGACGCATTCCGGTCATCTTTCGATCAATGCATGATTTAAATGAATAATTTGTTTGCGATAGCATTGTGCATTAACGGTTTCACCAGGCTTCAAGAGTTTACAATACACAATACCACTCTGGTCCCACCAGACACAAAGCTTGGTCTTCTTGCCGAAGCAATTTGATCATGGTGTTGAAGGACTGGCTTCGCCAGGTGACAGCCTCTGCTTCGGATTCTCAAAATAAATCCATTTTTCATCACCCGTTACAATTCGGTACAGATATATTTTCTTTCGTGACGTTGAAGCAGCATTTCACAAGTGACTTGCGATTTTCCATTTGCCGTACATTCAAATAGTGTGGGGCCCATTTACGAAGTTTACTGATCTTCCCCATTGCTCAAAAACATCTGCTGATTGTTTCTTGTGACATATTTAATGCTTGTGCCAATTGCTGTTGAGTTCGAGTTGGGTCATCATCCAGTAATACCTGCAATTCCTCGTCTTGGCACTTTTGTGGTCTACCAGAGTGTGCAATGTCTTTTACACTGAAATCACCAAGTTTAAATTTTCAAAACCATGTCTCACATGTTCTAATCGATGAAGCGTGTTCACCATATGTTTCTACCAGCAAACTATGACTTTCCACAGCCTTTTCCTTTTGATTAAATAAGAAAATCAATGTGTGCTGCAAATGTTCTTTATCAGGTACAAACGTCGACATGATCAGTGAACGATACAACACAGATGCTAGTGTTTGGTGAACTCAAACTTTTGTATGTTGGTAGGTTAATGTCAGACGAACTGACGTGTGTGTCAAATTCGTACGCTGCATACTGTTCGCTGGCGCCATCTCTTACTGAAACAGAAAAGACTTATGCATACACTTTATAATTACTCTTCTCAAACAATATTTTCAGAGGAATTAAAGGGCATCAGTAAATTTTATTTTCAGTACAACTTCAGCAGTCAGGAACCATTCCTGTCCAGGGCTTCATTCAGATGCCTAGGAACTTAAACCAAAAAGACATGAAAGAACTCCAGCGCAGTAGGGCTGTCTACGTCCCCTCTTGTCCAGACTGCCACTTGTCATCCAAGCCTATACATGCTCTCGTCATCACCACCATCAATTTCCCTTGTCCAGCTTCCAGCAGATTGCGATTTTTATGGCACCATTTTATCGTCCTTGATCGAACCATTATTGTTCCTCCTTAACTGTGTTCCAAAACCAGATTTCTTCTAATTATACTATTCTTGATAGTTTTCAACCACCTTAATCTGGGTCTCCCTCTTGCACTCCCTTATATCTGGGTCTCCAACATTCACTTCGGCATCCTTCCCTCTTAAGATGTCCAAACCATTTATATCTCTCTCCATTCTGTCGTCAAGCTTTTCCACTCCGATTTCCTTCCTGGCATCCTTATTTCTTACTCCTCTGCCTTTCCTATCACACTTACTAAAATTTCATTTCGCAGGTTTTAATTTTATTCTTCTATCTTTTGTCAGTGTCGGAGTCTCTGCAGCATATATCAGTTCTGAGCAGTAGTAGATCTTATAACTCGCCTCTTTTCACTTCATTGCTACTTCCTTTCTCCACATCAGGTTTCTCACACTTTGGCAGAATTCTTTTCCCTGTTGAATCCTTTTACTTAACTCCCTTTTCAGCCCTGCATCACTTCACCTCCCAAGAAGCTCTCCACAACAGCAAGCTTTTGTCCTTTTATTCTTATAATTCCTTTCCCTTCCCTTTCTCCTCTAGTCAACATTTTCTTACTCTTTTCCAAGCTGATTTTCATCCCATAATTTTCAATCTCACACAACATGAAGAGTTGCTTTTCTACATCCTCTCCATTTGCCTCTTACATCATAATATCTGTAAACAGCATTATCTTCAGCTCCCTGTCCCCTATTTTACCTTTGTATCTTCACAATTTCGTCAATAACCATTATGAATAATAGTGGTGACAGCATATTTGATTTTAGTTCTGTTATTCCGTACCACTCTCTCCTCCCAACATATGTGAGTACTTCTGCAACAATTTTCATACACTGCATGCATATTTATTTTCCATATGTATCCTTTGTTATATTACTTTTCATACCTTTGCTCTGTGTGCACTATCATAAGCATTTTCTAATCAAAGAATGTCATCCTAATGAAAGGATTTTAAGGTGCAGCACCTTCCCAAAAAATGCAGCTATTTTCATACAGATAGGTCAATATTCTGCCTGCTGTCATTTCTTGATGGATACAGTACTTTTGCATCCATCTCTTGGCACAGGCCAGAGTAAAGTGTAGCTTCCACCGAAGTCCCAGTCAACATCCATGGCTGTGACAATATGGGAGTAGCTGGGGTATGGGTAGTGCTGAGTAATGACTTTCAGAGCATGACTAGTGCATCTGAGTGTTATGAAAGGTGCTGCTCATAGGGTCAGTCGTGCTGCAATAGAACTTTCTGACCCAGTGAGGAAAGCAATGGCAAACTACCTCACTCCTCATCTTGCCTAGTACGCCTCATTTTGGTGCTGTCATTGGTTTTTGGGGTTTCCTTATAACCGCATAACCTTTGGTGGTGCTATTTGAGGATCCAACCAGCCTCTGGGCTGATGACCTAACAGACAGACAGGTCAATATATGTATTTGGGGACATGAAAAGAAGCTAAATAAACACAATTTGTTGCACCTTTTTGTAAGATTACTACATTTTGTCACCTTTTCACTTCTATTTCAAGCTTCAGCACCTTTTCTCCAGAACTTCTGTTTTTTTCTCCCATTTTAAACTGATTTTTTTAAAATTCTGTTTAATCAGAAGTTAAAAATGGTCAATAAATAAGTATTAAATATAATTAATAGAAACCACCAGTAATTCAGTTTCATTCCATACCACTCTCCTCCCCACATGTGTGTGGGTACTACTGCAACAATTTTCATACATTCCATGTATACATCCTATAATTTACTTGCCACATGTGTCCTTTGTTACATTACTTTTTATACATTTGCATGCTTAACGATTCCACCTATCAACTGTGTACTCTCTTGTTGGCCATATTACTGTTTTACCACTTCGGACCAGATTGTATTTTTCACAACATAAATCATGCCAAAGGTTAAGGAGAAGTTGCATGTACTTTCAAAAGAATTCAAGATGCAATTTATCTAAAATGATGGTATTCTTCAAAGTGCTGTCTGTGAAGTAAATATTGCAATCAATGACAAGCGTCAAAGAAACAATAAACCAGCACATCCAGTACAGAAACATGTAAAGAACATTGAACTTCACAAGTCAAAATCAAAGTAAACTACTCTAGACACGCCTTCACTTCAGGATTTGAAAAGCAGCAGTCGCTGCAAGAGTTCAATGCAGATCTTGCCATGCCATTAATCCAGTAAGGAAATGCAGTCCACAAATCCTGCATTTAAATAATTCCTTTAGAAGTACACACAAAGGTCAGAACTGGACGAGAGCACACTGAGAAAAGATTACATACAGCCAATTTATAAGAACACTGAGGGGGGGGGAAAAAAAAAAAAAACCATGAAGTGCAATTCATTTTGGATGAAACTACCGATGAGCTGCAGCAATATATTTTGAATGTGTTGGCATTTCCTTATCTGGTGAATGGATAAAACGTATGCTTTTTAAAATGTATCAACTCAAGAAGACAAATGCCTGCACAATAATGCAATCATTCAATGACTTGTGTATGAACCATGGCCAGGCGGTATACAGTAAGAAAAGTCAGGTTTGTGGCGATTGATCAAACATGCTCAGGAGGGCATGTTCTCCAACATCAGCCATGTGACAGCAAAGACCTAGAGTTAGAATTTTTGCAGTGCATGGCTACAATTACCCCCATTTGCCTGATGCGATTCAGAGTTTGGAAGAAGTTTTTGAGGGTTAGGGACATCCTTGATGGATTTGCTAAAGAAAAATTCAAATTAAATTTGAAGAAAAATCCAGGTGTGGAAACCTTTGCAACTTTGAATTCCCTTTACGAGTGCTACAAGACATTCTCCATTGGTTTCTGTGATGTCTAGTGAAGTTTCTTTATATATAATGACTTATAAAGCTCAAAGCGCCAGCGACTTACTGTCAAAAACACTGAAATATTGCGTGTAATCCAATATAACAAATTTATTAATTTTCAGAACCCAGTAAATGGGATGACGAAAGTTCACGTAACTGGTTTAAATCTTCATAAAGTGATGTCATCAACATCTTTCTTGCATGTATCTTCCAAAACTCCTCCCCTCCTCCCCCATTTTTCTGACCATATTTTCTACCTTAAAATCCCTTCCCTACGATCATCATCTCGCTTCTGTATTCCCAATGTTTTTCCATTAACTGCATCATGTCGAGTATTGGGTCTAGATTCACAATGAAGTATTTATTTATTTTCCACCTAGTCGATACAATGATTGCCTAAGGCAATTTTTATTGGTCAAAAGTGGTACATGTTTCGTATATTATCAACATCTTCAGCCACATAACACAGTTTAGATGAAAAAAATAAAATTGACAAAGTAATGCTTTAGAGGAAGTGTCCTTGAAATTAACATAAGATTGACAAGATTAAAACAAACAAATAACTCAAAAGCAATATTGCTCTTCTTGTAAATGTACTTGCACCTTATTTTCTTTTCTAGTACCCTTTCAAATCTCTCTCTCTCATATATATATAAGAGCTTTCAGAATTTGAAAATAATGGTATTTCTGTATCGGCCATGTCCACATTAACAAGGAAACACACTTTTTAATTTTCCGTAATTTCTGTATGTATGAACACGCATCACAAGAAAACGGCTGAAGAGAATTTAATGAAAATCGGTATGTAAAGTCGGAGGAAGAGCCACTACAATCTAGGCTATAAATAATTTTATTCACCCCGAGTGAAATGGTAGTTTAGGGGAAGGCCTAAAATGTAATAATTCTCAAATATTTATATTATTAGCGGTCCTATTAATTAGCACTATATAAGTTATACAGAATTAAATTTCCGATCATTTATGTCTTATAAATTTTTACTGTACCGGCTATGATTAACACATTCATGAATTTGTATTTTTTTGCCAAGTCCATATCAACGCCGAGCCACAAGAAAATGGGTTAACAGAATTTAATGAAAACTGGTATATAGAGTTGAGGAATAAGAAACTACAGTCTAACTTATAAAGAATTTAATTCACCCTGAATGACTTTGTAGTTTAGGGGAAGACGCCTAAAATTTAATTTTTAAATAGGCTACCTATGTTATTGGTCCCATCGAAAAGTACTACATAACAACAGTTACGTTGCTGTTTGAGTCATCAGTCCATAGACTGGTTTGATGCAGCCCTCCATGCCACCCTATCCTGTGCTAACCTTTTCATTTCTACGTAACTACTGCATCCTACATCTGCTCTAATCTGCTTGTCATATTCATACCTTGGTCTACCCCCACCGTTCTTACCACCTACACTTCCTTCAAAAACCAACTGAACAATTCCTGGGTGTCTTAAGATGTGTCCTATCATTCTATCTCTTCTCGTCAAATTTAGCCAAATCGGTCTCCTCTCACCAATTCGATTCAGTATCTCTTCATTCGTGATTCGATCTATCCATCTCACCTTCAGCATTCTTCTGTAACACCATATTTCAAAAGCTTCTATTCTCTTTCTTTCTGAGCTAGTTATCGTCCATGTTTCACTTTCATACAATGCCACGCTCCACACGAAAGTCTTCAAAAACATCTTTCTAATTCCGATATCAATGTTTGAAGTGAGCAAATTTATTTTCTTAAGAAAGCTCTTCCTTGCTTGTGCTAGTTTGCATTTTATGTCCTCCTTACTTCTGCCATCGTTAGTTATTTTACTACCCAAGTAACAATATTCATCTACTTCCTTTAAGACTTCATTTCCTAATCTAATATTTCCTGCATCACCTGCCTTCGTTCGACTGCACTCCATTACTTTTGTTTTGGACTTATTTATTTTCATCTTGTACTCCTTACCCAAGACTTCATCCATACCATTCAGCAACTTCGAGATCTTCTGCAGTCTCAGATAAAATAACAATATCATTGGCAAATCTCAAGGTTTTGTTTTCCTCTCCTTGGACTGTGATTCCCTTTCCAAATTTCTCTTTGATTTCCTTTACTGCCTGTTCTATGTAAACATTGAAAAGGAGAGGGGACAAACTGCAGCCTTGCCTCACTCCTTTCTGGATTGCTGCCTCTTTTTCAAAGCCCTCAATTCTTATCACTGCAGACTGATTTTTATACAGATTGTAGATAATTCTTCATTCTCGGTATCTGATCCCTATCGTCTTCAGAATCATAAATAGCTTGGTCCAATCAACATTATCGAATGCCTTTTCTAGATCTACGAATGCCATGTACGTGGGCTTGTCCTTCTTGATTCGATCCTCTAAGATCAGACAAAGTCAGGATTCCTTCACGTGTTCCTACATTTCTTCTGAAGCCAAATTGATCTTCTCCCAACTCAGCTTCAACTTGTTTTTCCATTCTTCTGTAAATAATACGTGTTAAAATTTTGCAGGCATGAGATACTAAACTAATGGTGCAGTAGTTTTCACACCTGTCAGCACTGGCTTTCTTGGGAATAGGTATAACAACATTCTTCCGAAAATCGGATGGGACTTCTCCTGTCTCATACATCTTGCACACTAAATGAAATAACCTTGCCATGCTGGTTTCTCCTAAGGCAGTCAGTAATTCAGAGAGTTATAGAGAATACTATTTCTGATCATTTATGTTTTATTCAGTTTTACCGTACCGACTATGATAAGAGTGGTATTTTAGAGTCGGAAGTAAACTAAACGTGAAGTAGCATAACATTGATCAAGAATAACATTACAATGACCATGTTTGTTGTGATGTTCTTTGTCTCTTATGCTGTCACTCAACTCCGATAGATGGGATTGCTGCTACGTACTAAGTATAACAGCCTGACTGAATATTGGTTGGAAATAGCTGGAGAGTTGGAGAACTTTCTTCTTTAGCATGCCATTCCTCTGATTCATACATTTTCTGATACTGCTGGCACGTAACATACCGGTTCATCATAGTATTTCAGCTATTCAATTCCTACTCTGACGTATTGTTTTGAATGAGCAGTGTGCACACTTAAGGCAGAGGTTCACTTAGTAGTATGACCTGGTCTAGAATTACAATTTAGGCTTATTCCAAATTATAGCACCCATCTTCACTAATAACTCAAAATTTAACCCTGAAAAGGGCCGTTTCTTAAGAAAAGCTTCTTCCCTTTCACTTTTATTAAATTCTACATTAATTTTATTCCAAATTAGCAGTGAAGAGGGGGTTTTCTCCTCTGGCTTGGAGGAAAAATTTGCCTCCAAGTTAGATTTTTTCTGCCGCCAGTATAGTGAATTGAGATTTTCCGACTCATTGGGTACCCCTACGAAACAGATTAGTAAAAGGGCATACTTTATCATTACTCCAGCCCGGCTGACAAGACTTTCACACCCGCGGAATGACTTGTTTGTTTATACGCTCGCAGCCTTCTCGGAAAGGACGTTGTCAAGCGGTGCTCAGTGCTGCCAACCTCTGTACTTAGGAACTAATGAGTGAGTGGTGCTTCAATAGTTGGTGGTGGTGATTATTGTCACACGATTGGTGAGGACTTGTTCTTGCTGTGCGGATGGTTAGCATAGGATCTGGACAAGACCACTGGTCTGGAGTGGTTCTTGCTGTGCAGATGGTTAGGAAACGATCCAGACAAGACCTGTGATATAGGGACAAGTTAAGGGGGTCTGGGGGCATAAGCCCCCAGGTTAGAAGCCGCCTTAGGCCTCTAGTTTTGTGTGGAAACACGACTGGTCTGGACTGGTTCTTGCCATGCGGAAGGTTAGGATAGGACCTGGCCAAGACCATTGGTCTGGAGTGGTTCTTGCCGTGCAGATGGTTAGGATAGGACCTGGACAAGACCTGTGATATAGGGACAAGCAACATGTTACATTTTCTTGTGCTTTTATAGTTTTGGGGTTGGTAACGGATTATGATTAACATTACTGACGGGAATGAGATCACATGCCACTTTACGTTGGCCAATAGAAATGCAAGTAGCTACTTCAGAAATGAAAATGGTGTGTAATACTGTTCATTAGGTTATAAAAGTAAATGTACTTATTGGGGCAGGGTGATGGGTTCCTAGACATTGCAATGAAGAGATCTCTCCTGAGACTCACTCCAAGTAAGATTTCATTAATTTCCACTTTCTTATAACATTAGAAATATGTTATCAGCTAGGCTGGAGTATTAGCCATAGTTTCTGTCTGGGACTCTCCACCATTCGATCCCCCCTCCCCCGATGAAAAAAGACAGACTGTTCACAGATCACGGCTGTCTGCGGCTTGGTCATTCCAACTCTGGAACTTTGGACTGTTAGATCGGCAGCGTAATACTGTTCATTAAAATTGAGAAAATTTGTGGTTTTTCATTTGATCCAGTATTTCATATGAAAGCATTGCTTTTAATCGCGCCAATCCTACTGTCGTCATTGTAATGACATTCATTTCAGTTGAAAAAATCACTAAAACAGTCTTTCTGAAGATGTAAAAATGCAGGTGGAGAGTGAGTGTCTGCCATTATAATGACTCCCCAACCTGATTGCGACTGATGGTAGGCAAGCGGACGTACCATTACAATGAAAATTCCCTAACCCACTCTTCATATGAGAAAAGACGTTTGGAGACTTCCCCGTCGCATTTCTAGGGTAACACTAAGTTGAAAGAAGATATATGATGGTTCAACCTTTCAAGCAGCAACTGACGGAATTATTTAAACTTCACATTTTATTTACCTGTACATTGTCTTTTATACTTATTTGTGATCGGCTGATGATCAAGAATACTGGTCGAAACCGGTACCAATTATAATTAAGTAGGAATGTAAAACTTACATTTCTTATTTTAATAGTATTGAAAGGTTGAACCATCATATATCTTCTTTTAACTTAATAGTGAACTCACTCCAATACGGAACACTATGAAATTCTTATCTCTTAATTTCTAGGATAATGTTAAGAGCTATGTAATTTAATACAATGTTGTTCACATATACACTACCTAACCTAGAATTCTGTATACAATGAAGAATTCCATAACGAAGCACGGGTATATCAGTATTTTTGGTATCTGAGATACAAGTGTGATTCCACCATAATTATCACATCTTTTGGTCCCCCTTCTTAAATGTAGATATTGTAACTCCTTTACACCCATCATTTGGTACCAATTTTTTTTTTCAAATACATCTAAACAGCCAACCTATACAATGACTAGAGACCAAGAGGCCCAGCTGCTTTTATCGTTACCACACATCAACCATTTCAGTTGTGTTTTCCATTTTCATTGGTTTGAAAGTGTATCTTTCACTCTTTCAGCTATTCTGTCATAAGCGCACACTGCACAGTTTACAAATTCCTTCTGGAACATGTTATATTCCACTTCAACACTAACTCAGTTCTGGGTATATGCCATTTCAGTTTACATTGGAATTTTTCTTCTCCTTTCATACGTTCAATTTTTTTCTTCTCTTATTTCTTTCACTTTCACTGTTTTTCCTACTTTCATTTCTGAATCCCATCATAGCTATGTTCTTGTTCTCCATGAAATCAATAACTTTTTCTGGCTTTCTAGTCAGAGACATGACAGTTATTGCCACCTTGATACTGTTTTCTACTGGTCACCCATCTCTCACAGTTTTCCCAGCATATGAATTGTGTCCCACATCCTGAGAATGTCCTTGTCTTTCCAAGTCTGATTTAAAAGTATAATTTTCATTTTAGGCTGTTATTATGATGGAGTTGCAACTCCTAAAGGCATTTTAGAGCTACTATCAGCACTTTATCAGGCTGCTCCTAACATGGAAAAGACACCTTGTGCAGCCTCCCCTAACCTTGGGTCAGACACTATTCCATGGGTTCCAGTGTCATTTCTTAAGCAGACCTTACACAGTCAATAAAACTGTCAATACCAGAGGTGCCAACTTTGAAGTGGATTATCAGTAATCGTCCTCCACCCCCGAGAAAAATTTCGAGGCAAGTCCAAAGCATGCTCCTTCCTTCTTGATAAGGACACCCCTTTTGCCCTTCCCTCTAGCAATCTATCCAAAAGTATATCATATTACACAATAACATTTGCACACAACCTGTTGGTTCTGTGATAAAACATTCCTTGTAGCTTGTTTCTCACGCAGCAGCTGCTTTTCGGTGTAGGTTTCTTGAAGCATCCATCTGACTGATGACATTTTCGTTTTCTGAACCATAAGTGATACCAGTGCAGATGAGCTTAACATAGGCCTCACTTCTTTCCCAAACTTTCTGTCAACTGTCAGGTACACTTAACACAGCAAATACAACATTACTGAAGGATTTGTAGTGGAGAAGAGAAGCGCCTGAGCTCCTTCATTCACAATGAATTTTACAACGCTTATGGGTAGCAAAAGGGAGTCACGATCGAATAAGTATCGTTGCCAACTCACAAGCATTGAAATAAAGACGATTTAGGAGAAAGGCTCGAAAGGACTTAACATTTTTCCTTTTCTTTTGTATCCGTCGAAAATTATTTTTTGTGATAATGTCAGCTTTTCCGTAATAATGTCCGCTTTGACCGTAACTCCGTAATCGTGAGGTGAAATCCGTAATAATTATGGACAATCCATAATAGTTGGCACCTCTGCAATACCAAAAAATATCGACAGTAATACAGATCGTGTGTGGACTGGAATGATGGAATGAAGGCCAGTACTGAAGCAAGATTTCCTGATCTGCGAGCGTCAGTACTGTAGAGTGGTGGGGATACTGACCGTGTGAGTGCGCTCGTATTTCTGTCGGTATTAACGGAGCAGTGATGGACGACAAATGTGTTTCTCACCAACGCCAAGTAGAGGTGCTTGTGGAAAATAATGTCCAATAACGGACCATTTATATTGGTATTACATACCACTTAATCGAGCACCTCGTCTCCTTTCTCCCAAGTCTTCCCAGCCCAAACTATGCAACATTTTTGTAACGCTACTCTTTTGTCGGAAATCCCCCAGAACAAATCAAGCTGCTTTTCTTTGGATTTTTTCCAGTTCCTGAATCAAGTAATCCTGGTAAGGGTCCCATACACTGGAACCATACTCTAGTTGGAGTCTCACCAGAGACAAATATGCTCTCTCCTTTACATCCTTACTACAATCCCTAAATACTCTCATAACCATGTGCAGAGATCTGTACCCTTTATTTACAATCATATTTATGTGATTACCCCAAAGAAGATCTTTCCTTATATTAATAGCTAGGCATTTACAGTGATCCCCAAAGGGAACTTTCACCCTATCAACGCAGTAATCTTAAAACCAGTTTCTTCTAAAATGCAGTGTTAATGAATATCCACAAGTTATCTTAACAGAAACTTGGGATAACAGTCCCACAAACAGGTTACCAGCTACTCTACATTATTAACATCATGCTTGGAAAATCTTGTATAAGTTTAACAATAAATTATTCTATAAATTTTCTATTAGAAACTGGCACCCTTCCGTTTACAGAATTTTTCCTTTTCACTTTAACAATGTTAAGTGGCTCACCAAAATGATGGATGTGAGGAAGGATAAGGGTTAGGTGACATGGACATTTTGGGTAGGTACCATCATGGCACTTGCCTAGAAAGAGAACAAAGCCCTGCCAATATAAAAATACACCATCGCCTCAAAAAGTCAATGCTCTTTTATTTGGCTCTATAGACCGCAATAAAATAAAGATAAACTACACACTTTAAAACCAGGAATGAAGGAATGTCATCAACTTCAAAAATGTTTCTATCGCCTGCGGTCGGACAAATACACGAATACGAATATCTGTACTGAATGTAGGGTGACTATTTAAAGAACCACCGGTAATATACATACAACGGAACATTTACAAAAATACCGTAATAAATGTCTGTAGCGCCAGTTGCGTACTACTTCCTCATCGTTGATAAATTTTATCAAAACACGCCAGCGAATAAAATATCTATTTCGATGTATTGGCAACAAAAAAAATCGGCTGGAAGAAAATAAAATGAATAGTGAGCAGGATGGTAGCACACGTCATGAAGGTTGTTCACCGCAGCGGGTGACATGAATATAATTGCTATAACTATACCAGCTACTTAAAATAATATAGACGAAAGACAGTCAACTCGAAATCCATTTCAATCCGAAATTAATACTATCGAGGAAATATCTACGACGTACTACTTGACATACATTAACACTAGCACGTCACAACCATGTACGACATCTCAAATTTAAACCTACAATCCACGTACAATATAGAAATATACGCGTAAAAAAGCATAATACCTGTTCCAACGACGATAACGTCATATTCCGTTGGTAAATCGTCTTCCATAACGGCGTAAAGCTATTTTCAACTTGATTTGACAGGAGACAAGTTAGCCCTTAGATCTACCCTTACTCCTTATTCCATTTGACGTTAGTCCATTATTGACAGACGACGCCAGGCACTATTGCCAACACTCCATAATGACAGCCTCCTAGATTCCTTAACTTTCTATTTCACTGGACATGTCATACCAAACATTAAAATTTTATTTCAAATCAGTTTATAAACATTACAAGACAATCCATTTTCAAGCTGCAGCAGTTTACCCAGACTGTAATGCGATTTTCTTGATTATGGAAGACATCAGCACAGATATAAAAAAATATGCAACCAAATCGATGCTACTAATTATGGAATTCCAGTTATTTTAACGCATAGGGATATATTTTCTATCAGTAGCGTAGCCAGGATTTCAGTTTGGGGCGGGGGGCATTCATCCGGAATTTTATTTTGGTAGGTGTCCATATTTAGGTGGTGTAGAATACCGAAAATGGAAATGAGTGTCCTTGGATACAAGTAAGCGTGGTGGATTCGTGCGGGTTCCGGAAGCTAATAATAATTTTCTTCTTCTTCTTCTTCTTCCCCCACTTTTCCCACAGCTGTGGGCTCGCGGGTGCGAACTGTGTAGCACATGTGGAATTGGCCCTGTTTTACGGCCGGAAGACCTTGCCGACGCCAACGTTATATAGAGGGATGTAATCGGTGTTGTATGTTTCTTTGGTGGTTGGTAGTGCAGCATGTTGTCTGAATATGAATATCTTGGGAGAAACGCACAGTCCCCATCCAGAAGAATTAATCAGATGCAATTAAAATCTCCGACCCAGCCGGGAATCGAACCCGGGACCGTCTGAACCGATGGCCTCAACACTGATCATTCAGCCAATGAGTCGGACTCCGGAAGCTAATATTAATGCACATTATGTATAAAATGCTCAATAAAAGGACATTCGTTAAATCTCCTGGGGTATCTGGACTCCTTGGACGACAACTTTCCCGCTCCCCAGCTACCTCTGTTACTCCCATCACAAAATAATTGCAGCATTTCATATACCGTATTCCGAGTACAAGAGAAATGAATGCAAGAATAAACAGTTTGAGTAAGGATGCAATATTCTGGTCTAGAATAAATACGGTAATGTTATTATAATAATGGTCATGCTATAAGCAATAAAGAAGTGACATTTTATACAAATAATGCGGCAAAGATATACACACACGCGCGCGCGCGCGCGCGTCGAATACAGGTTTCTCGTCCTTCTTGTCCATGGCTAGATGATAAAGGCAAGAGAATGATGGCCCACCTTGACTCGTTATTTCGACATTATAAACAAACCCTAGATGACACAGACGTCGAATCTAACCGCATCTTAAGAAATCGCACAAAGCAGTTAATCAGAAATTTTTAAAAAGTATATATTTTCGGAATTTAGCTAACAACTTAAATTCTAATTGCGCATGGGACCAACTTAGAGCTCTGGGAATAGGAAAACATCAACAGAGACAGACAACCCCTGACACTCCACTTGACGAACTGAACGATTGGAAGAATAAATATTCAACCTACCCAAATAAACTGCAACGACTCACCGCCGTCCCCTCCAGCTAATCCAAGACTCTACACCGCTGGCTGCGCAGTAGCGTGTGACTGGGGAAGAGCTGTCCATGCGCGTGTCGCCATGTTGCGGGCACTCCACAGCTCGCCGAGGAGACCGTAGTATGGAATTCATGCATTAACTTCAATTACGCACAAATGAAAACACCTGTCGACAGGTTATTTTTATTCCTGCGATACAAGATACGGTAAGAAAAGATGTTCATTAGATACATCCAAAATAAAATGTTAAAAGGTGCCGCTTTAGAATGCAGAAGCAGAAGATCCGTACGGAAATGTTTCATTCCAAGCATCAGGGAAACTTAGCTATTCTCAGGTCCTAATTCATTAATAATAAATGGCATAGCCTACACCGACTAACGTGAATACACGCAATAAATATACAAGAACCAAGACGGTAATAACAAGGAAATGATACTTATGCATACAAACTGAACACATTTTCATTGTTATTGAACAAATCTCCAAAAATCGTTTGGATAGCTAGCCTATAAGTAACAGATGTAATAAAACAACATTTAGAAAACGGGATAAGAAGACTTCAAAATACACTACTAATGATAGTAAATATATAAATTTAGAGAACACTCTCCAAAAACAGGAAACATTGTATACCAGTACGTTAAATTAATAATCATTAAGAAAGAATATGTAGCTGACATTAGGCCTACTATAACGATCGTGTTTGTAACTGATTTCTTTGCATATTCGGAATAGACACATGCAATCAAATCCTAAACTCAGCAGTTAAGCTTTCATGAAAATACCAAGACATTTTCAAATCTCAGCAGTTTACAACTTCAGTATGATTTCCAGATCATGAGGAGAAAAACAATCTTTTACCTGTGACTTAGGAGACTGAAGAACACCAGTAATCCACCAATTCTTTCAATAATTACAGTTTTTACAAACAGTTGTATCAAAACCAAGAATCTGTAATAATGGCAAAAAGGAAACTTGTGAAATAGAATGTTTTTATGAAAGTTACATGGCAGATCTTTTATTTCTGATGAGTAATTACAGCAGATATTATTCAGTGCTATGAACAGATTGTTGAAAAGGTACATGACTGCAGAAATCTGTAAAAAATAAAGCTATGACCAGTGTTCACCACAAGTAACTTTACTTACTTTACTAATTTCCATCTGAATGACATTTTTCTTTTTTGTTATTTCCAGGATGTGAAATAGTATATCAGAATGAGAATATCAGTTATGATTTCTATATGGTTTGGCCATAGTCATCTAAAATATACTGAGATATACTGAGATTTTTATGTTTTGTGGGGCTTTCTGCACTAAAATAATTGTGCTCCGATGAAATGCACTGTTTAACAGTACTGACTGAACTGCTACATGGACTGGGATTTATGGTGTTATTCTGTTGATTTGTCTCTCCATAATCTAACTTCCTTTTAAAAATCCTACAGGGAAAAAAAATAAAAATATATAGTCCTATTGGGTCTACCATAAGAAAAACCTTATCAATGATAAAAAAAATTAAAAATAAAATGAAGTAATACTATATCTAATCCAAATTACTTGAACTATAAGTACCTTTTGTAGATGATCTGGAAAGTCAAAAAGTGTTGGCACTGCATCATCTTTCAGAATTTTGTTCCCTTCAGATTGCCAAAAACTTACTTCTGTGAAGTGAATTGAACATAGTCTATGCAAATAAGTTGGAACAAACTTGTCTCTTTTAAAAGCAACAAGCCACTTCGACAGAAATTCAGGCTTATTCAATGGAAATATGTAACAATATGTCTAAAAATAATAGCCATGTATTCGAAATCAAAGAAATGTTTTTCTCAACCATTCCTGGTACAATGACAGAACATTCTCCCAGTGATTCATCACAATATATTCTTCTGTTTCATAAAGAAGAGAGTGGTGGAGCCAGCAATCATTCACATTTCACTACATTATTTTACATTTTGAAAATATACTTCCTGAAAATACTCATTACACCAGTGCTACTCTACCTCATAATTCTAAATGTATCTAACAATGAAAAAAAATACCGAGCTTATTTTAAGTTTCTCCGAATTAAATATATTTTTAACAGCTGGTTAAATTCAAGAGAGAAAAATATATCATTTAGGTTGTAAAATTCCTTCCCATATTATTCTCACCTTAAATACCAATGGTAGTCCTACTGATTTTATAAACTCGAACTGAAAGGAGATTTTCTGAGCACAAATTAAAATTGAAAATGTGTTCTAACTTTTCTATTACAGGAAAATTATAATTCACATAAGGAAGAAGACAAAGGAGCTTGAATATTAAGCATATATGAATATAACAGTTAAATAGGTAGTTTGATTAGTGTTTTCTAGTGCAAAGTAGGAGTCAGACTAGTCAAACTTCTCTGGAAAAGCATACTTAACAATTCTGTTATTATAAAGGAGATGTGAAAACATGGATAATGATATCAATAAATCATTTCTCTGATAATTGTTAATAATCTGAAGCCATAATTTGACCTAAAAATAGATGGGATTACGAAGATTTATCAATCATATTTTACGGATTCTAGGCCCGTGTTCAACGAAATTTTAATACGTACGGGCACACAGTCTGTAAGAACAAAATGCGCGCTTTTACAGAATAGCTGTTTAGTTCTTAAGAACTGTCCCTAATGAAATGAAAAACGCCAAGTAGAAGAAGCTTAAACATTGAGAATGCCACGTCCATACATCCCTAAATCCACCACTCTGTAGCCCATTCTCGATCATGGTAATTTTATAACATTTCAATTTCTACTCACTTGTGAAAAGAAATACCAGATCCTTTCTGATACCGATTTGTGCAATTGAAAGCTGCACCAGAGGTCACCATCGTGAATATTTCTCCGCTCCGCACTCCGCCTACTCTCAGTTAATATCGCCAATCAATGTAAGCTCGCACTTATCACTAAAAATAGTTGCCAATACTACAAATTATCACTTTATCACAACCACAGATCCGCTAATCGATAGGAATCACCATGAAAACACACACAAGAAACTGTAAACATCACCACGTGTTAACCATGCATTCAAAACTGAAGTGCCCGCAACTTGGCTATGCGCGAAGCTATTCAATTTTCCGCATAGTACCAGCGCGCTCTGTGAGTCTAGATAAGTAACATTAAAGTCTTTGAGCTAATCCACCATTCACATTACACAGTGTCACAGAAAATTAGGTTAAAAGGCTTTGTACTCGATTAAATCAAAGACTACAGCTGTAGATGATATTCCTATTACTTTTATACATAACATTATGGGTGCTATCTCGCCTATACTGATGCACATATTGAACTACTGTTTACTAAACGGATCTTTCCCTACTGTCTGAAAAGAGCCAATATTATATCGGTACCTAAGAGTTTAAACCCACAATCACCCTCTGACTATCGTCCTATGTACGTACTCCCTGCGCTTTCTAAAGACTTTGAACGCTTAGTATACGAGGAAGTTCTGGAATACCTAAATAAAAATGCTCTTTTCGACCATTTGCAATCTGGATTTGAGAAGGTTCACAGTACCGCGACAGCACTTTTGAAGATTATCGAAAACATTAGAAACGCTAAGGACTTCTGGACTTCAGTAGCGTCTTTGACACTATAGTAATTCCGACTATGTTAAAGAAAATGGAACTGCTAAATTTCGACCTGGCTGCGCTTAAGGTTTTTAGTTCTTATTTGCGTAACCGTCAACAGCGTGTAACAGTAAACAACAAGGCCTCTAAATGGAAAATGAAAATTAGTGTTGCCCAACAGGGCAGTATTCTACGGCCCCTAATTTTCTGTATTTATATCAATGGCATACCATCTGGGACAGGAAATAACACACATGACCTCTGTGCTGACGATCTTCATATATATAGACACTGCAAAACAAGATATTAACAGGGACCTCCGACGACTCAGTGTATATGCACAACGAAGCTCTCTTATACTAAACTGCAAAAAATATCAGACAATTGTAATTGGATCACGAAAATTACTGAGCTGCTCAAACAATGTCGCAATCCCGCCTATCCTACTGAATGGTAACATTATTCTCTACAGTAAAACGGCTAAAAATCACGGCGTAATGATGAATGAAACAGTTGATTGGTCTGATCACACGAAAGAAATACGTGAAAAGATTTTTGGAGTTCTTCGCCCTCTTAAATGGCAGAGGGATGTATTTCCATTTGAGCTACAGGCCAAACTAACACATACACTCATTCTCCCTATTCTTGACTATTGCGATGATGTTTTAGTTGACATGACGAGAGAAGAAACACTTAAACTTCAACGAACACTGAACGCCTGCCTGCGATTTATTTACAATATCGGGTACAATGTTCATATCACCCCATACTATCAGGCTGTCTCATGGCTGATGACTGATAAACGTCGGCAACTATACACTCCACCGATGGTGATTAGAGTGGTAGCTGAAAGTCAGCCAATGTATATTTCTTCTAAATTCATCTTTTTATCATCATTTCACAACTTAAATACACCGTTCTAGATTCATTCTTTCTATTCCACTGCATCGCACAAATAATATTAATAAATCATTTGTGGTGACTGTCGCCATATTATGGAATTCCCTGCCAGTATCAGGTCAGAGAAACTAGCTTTTTTAAATCACGATTTAAGGTCACCTGCCGAGACTACCTGCTGAGGACAGCTGACTGAATGGTTGAAGTATGAATGTGTGCATTCCTGAGGATTAGCTATTGTAAAGAGTTTCTAATATTAATTAGTTCTAATATTAATTTAGTAATTTATTTAAGTTTATTTTCAATTCTCTTAATTTATGTAATTTTATCTATTTTAAGTATCTCTGTATTTTATTTAAGATTCTGATTAGTATGTGGTTTAAGTGTACGAGAGGGTCTGGATCTCAAACTTCGCCACTGAACTGAAGGCACTAATAATAAATAAATAAATAAATAAATAAATAAATAAATAAATAAATAAATAAATAAATAAATAAATAAATAGGTAAATAAAGAAATAAATAATGTAAAGCGTATGGGTATAGATATTTTGTTAGTTGGTAAAGAAAAGTACACGTTACAACATATGCTATATAGGGTTTATCTTGTCCTATTAGTTTCCAACACGGTTAGAACCACGCAACTGTGAGCTTGCATCCGGGAGATAGTGGATTCGAACCTCACTGTCGGCACCGCTGAAAATGTTTTCCCTTGGTTTCCCATTTTCACACCAAGCAAATGCTGGGGCTGTACCTTAATTAACGCCACGGCCGCTTCTTTCCCACTCCTACGCCTTTCCTATCCCACCGTCGCCATAAGACCTATCTGTGTCGGTGCGACGTAAAGTAAATTGTTAATTACTTTTCCACACAAGCCTGGGATACAGAATATCGTAGTATAAAGTTAGAGTTTTGTGACGCTAATATTCGTTTGTATAATTTTTATTAACGTACCAGAAACCAACGACACTGAGCTGTTGTCATTTCAACACCGTTTTCAGGGTTACCGATTCAAGCCGGGATTTGAACCTGCGAACTCAGACTCAGAAGGACAGGGACTCATCCAACTGAGCCACATGAAAAGGAGGCGTTTGTGATTATTGTAGATGCAGTTAGTATTTTTACAAAGGTTTTATGAGGAGCATTTATTAAGGCGTACGTTTTCTTACTGTCCTAAATGCACGAGGCCAGACAGAAGAACTAGCTGGATGCTAAGGAGACTTGCAGGGGTTTCGCTTCTTCTCTGTTCACTTTTCCAAACCAAACTCCATGGCGTAAGAGCCCCGAAGGGCCATTGCCTACAAAGCGACAGCTGTTCAATCCGAAGGCCTGCAGATTACGAGGTGTCGTGTGGTCAGCACGACGAATCCTCTCCGCCGTTATTCCTGGCTTTCTAGACCAGGGCCGCCATCTCACCGTCAGATAGCTCCTCAATTATAAACACGTGGGCTGAATGTGCCTCGAACCAGCCCACAGATTCAGGTAAAATTCCCTGACCTGGCGGGGAATCGAACCCGGGGCCTCCGATAAGAGGCAGGCACGCCAACCCTACACCGTGGAGCCGGCTGTTTACTTTTAGGTATCCTTATTTTCGAATTTGTCTTAAGGCAACCTGCATTCGATTCCAGGCACTGACAGAGTTAAGAAAGGCATGGGATGAGGAGCATACAGGCTTGTTTTTGGATGCAGTAGAGTTTTCCTTGAGTCTCCCGTAATCTAAATATCTACGGCCTGGAAGGTAGTCACCTTCACGGGGTGTAGTACCAAAGTGGTGCCTTTTTTTAAGAAGACAAATTAAATGAAGATTCTACTTCCTCACAAACGAAGAACGATATTATCAATTTTACGAATAGTTTCAATAATGCAGCAGGTTTATGTTAAGAGTACAGAAGCTATGATTGTACATGGTAACAGTCAAAACCAACAAAATCTATTGAAGATCCGTCACCGCACTCGGTAGAACCGGCTTTCTTTACTTATCCACCGGGCGAGTTGACCGTGCGGTTAGGGGCGCACAGCTGTGTGCTTGCATCCGGGAGATAGTAGGTTCAAACACCACTGTCGGCAGCCCTAAATATGGTTTTCTGTGGTTTCGCATTTTTCCACCAGGCAAATGCTGGGGCTGTACCTTAATTAAGGCCACGGCCGCTTCTTCCCACTCTCAGCCCTTTCCTTTCCCATCGTCGCCATAATACCTATGGTGCGTCGTAAAGCAAATTCTAAATAAAAAATAAAAAATCTTTTCACATCCCCTCCCAAGGAAAAGTTGTATCCACACTACTGGCCACTGAAATTACTTTGTGGGTACGCCAATGCATTCACTCACCATTTAAGGTACAAGGTAAGTCCGAATAATTGTTGGATACTAAAAATACACCACTGTAAATGATGCGGTTCTGGCTATTATCAATATTATCAAAAGTATAAGGAAAGGTAAGGGACGGGAACTAGAGTGTTCAGTAGAATCCGTATCAATAGAACGTGACTTCCTATTTAAAAAATGTTTCATGCATCGACTGCGATTCAAGCCTGGGCCGTACTGATGAGAAGATAGAACCATTGGAACTGAGTTAACACGCCCGCCATTTACAAAATAGTTACCCGCACTTTTGATGGTGCCATTTGAGATTCCAATCAGTCCCCGATCGAACTTAGGCACGCATCCGCCATTGTCTTACTACTGTCAGATTTAAAAAAACTTTTTCATAACTTACCGAGGATGCACATAGTGTTGGCTTCTCAGTGACAAAACTGTCCCTCTTCAAAAAAGTTACTTATATAGTACAAAATGAGGAACAAATGTGTAGCTCACAATCCTGTCACAGTCTTCCCAACGCTGCAAGTTAAACACAGCACATCTCTCAACCGCGGTACAAAACGAGGATCCCTAGGACATTGTTGTTTCCTGGAACCGATATGCAAAAGCTGACAAGATGTTGTATGCTTGCAACTGTTTCTGGCCGTCGCCCCCGGTATCTCGGTAGACACGTTCCGGCACCTATTGAGTAATCCCTTGCTAATTGCCCCTTTCTTCATATCTTGACATTTTTCAACACACGGTTACATTCTCAATAGTGAGACCTCTACAGGGAAATATCCCCACGCTTCACAAGTGTCTTCCTTTCATTCAAGCAGTACAAATATGGAGAATTATGTATGGCCCTATAGAGCCCTGCTAGTAGATTCTTGTAGCTACGTTAAATTAACATTTCGACGTACATTCTTAAGTTGTTCGTACCGTACGTAAAACAACGGCTAGTTTCAGGAAATATTTTTGGGGGGCCGGCCCCCCTGGGCCTCCCCGTTGGCTACGCCAGTGCTGACGACTATAGGCTGGATGTATGACTCCAGTTCTGTCCAAAACCCAGCTCGTTCCTCTACTAGGCTTCATTCCTGTGGTGCATAGAAAGAGACGTAGAGTACCGTTGTCGACCCGGCGACAACTCGGATGTCAATGAAGCGAACGTATATGCGGTCCACGTAGGTGATGTTATTTCACAATCTATCGGAAACGGTAACTGACACGTCATTTCGGCAGGGTGTTTTGCCATAGTACAAGAGCTTGTATCGTACTGCAATGTCGCATGTTTTCACATATTTCCATTTTGTCTGCTGCATAGAAGCAATGTTTACCCGTCGCAAATTTAGGGATCAGCCAATTCGCGGCTGCGTCCAGTTATTATATCTCTTAATCAAATATTCTTTTCCGACCCCGAAGGTATTGAAGCATTCAATGCCAAGGGAGTCTTTAATTTTCACGCCCACTAACTAAACAACAAACCCCATGCCACTACAGCGCTGAAGGGCATTGGCCTAACCAGCGACCGCTGTTCAGCCCGAAAGCCTGCAGATAACGAGATGTGGTGTGGTTAGCACGACGAATCCCCTCGGCCCTTATTCTTGGCTTTCTAGACCGGGGCCGCTATCTTACCGTTAGATGGCTCTTCAATTATAATCACGTAGGCTAGGTGGACCTCGAAGCAGGCCCGAAAGCCTGCAGATAACGAGATGTCGTGTGGTTAGTACGACGAATCATCTCGGCCCTTATTCTTGGCTTTCTAGACCGGGGCCGCTAACTCACCGTCAGATGGCTCTTCAATTATAATCACGTAGGTTAGGTGGACCTCGAAGCAGCCTTCAGATCCAGGAAAATCTATGACCTGGCCGGCAATCGAACCCGGCGCCTCTGGGTCAGAGGCAGGCACGCTACCGCTACACCACGGGGCCAGATTTTCACGCCCACTACATACATATCCCACGTCGATCCATCTTAAGCGATGGGTCGGCAAACGAATCTTCTCCACCAGTTGCGGTCCCTGAAATTCTCTCCTTCTTCAATGCTTTCCAAAGCATGTCCTTTCTGGTGAATGTCAATCTTCACCATGTCCTTGTACCTGAGTCCTGATCGCCCTCTTGGTCTTTTGTCTTCAAGTTTTAGATCGTACATTTTTTCGGTAATCTGTTATCACCCATGCGTCGCATATGTCCATACCACCTCAGTCGCTGTACTGTTATTTTGTCCTGCAGTCTTAGAACTTGAGCCTGCTTGCCGATTTCCTCATTACGGAGTCTGTCCCTCCGTGTTTTGCTGATCATGCTACGGACAAATTTCATTTCTGCTGCCTGGATTCTACTAAATTCTTTGTTTCTCATGGTCCATATTTCGCAACCATTGTACAGGATTGGTACGTAATAAGTTTCATATATATCTCTCTTACATTTTGTTGGTTTTTTCTTGTTCCATATTATGTCTTTAACTATTTTGTAAAAGTTGCTCCCTGCCTGAATTCTATGGGAAATATCCTTATCTATAGAACCAGTATCAGAGATAACACTTGCAAGATATTTGAATTGATGGTTCATCTGTAGCTTTTCCCCCTCCATTTCAATGTGTCCCATTAGTTGCCCGTATCTCTTCATGACCATAACCTCACTTTTCTCTTGGCGGAAGATGAGTCCATATTCTTTAGCAGATGCTGCCCAGGCGTTTATTTGTCTTTGAAGATCTTCTTTAGAGTCTCCCCACAAGCATATATCATCCGCGAACAATATAACTTTCATTTTCTTACCTCCAATGGTTTGGTGAACTTTTCTGTGGATCTCGTTCATCACAGTGATCAAAAGAAGAGGAGACAGAACACCACCCTTTCTTAACCCAGATTTTATATCAAAGGTTTCAGTCATTCCTACAGATGATTTTACCTTACTTCGGGTATCTTCATACAAATTCTTGATCCGGTGTACCATGTCGTCCTGTATTCCAATTTTCCTCAGTGCTTCCCACACCTTCTCTCTATTCACTGCATCAAATGCTTTATTGATATCCAGAAAGCCTAACCACAAATCTCGGTTGTGTTCATAGTATTTTTCCATTAACTCAAACAATCAATCAATCAATCAAACAATCAAACAATAAATCAATACTGATCTGCATTTAGGGCAGTCGCCCAGGTGGCAGATTCCCTATCTGTTGCTTTCCTAGCCTTTTGCTAAGTGATTTCAAAGA
Organism: Anabrus simplex; assembly: GCF_040414725.1. Lineage (NCBI taxonomy): Eukaryota > Metazoa > Arthropoda > Insecta > Orthoptera > Tettigoniidae > Anabrus > Anabrus simplex. The sequence continues at coordinate 103,766,417 of NC_090267.1, read as the reverse complement.
AATTGGAAATTTATTGAACATCTCCCTTGGTAAGTTATTCCAATCCCTATCTCCCCTTCCTATACATGAATATTTGCCCCAGTTTGTCCTCTTGAATTCCAACTTTATCTTCATATTGTGATCTTTCCTACCTTTATAAACGCCATTCAAACTTATTCGTCTACTAATGCCATTCCACGCCATATCTCCGCTGACAGCTCGGAACATACCACTTAGTCGAGCAGCTCTTCTTCTTTCTCTCAATTCTTCCCAACCCAAACATTGCAACATTTTTGTAACGCTAATCTTTTGTCGGAAATCGCCCAGAAAAAACGAGCTGCTTTTCTTTGGATTTTTTCCAGTTCTTGAATCAGGTAATCCTGGTGAGGGTCCCATACACTGGAACCATACTCTAGTTGGGGTCTTACCAGAGACTTATATGCACTCTCCTTTACATCCTTACTACAACCCCAAAACACCCTCATAACCATGTGCAGAGATCTGTACCCTTTATCTACAATCCCATTTATGTGATTACCCCAATGAAGATCTTTCCTTATATTAACACCTAGATACTTACAATGATCCCCAAAAGGAACTTTCACCCCATCAATGCAGTAATTAAAACTGAGAGGACTTTTCCTATTTGTGAAACTTACAACCTGACTTTTAACCCCGTTTATCAACATACCATTGCCTGCTGACCATCTCACAATATTTTCGAGGTCACGTTGCAGTTGCTGACAATCTTGTAACTTATTTATCACTCTATAGAGAATAACATCATCCGCAAAAGCCTTACCTCCGATTCCACTCCTTTTCTCATATCATTTATATATATAAGAAAACATAAAGGTCCGATAATACTGTTTTGAGGAATTCCCCCCTTAATTATTACGGGGTCAGATAAAGCTTCACCTACTCTAATTCTCTATCTATTTTCTAGAAATACAGCAACCCATTCAGTCACTCTTTTGTCTAGTCCAATTGCACTCATTTTTGCCAGTAGTCTCTCATGATCCACCCTATCAAATGCTTTAGACAGGTCAATCGCGATAAAGTCCATTTGACCTCCAGAATCCAAGTTATCAGCTATATCTTGCCGGAATCCTACAAGTTGAGCTTCAGTCGAATAACCTTTCCTAAAACCGAATTGCCTTCTATCGAACCAGTTGTTAATTTCACAAACATGTCTAATATAATCAGAAAGAATGCATTCCCAAAGCTTACATACAATGCATGTCAAACTTACTGGCCTGTAATTTTCAGCTTTATGTCTATCACCCTTTCCTTTATACACAGGGGTTACTATAGCAACTCTCCATTCATCTGGTATAGCTCCTCCGACCAAACAATAATCAAATAAGTACTTCAGATATGGTACTATATCCCAACCCAATGTCTTTAGTATATCCCCAGAAATCTGATCAATTCCAGCGGCTTTTCTAGTTTTCAACTTTTGTATCTTATTGAAAATGTCATTTTTATCGTATATAAATTTTATTACTTCTTTGGCCTTAGTCTCCTCCTCTATCTCGACATTACCTATCCTTGTAACCAACAATCTTTACATACTGCTGACTGAATACTTCTGCCTTTTGAAGATCCTTACATACACACTCCCCTTGTACGTTAATTATTCCTGGAATGTCCTTCTTGGAAACTGTTTCTGCCTTAAAATACCTATACATACCCTTCCATTTTTCACTAAAATTCGTATGACTGCCAATTATGCTTGCCATCATGTTATCTGTTATCTGTTATCCTTAGCTGCCTTCTTTGCTAGATTCAATTTTCTAGTAAGTTCCTTCAATTTCTCCTTACTTCCACAGCCATATCTAATTGTATTTCTTTCCAGTCTGCACCTCCTTCTTAGCCTCTTTATTTCATTATAATAATAAGTGGGTCTTTACTATTCCTTATCACCCTTAATGGTACAAACCTGTTTTCGCATTCCTCAACAATATCTTTAAACCCATCCCAGAGTCTGTTTACATTTTTATTTACCGTTTTCCATCGATCATAGTTATTAAAAACTCTACTCTACTTCTACAATTTTATGTCATCCCTACTTGATTTCCAGTTCCCTCTTCCCTTATCACCGCTCCCTAGGCCATCCCGTTTCCGTGAATGTACCTCCCTATTACCCTTCCAAACAAATTTCCTAACTTATATGTACCACTGCGGTTTAAATGAAGGCCATCTGAGCGCAGATCCCATCTCCTACCCACCCATTAGGATCTAGAAATTTCACTCCCAGTTTCCCATATACCCACTCCATAGTCTCATTTAAATCCCCAATCACCCTCCAGTCAGTATCCCTTCTACACAGTATTCCACTAATAACAATCTCCGCTTTCTTAAACTTCACCCGTGCTGCATTTACCAGATCCCACACATCTCCAACTATGTTGGTACTTATATCAGCTTGCCTTACGTTGTTGGTACCAACGTGAAACACCACCACCTTCTCATTCCCCTCCTCCCTCTCTTCTACTTTCCTCAACATCTGCCTCAACATAATTCCTGGATAACACTCTACCCTGGTACCCTTTCCCCCACACACTTTCCTCACATATCTAACGATGGATTCCCCCATGACCAGAGCCTAAACCTTACCCACCTCATTTGATTCCCTCCCCTCCTGGTCAGCCCTATCTTTCCTGATAGCTGCAGAAGCTACTTCCTCCTCCCTTTTCTCCTTCCCATGACCCTGTTCCACCTGTCTTTTCCTATCCTCTACTCTACATTTTTCTTTCCTACCTTTTCCCTTCCTCCTACTTCCACACATCTCAGCAACAGTTCCCTGTCCCTCATCTTCCCTCTGTTGTTCTACCTGGAGTGACTCGTACCGATTTCCCACAGACACCTGTCCTGAATTCTGATCCTGAATAGAGCCCTTAGCCTGCAATCTCCTTCCCCTTAGAACATTAGACCACCTGTCTTCTACAACTCCTCCCTTTCCTTCCCCTCCCTCTTGTACACCTACTGTAACCTGTACATTGTTTGAGGGAGTCCTATCTTCCTTCCTGTCTTCTGTGAGAATCCTAATTATCTCCCTCAAACTTTCCAACTCCTCCCTCATACCCCTCAATGCCTCGCTACACCCACACGACGGACTGTAAAGATTAAATCAGTTGTTGATCTCCCCTTCCTGAATCCATACTGTTCTTGGAAGAGGTTCTCTTCAATAAGGGGTCTGATTTTTCGCTCTATAATTCTTTCATAATGTTTACCAACTTGAGATGTTAAAGTGATGCCTCTATAGTTGGAACATTTCTTTCTGTCTCCTTTCTTGAAGATTGGAATTATGATGCCTGTTTTCCACTCGACTGGTATGTCCCCTTCTTTCCAGATCTTACGAAAGAGTCTGTAGATCCAATGTTTTCAAGAAATGCCCATTGCCTTGATCATTTCTCCATTAATTTCATCAGCCCCTGCTGATTTTCCAGTTTTGATGTATTTCCAGGCATATTCTACATCATTCCATGATAATTCTAACCTGTTGTCAGAGGCAGACTTGCAGGAGGTAGTACCGGAACTGTCTTTTTGTGTAGGCTGCATGCAATTCACATTTAGTAATTCATCAAAGTAAGTCCTCCAATTCTCTTTGATCTTCTCATCTTCAGTGATCAGATTTTCATTATCATCTCTTAGGTATTTGGAGTGTTCTTTATCTCTTTTTCTATTTTTCATCGTCCCATATAACATTTTCTAATTACCATTAACATCCACTTTCAATTCATCACTCCACTTGTTCAACCATTTCTCTCCTTCTTCTGTAACAACTTTGTTTGCTTGTTTTTAGCAACCCTGTATAGTTCCTTATTATGATCAGTCCGGTTCTTGAAATATTTTCTGAACATGTTGTTCTTGTTCAGAACAGCAGTTCTTGTTCTGTTATTCCATCATGGAGTTTCCTTCCATCTTCTTGTGCCACTGGTTCGTCCACAAAACTTCTCAGTTATCATTACTAGATTTTCTTTCAGATCCTTCCATTCCTCCTCAACTGTTCTTTCACCTGTCTTTTGTATCACTGATTTGATGTTTTCTTGGAACTCTATTATTCTATCATTGTCCTTGAGCTTCCAGGTCTTGAGTTTCTTTACCTGTGTGGTTCTTACTTCTTTTAACTTGTTAAACTTTAAGTACCCGATGAGGAGTCTATGATCACTTTCCAAGGAGACACTAGGAATCACTTTTACATCTAACAGTCTATTTTGTAGTTGTTTCTCGATCAAAAAGTAATCTATAAGAGATTCACTTTTTCCATCCCATCCATATCTTGTGACCTTATGGCCTTTTTTGTTTTTGATACCATGAGTTCCTCAGGCAGAGGTCAAGTAGTCTAGTTCCTTCTGGGTTTCGTGGACCCCATCCATGTGGGTGCTCCTAGAATAATTTCATATCCATCTCTCACAGTTCCTACTTGAGCATTCATATCCGCTATGATAATTGTTCCATCTCCTCTTATTCTTTCCTCTATGTCTTCTTCAAAATGTTCTTTTTATTCATCTTCACAACCAGTCTGTGGTGCATAGCACTGAATGATGTTGATGTTTTGGGAAGAATACAATTTCAGCATTATGTGAAGAATCCGATCAGAAACATATTTTACTTCTACTACATGATCATTCATTTGATGATCCATAACAACACCAACTCCATCTTTTGCTTGATCTCCACCTGACCAAAATAGATGATATCCCTCTCTGAGTTCCTTTGATCCTTTTCCCTTCCACTTGGTTTCACTGAGTCCCAGTATGTTTATGTTCCTTGTTTTCATTAAGTCTACACATTCCTCTATTTTTCCAGTTAGTGTCAGAATGTTCAGCGTGGCAATTTTGATTTCAGTCTCATATCGAGTTTTATGTGTTCTCCTCTTTGGTTGTGATGGAGCATCGGGTATTGAACCGTCATTAATATCATTACCAATGAGGGAACTAGAGTCATTATTCTGGTGATTACAATATTTCCATCCGAGGCCTCGTTTAGTTTTGAAAGCAATTCAAAATTATTCAGAAGCTGGCTTGCTGGCCTATCACTTCCGAAGATTTTTCTGTCGGAGTTATCTCCCTTAGCCTTTAATAGTTCCCTATCAACCTGCAAGGCAGAGGCCCTGAGTCAGATCTCAGGGATCAGATATTGCCTCTTCCGCCAGATCCGCCGTACCAGTGATTTTCACTTCCACCTTCACTGCCGTTGAGGTCTTCACCCGTATCTCTGGGCATGGGTTCTGTGTTATACCCCACAGGACTGTGTCCCCGACTGAACTCAGCCAACCTATCACTCCGGCCTATTGAAGTGTAGGGTGCCCACCCCCGCGACGTGGACGCGCCAGACAGGAATTACTCAAGTGGAGGAATAGGGAAGGTGACCCTATCTCCCTTGAGCTGAGTTAATGGTTGTGTATGGTGCCACAACCAAAGGCTTTCACGCCCACTATTTCTCTTTATTTCTTTTACCGATATAATCAGTTTTCGAAATGTCTGACTTCATGCATGTTTTCCCTCTGATTAGTGTTAATAGATTATTGTTGCCTAATTGTTCTTGCTCTTATAACAGTAATCGCCATAACCACCCTTCACTGTTCAATGAAATTAAATGAAATGGAGTATGGCTTTTAATGCCGGGAGTGTCTGAGAAGGTGTTCGGCTCGCCTGGTGCAGGTCTTTAGATTTGACACCCGTTGGAGACCTGTGCTTCATGATGAGGATAAAATGATGATGAAGACGACAAATACACCCAGCTCCCATGCTAGCGAAATTAACCAACGATGGTTAAAATTCCCTACCCACCCGGGAATCGAACCCGGGGCCGCTGTGACCAAATGTCAGCACACTAACCATTTAGCCATGGAGCCGAACATGTCGATCGTAACAAACTGGGTTGATTTGCCTCGCTTCTTCAACCTGCTCCGGCCTTGGGCATGTAGTGCTCACACATTTCTCACACCGATCGGGCGGCTTCGGATTGCTGAAGGCTACAAAAAGTTTTCGCCGTTCCATTTGGTACGATATCGGCTTGTTAAATATGTCTGGTGGTACATTTGGAATCTACTCGAAAATTGATTAAAACATGCGATCTGGTGGAGTAAAGCTGAATGTCGAAATTGACACGCTGGCTGCTTACGTGGAGTCAAATCAATATTCAGGTTCCTGGTGGTTGGGGTCTTTCAATTACTATTTTACTTGAAAATTTCCACTAAAACCAATACATCTATTTGCACATAAAGCATAAATTATATGATTTACCTTCTGTGTCTAGAAGCACTTTACTTTCACAGTTTCAAAGTGTAGTGTTAATTATAATTTCTGGATTACTCTGAACCTCTCCTCTAGCCGAAATTTCATACACTCCTGGGCTGATGAACGTCGGCGGTCCCCCCTAAAGTTGCTCCCTGGTTCCGACCCTGATTCAGCGTGGGATGCCACTTCTATCGCCTCAAGTGCAGTGTCCGGAAGCGTGAGAATATGTATCGGCGACAAATGGGAAGGAGGACCAGTACCTCACACAGGCGGACTCACCTGTTATGCTGAGCAGGTGCCTTGTATGGGAATGGGAAGAGGGAAGTAAGGGGCTGCAACCTTAAGTTAAGTTCCATTCCAGCATATGCATGGAGGAGAAATGGGGAAAAAGGAAAGTACTTAGAGGATGACTGAGGTGGGAATCGAACCTCCAAGTACTCAGTTGACCTACTGGGACTGTGTGGACCTCGTTCCAGTCCTAGCAAATTTCGTGGTTTAGCCGGTAAGACGATAGTGCTAGTTGACAGATGCTTCTTTGCTCTCTTTGTAACACAGTGATCCCCACTAAACTACAGAGGCGGATCTTCACTGAACATATTCATTAATTTAACTTAATTTAATTTTATTGGTTAATTATTATTTAATTGCCATAAAAATAAAATTGCAATATAAGAGCTATATAGTTATATTTTTATGATAGATCTGGGAAAATGCAATGCAATCTTTCAGTTTTAGTGCTCTATTTTGTTGGTTGGATTCGAACCCGTGATAATGGGTCGGACACCACCACACCGCCACGGAATTTGAAAAGTGGTACGAGGGCTGGAACGGGGTCCAATCAGCCTCGGGAGGTCAACTGAGTAGAGGTGGGTTCGATTCCCACCTCAGCCATTCTCAAAGTGGTTTTCCGTGGTTTCCCACTTCTCCTCCAGACAAATGCCGGGATGGTTCCTAACTTAAGGCCACGCCCATTTCCTTCCCTCTCCCTTTCCAGTCCCTACCATTCTTCCCATCGCTCCACAAGGCCCCTGTTCAGCATAGCTGGTGAGGACGCCTCGATTAGGTACTGGTTCTATTCCCAGTTGTATCCCCGACCCAAGGTCTGGCCATCTAGGACACTGCCCTTGAGGAGGTAGAGGTGTAATCCCTCGCTGAGTCCGAAGGGAAAACCGAACCTGGATGGTGAACATTTTAAGAAAAGGAAAGAAGAACGACGGGCACGACCGCTGTAAAATTCCACATTTTATATTTAATAATAGTGCATGGCTTCTGTATAGGCTTGGTGGTGACCTAATGAGGATAAATGAATGGTGAAGACATCATAAACACTCAGTTCTCAAGCCGGGGGAATTAACAGTATGAAGGAGTTGATTCTGAAAATTGAACTGGGACCAACGGATCGAAGGCAATCATTCTATATATTTAGCCACAAAGCCAGATTTTTTATTTGCTTAACCTTCGGCTACCACCTCCACTGATCAGGGGTTAAGCATTGACAGTTGCAGAGGCCAGGGCAATAGCTTGTGAAGTAGCCTTGGTAACACAGCAGGCTACTCCGTTGGCAATTGGTTGCAGCTCAAATCTCTAAAGGCTTGACGTTCACTAAACTAACCATCAAAAAGGGCTACCTAGTGGTAGCCCACGTCTTGATCCCAGCATACCCCACTGACATTTTAACAAATCCACGACAGTTAACACTGATTCTGTCATATCTACTCTCATTCAGTGGTTACCTGTCTTAGTTTACTCAAGAACATATGAGGAAAGAAGCTAAGGTAAACTTTCTCAAGAAAATCTCTTCTCATAAGAACTCTCTTGTGAACGATGCCCGTCAAGACCCACCAACAATTCGTCTGAAATCACGCAAACCATCCTGGACTGATTTTAAATGTATCAGTTCTTTCGACATGACCTCTCAGTGGTGATAATTTTGGCATTAACATCCACCCAACAACGCCCACTTGGTTCAAGGTCCAACAAAGAAGGATGAAGGAATGCATCTGCAGTATTAAACCTGGTCAAAGCTGAACCGAATTGGAACCGGTCAAGGGAGGTGTGCTTACATGTCGAAGAATTGGCGTTCAAGTTCATCTCCTAACAGCTACTGCGGAGCGGAGGAGCAGACAATGGGACACATTGTTAAGTAGTGCCCGCTTCAAGCCTTTATGGTGATCTGAGGCTTCTACGCCAAGTGACTCCGAGTGCTCTGGACTGGTTGTCAAATTTGGACATTTCCATTTGATATTAGATATTTTGTGTACCTGTAAATCCATACGATATACATATATACACCCAAGTATGCTAACTTAGAGGACGCTACAAGAGCTTTCGTTAGAGATTCTCGCTTGCTTAGAAAATGCAAAGTTTTGTTTTTTATTTCACTCAGCACCTACAGAATTATTTTCTTGGTGAGCACACGTCATCCATATGAACTCTTCGTAGTGGCGCTTCAATTTGCTAGTCAGCTTGTATGAAACGCAAAACGCACTGTGGACGCTCTTCTTTGTTCACAAGGGTGCATGTGAAACCAAAATCTAGGTAACTATCATTCAATTTTCTATACTTGTGTTTCCTGTGCTCATTAGCGCTTTCCTTGTTATCCTCAAAAAATTTCGCTTTTTACTAGTACTTGCCAATTTAAGAAATCTTACTATAGTTTACAATCAAACTCAAAACACGATAAAGACAACTGACAGCTTAAGATTAATACTAGATCTTCTGAATGTCATTACAGTTCGATTTTCAGGTTATTAATCATACCAAAAATTACAGTAAACGTCTAGTGGCGGCTTACAATTAACGTAATAAGTATACTTTAACGGTTTCGTGCTTGTAACGGTTAATAGTGTAATCGTTACCGGTGATTAAATGGTGCTGGGAAAACAGTGGCTTGACAATATTCGTGTGAATTCGTTTAGCAATGGTAGCGCACGGCCGTACTTGATACTGTACCGGTTACGACCTGTACATGCCGTATTTCTTAAGAGTAATTGTATTCCATCATCACGCAAGACATTCAAGCGAACTTGGTTTTTTACGTTCGGAAGAGGAGCAGGCGAGCCGGTGACAGCTGTGTGTGTGACGTAGCTTCAGGGACAATATAGACTACCCGCCCGACGCCACGTGTAGCCTGCATGACCTGCTATGTTCTGTATATGAACGTCACCCCTTCGCGAACATTCGATGTAAAAAAGTTTAAAGCTTCTATGATAATAATCACAACGACTTGGGCGATATACGTAATTTTGAAGATGTAAACATAATGGTCTCAAATTGTGAATCTCAAGAAAATCCGTCGAGGGATTCGCGAGATAAACAACTTCGAAGAGATCACGTTATCTGATGACGTAGGAGCCCCTAGACCCGACCCGATCAGACTCATCCTTCGCCGTGCAGCCACGATCGAGTGCACTTCGGAGAGACTAGCCCCGTAGCCTGGTAGTGGTCACCCAGATATCCAGCTCACCGCCAGCCAAGAAGAACACATCGCCGCTAGCCCCTGCTAGCCCCGTACAGCCGAGAAGCAGCTCGCCACGTAGACAGCCTCGCCGCTAGCGCTCGCTAGCTGCGCCCAGCCGAGAAGAATACTGCAGTCACCGGTCACTCTAGTGACCACAGAGCTTATTTGTCTTAACAGCTTGGTGTCCTGTGCTCGTGTCTTGCCTGTGGCGTAATCCACGTACAAAAAACTAGCCTGACACGACATAGGCAACAAGTGAGATACCCAGCCCGGTCCGCTATTGCGTTTGACCGTTCCAGTATTTCATCCCTTCCTCACCCAGCCCCTACCAATAAATTCCGGCCAAAAACCACCCCCATAATGCCCAACAAGCCAAGATCAAAGAACAAGTCCGGTGGACCGAGTAACTGGACCCCTGTTCCGGACCCTCCCAGAAATTATCAAACCAGAAGCAACACGACCCGTACCCGATCATTCCTGGACAGCTCACCCCCACCCCCCTCCCCCATTCGTGACTTAGTTGAGGCTGTTACCCAGTATTACAGCCCCCCAGCTCGTCTCCCTCTCACTCTACCGCCCGATCGCCGTCGCCCGCACTATCACATAAATCAACTTCCACTACGCTCTCTCGCCATGATCTCGAAAGCGCAAGCTATGAAGATCCAGTCCGTTATGTCAAGAATAATTCCATCTTTCCAGTTTCACCTAAGTGCAGCACAGCACTAATCCCTCTTGGTATCCAAGGACCTGTGCCTCTAAACCGGAGCACAATAATTGGTGCCATCTCAGACATCATACCTACCCACGTCGCTGTAATAGAAGAGACGCATAACAATTTACTAATGATTACCCCTGTCCGAGATATACTCATGCAAGACATTCTGCAAAGGCTCAGTACCCTCCAAGATGTCCCCCGCCCTGTAGTCATTAACCCAGCGGACTCACTCCAAGATCCTGAGCCTGAAGAAATCGACCATGAGGAGGAAGACGACATTGAAGAAGAAGAAGAAACCACAATAGAAGACCCTCCTTTCTGGGACTGCGGCGTTCAAACTGATTCACCTCCGTCCCTTGCGGACACCTGCTCTCAAACCGACCCTAAAATCACTTACCCTTCAGCTACCACACACGTCCAGGCTGATTCTGAAATTTCTCACTCTTCAGCTACCACACATGTCCAGACTGACCCGGAAAGCACTGAAAATACTCCAATCACACCTGCAATAGAACCGGAGGCACCCCCTCCTGCAACCTTAAACTCTACCACCCCCACTCGGAAGAGGACCTCACCCCGCCATAAGCCTTCTAGTATAATCATGTGTTATAATTGTCTCCAACTACACCACACTGCTGCCACCTGTACTAACGAGGTCCGCTGTAACAGGTGCGGCGATCACCATCATCACTCCACCTGCCCAGTCCCTCGAAAAGAGGCCATATGCGCTAACTGCAAGGGCAACCACGCCGCATCCTATCCTGGGTGTCCTTTCCTGAGAAAGGCACTCAGGGCCCAGTATATAGCAAATAAGCACCTACGTCAACAGCAACCTGCCAACCAACCACAACAACCATCACTACTCAGCCTAAAGAGCCCACCACCTCCCGCCTACAACCTACCACCACAACTCAACCCACCTGCTATAGAGCTTCTTAAATGCCTTCTAACTCTCCTTACCACTGCAACATAAAGCCATCATCTCCCGAGTCCAAACCCATTTCCCCTTAAATACGGTATGCTCCTGATATACAAATCCGTCGCACGCCTACAAACTCCTACACACCTCTATCGTCTCTAAAGCAAATGCCCTACCACCCATCGTCCGCCAAATTTGATATAAAACTCCCAAATCGAACCTGCCCTACCCTTTTGAAATACTGGAAAATAGGGCTGAAATTACAATTCCACAAGTTGGCATAGTCGAAAACTGCAAAGAAGAACCAACGGAAGAACGAGGACAGCAAGTTGAAACAAGCAACTCACCAACCAGTTGGCATGGGACAAAGGACCTAAGGCAAGGTCGGCGGTCCCACAAATGATTCAAAATATAACCACGCGACCCCCCTTCGGGGGGTCACGTGGTCTTGCTCTTCAGAGACCCGATCAGACAGTCATAGCTGGGTGTCCATCCTGACTCTCCTCGCTGCAGTGTTCGTCGAAGTGCTGACAGAGTCTAACTTCGTATGATTCAAAGCCTTCGTGTGGGACTAAAACTCTGACAGTCGAGTTGAAATGATAAATTGTACGCGTGTGAGCTCTAATGTATAACAAAGTCTTTATAATGAACATTGAGTTTATCAGTCAATCAGACCAGATGTAAGGCTTTCCAGGCGTTTGCTCTATTAACCAGCGTTTCGTCTTAGGTCTGACCCTAGACTCATCAGAGTGGGATGTGTCAGACCCTACCCACTGACGCTGGGGTGTATGCAGGTGAACTTATCAGAAGCCCATTATATCAGTCAACTTCTTGTAATTTTTGAGTGTGATGAAGATCAAATTATTCAAGGTCTTTATAGAGTAGATTTGGATTATATCCGTCAAGTTGAACTTATACATTTTGCGTATGTTGGAACTCTGATTATGACAAGCCATGTTTTGGACTTAGGTGACAACAGTTGAATTGAACTTATATTCTGTGCGCTTGTAGTAACTTCTCGATATAACTTACTTTTATTCTTGTAGAACTGAGTTTATTACCATGTTGCATGTGTAATAATAATAATTTCGTGTGGCTATTTCTAGCCGAGTGCAGCCCTTGTAAGGCAGACCCTCCGATGAGGGTGGGCGGCATCTGCCATGTGTAGGTAACTGCGTGTTATTGTGGTGGAGGATAGTGTGATGTGTGTTGTGTGAGTTGCAGGGATGTTGGGGACAGCACAAATACCCAGCCCCCGGAGCCATTGGTATTAACCAATGATAGTTAAAATCCCCGACACGGCCGGGAATCGAACCCCGGACCCTCTGAACCGAAGGTCAGGACGCTCACCATTCAGCCAACTTCGTCTCTGAACAAACATAATTAATTTCAATGTGACACTACTACATTATACAATTAACTGTGACATTTTTGTTAAATCTCAGTCAGCATAATTTCATTAATAAACAAGGGTGTTTATGAAAGTGTTCGAACTTTCACATGAATGTTAATGCAAGTGATTACCATAATCGTGTGCTACGACACCAGTGTTTCCGAACGCAAACTGTGTTCTTTATCCAAATCAAACAGTATTGTGTATTATTTCTTCTTAAGAGTGTGTAAATTATTTGTGTGTGACTGACAGCAGTGTCTTTGATAAACTCTTGAACAGTCACCTATTTTATTAATGTCAAGTGCACCCAGCAACGAACTGTGCTTTTCATTTCAATCTTATTTCTTCGTCAAAGTGTTTAATATTATTTCATGAATGACAGCAGTGTCTTTGACAAACTCTAGAGCAGTCATATATTACTTTCGATGTCAAGTGCTCCTTTTTTAGTGGAAAATCACCACGAACTGTGCCAAGTGCGTGAACAATTTTCAGTTTCATTATTTCTATTCATGAACTGTGCTTTAATTTCTTCCAATCTCGATGCTACCCGCATCTTCATCTTTAGTTAACTTATAAATTCTATCTACAAGATTATCTACCATATTAAATGAAACAGTGCTGTTAAACCAAAGTGTCGGCGGACTGTGTAATTCTGGACACTCGTATAATGTATGTGACGAGTGATTACCCCGCAACATCGTCGGAGATCGTCGGAGAACGTCGTAGAACGTCGGAGATCGTCCAGAACGTCGAACGTCCTCCGAGACTCAAACCCATATCAAACCGACCAGGGTGTTCCGGCTTTATCTCAACGTAATATTGGAAGCTTGCAGAACGTGTTCCTGTCCCGTCCAGCCTGGTGAACGGGAAGCACGGGTCATCAAAAGGCGATGTTGAAGACAGTAACTATCAACAGTAAGGTGATGTGCACTTTAAAATGCCTTTTCTGAATAAAAAAACTATTATTTAATCTATTTAAAATTGTTCTTGTAGATAGGACCCTGCCTCCTGTATCAAGGAAATTGCCCTGAGATCTACTACGTGGTAACTTTAAAATTGATTCATAAAGTCGGGCTATTTTACTGGTACAATACGCCGTTACGCCGTATATGACCCACAAGGAAGTCTTGCCTAATTTAACGTTGCGCCAAGACAGATATTATTTTAGTCGGCGTTGTTTAGTGGACGTTGTGGGGCTCCATGTGGCACCCGAATGCTTAAACTAATTTCGGGACTCGCTGCAAAGGGCGGACTTAGGCTCTTTGTATCGTCTAGTGCATAGTACAGGGAGGCAGCAAATATATGTGTCTATTAAATATTACGTAGTTGAAAGCGCGTTTTTTGTATTACACGCCCTGAGGTCTTGCGCGGTCACAGATCGACCTGCCATACGGTTCGTTACTTCAGCTAGGCTATGTAATGCGCCAGAGCGGAGTTGAACAACCGAGTCAACCCGACCGATGCCGAAAGTCTGCGAGATTTATCGAGGCAAGCTCACGGGCGATCCAATTCACACAAACACGCATTTCTCTGAGAGCAGGCGACGATAGAAATTAAAAATGAAAGGAGAAAATTTTTGACAATTTTCTTTGTAATTTTTTACAGCTGCTTTCTTCTTCGCTAATACGGAAATCTTTGCGGAGCCTCTAGTGATCATTGAATTCGCCACATAGCGCCACGGTCCACCTGTTGAAAACCAATGTAATAAGGCAACCATATACATGTGCATACTCTCAAATTCTAATGTGTTCGAAATACTTTCACCTGACTTAATAAATTCTTGTTTCTAAAATCTTTCTGTACAATATAAAGCTAACATACAACGTAACTTTTGTTGAAATGCTCTGGTCCATCCCTTTTGAATATACCATCCAGATCTCCTACTACTAACTTTATAATAGACCTTGAACATATTTTGTGCAATACAAGGAAATCATACTCAATGCTTGCACGTAATATAATCGGTAATATCAATTAGTATATCACTTTCTACTGCCGTAAACTCAAGTATTCTATATAAATTAACAGTTATCACAGTATTCTCCAAATAGAAGTATTTAACAAAAAATCAGGCGATATAACGTGTTTTCGTATTACAACCCAAAGGACAGTAGTACCTACTACTAACTTTATGTTAGACCTTGAACTTATTTTGTGCAATACAAGGAAATCATACTCATTGCTTATAGGAGACGATAACGTAGATTTTTTTAAAGATAGCACTATTTATAGGATTTATACATATTTATTGAATTGTTACAATTTTTACCCGTGCAATACAATGCTACCAACAAGAATAACACCCATATCCTCAACTTTAATTGATCATATACACTCAAACTTTGCCAATGTTGATTACAATTTATATAATGCAATAAGTGACTTTAGTGATCATTATATTCTAATTCTAGAAGTAACACCACAAATTAGAGAGAGTACTCCATTCAGCAGTGACGCAAATTAAATAACACAAAGCTGAATGATTTTTCCACAAAATATACATATACAAATCTATCTACTGACGTGAACGAAGCATACGACCAGCTTCGGAGTCTGGACTCTGGGAAAAAACCGACAAGAAAATATACACATGAGACATGGGTAAAGCAAAAATTCCTAGAAGTGGTAAAATAAAAGTATCCTATATGAAGAAACTACCCTTCAACTGAAACAATTGGAGATTACACAAAATGTTGCAAGGCCCTAATTACAAAGAAAAGATTGCTAGAAAGGTCATATTATAATCATGTAATTAGAAAACGGGATACTATTAAAGACATGTGGAAGCAGTAAAACAGACAATTGGTAGAACTACTCATAACCCAAAGGTTATAGAACTTGCGTATGAAAATGTTCGACAGACTTCTAGTCAAGATATTTGTAAAGCTTTGAACACATTTTTCGTCAATGTAGTTGAAAACTTGATTAAAGATCTTGGTCCATGTAACCTATCTTTGCTATCTAATCATACGATCTGCAACTATCTATACTTTAGGCCAACACAGGGTACACTAGTCTCTGTGGCTATCGCTTGAAGCCAACGGCCACGCACCCCATCGTTAGCAAAACATGGCAATTCTTACGTTGTGGATATATACAAACTAAGATATTTTCTCTCTCCCGATGGTATCACCACCTTGACGAAGGCAAAATACATTTTGCTGGGTGTTTTGGAGGCTTGCGTGTTCAAATGATCCTTAGAGCTATGCCGGCGGGAGCATATGCTCCTGGTAGGGCCACCCAAGCCGGACAGGTCTAAGGTGATGATCCAGACTATGTGATACCCTGGTCCTCCAGGTTGGGGGTTGGTACGTGGGGCTAACAACTCCACTACCACAAAACTACATATTGTTCAGAAACCAAATCAAGATAACCGGACGGTCCCAAACTTACGACGAATAAAGCGCGCTAAATGGCAACGGTGCGGATATATTAGAACATGGAATGTGAGAAGTATCTTTCAGGCCGGGGCTAGTAGAAAATTGGAGGAGGAATTACTTAAATATCAGATAGATGTGGCAGCATTACAGGAGATAAGATGGAAGACAATCGAGGTGACAGATCTACAGCACTATATTTTGTTCAATAGAGGGGAGGAAGAAAATAGAATAGGAACATGGTTTATGGTCAAGAAATCGGTCAGTCATAATGTGATTGAATATGAAGCAATAAGCCTCAGACTATGCCGGTTAAGATTGAGAGGGAGATTTGCCAATCACTAATTAGTGTCCATGCCTCAATAGAGGATGCCGATCAGGAAGATAAAGAACATTTCTATGAAAAAATGGAGCAAGTATATGACATGTTGCCCAAGTATGATGTTAAAGTTGTCCTAGGGGATTATAAATGCCAAAGTAGGCAAAGAGAAAGAAAACCACCCAGTGGCAGGATATCATAGTAAACACCAAGAATCAAATGAAAACGGGTGGAAATTGATTGACTTTGCCTTTAGCAAAGAGCTGGTGATTAAGAGCACATGTTTTCCCCATAAGGAGGTCCATAAAGAGACATGGATATCACCGGACGGTCTGACAAAGAACCAGATAGACCATGTGTTGATAGATGCGCGACATGCCTCCAACATAATGGATGTGAGAAGCATGCGTGCTGCAGACAGTGATTCAGATCACATACTGGTGAGGATCAAGTTCCGAGAAAGACTGGCAATTAAACCCAGGGACAGAGCTGAGCAGAGCAAGATCTATAATGTAGAACTGTTAAGGGATTAGTAGAAGGAGGAAGAGTATAGAGACCGGCTGCAAAGAAAGCTACAGATGGGCAGAAACGGAGATGTGGACATCAACACAATGTGGAAGGAAACCAAGCTATCAATAAATACAACGGCGCAGGAAGTTCTTGGAGAGGGAAGGATATAGAGTAGAAATAAATGGTATGACGACGAAGTGGATAAGTTTCCGGAAGAGAGAAATCTTGCCCGACAAAGAATGCTACAGAGACCCACTCGAAATAATATGGCAGTTTTTCAAGAGACACGGAGAATAGCAAAGACATTGATAAGGAACAAGAAAAGAATAGAAGAAAGGGAGAGAGTGGATGAAATGCAGAAGAATTTTGAAAACAAACAAGGCAGAAAATTCTTCCATGGGGTTGGACAAGTAAAGAAGCGATATCAACCCAGAGTGAATATGCTTAAGGATGAGACTGTTAGACTCATTGTTGGGAAAGAACGAATTCTGGAAAAATGGGCAAAACATTTTTAAACATTACTTCCTGTCAGACCAATAAATGAAGAAAATGTAGGATCAGACCGTATGGAAACTTCAGAGAGAGATGAAGAGGGTGAATATGGAGATGAGTGTGAGGAGGAAGAGAAGGATGGGGAGAATGGAGATGAGGATGAAGGCGATATGGGATCACCATCGATTGAAGAAATAAGAGATATAATAAAACAATATTGAATAACAGTAAAGCCACAGGGAATGACCTCATAAGAGCGGAAATGGTAAAACATGGAGGAGAAGTGTTGGTGAAGAAAATACACGAGATAATTAAAAAGGTATGGGAAACAGGTAAATGCCGGAGGACTGGACACAAGCAAATATATGTCCAATACATAAGAAGGCGTCACGCATGCAATGCAAGAATTATCGAGGTATATCTTTACTGAGTATATTATACAAACTCCTCTCTACATCCATAACAAAGAGAGTTAGTAGTAGAGCAGAAGGAATTATAGGGGAGTACCAATCTGGTTTCAGACCTGGAAGATCGACGATGGACCATATTTTCACCATGAGAATGACTCTGGAAAAGACATATGAATACAACGTTCGACTAGGGCAACTTTTTATAGATTTTAAACAAGCCTATGACAAAGTTAAGAGATCGACATTTTGGGAAACAATGAAGGAGTTTAAATTCCCACAGAAGTTAATAAAATTGACTAAGATGACCGTGGAGAACAGCAGAAGTCAGGTACAAGTGCAGGGAAGTCTGTCAAGATCTTTCAGAACCGAAGAAGGCCTAAGGCAGGGAGACCCCTTATCACCAGTCTTATTTAATCTAGTGTTTGAGAAAGCTGTAAGATCAGTAACTACTAATCCGGGTGGTAATATTTACAATAGACTGATCCAAATTTTGGCTTATGCAGATTGTCTTATGCAGATGATGTGGTGATATCTGCTAGAAGTAACGAGGCACTTACAACTGCCTTGAGGGAGCTGAAAGATGCGGCTGGGTCCTCGGGCTTGGAGATAAGTGAGGCTAAATCTAAATATATGGTAACGGAGAGAAATGGAAAGAGCACTGAAAAACTCCAAGTGGATGGTTACACCTTTGAAGCAGTAGATAGCTTCACATATCTTGGCTCAGTAATAACATCTGAAAATAAAGTTGAGACATATATTGTAAATCGAATTAAGGCTGCCAACAGATCCTACAGGGCACTGTGTCCCCTTCTGAGAAGAAAAAAATAAGTAGGAAATTAAAACTGACTCTCTACAAAACAATAATTAAACCAGTGCTGATGTATGGGAGTGAGGCATGGGTATTGACTGAGGCCACAGAGAGGAGATAAAATGTGTGGGAAAGGAAAGTACTGAGGAAGATATTTGGACCGGTGAAGGAGGGAGATGTATGGAGAATCAGAACAAATGAAGAAATAAGATTATTGTATAAGGAGCCGGACTTGGTGACATCAATCAAAATGAGACGAATTGGATGGTTGGGGCATGTACGAGTACAATGGATGGAGGAGGGAAGACTTCCAAGGAAAGCACTGTCAGGACACCCTGGGGGCAGGAGAAGGAAAGGTCGGCCCCGGATGAGATGGCTGGAGGATGTGGAGACTGATTTGAGGAACGTTGGAGTCAGGAGGTGGCGTAGGCGTGCTGAAGACCGGGACGACTGGAGAGCTGTGGTCAAGGAGGCCAAGGTCCTAAAGGACCGCAGAGACATGGAGTAAATAAGTAAGTAAGTAAGTAAGTAAGTAAGTAAGTAAGTAAGTAAGTAAGTAAGTAAGTAAGTAAGTAAGTAAGTAAGTAAGTAAGTAAGTAAGTAAGATATTTTCTCGGGAGTATGGGAACATCGAATCGCTCAATTAAGTACAATGGTTTTCAAAACAACACGGTGAACATCTGTAACTAACTGTCAAGCAGATCAATTAATGCTTTTTACTGAACTCTAAAGAAGCGTTTCTCATGACCTGGCAGCCTTAAATCTACTCTCCCGCTGGTTGACAATCGGCACTATAAACCGGGTGTTTTGAAAACAGGAGATGCTAAACTTCACAAGATATTAGTAAATATAAAGATTATGCTATTAATAAGGCCATACCGCAATCTGAATACTTCAGGGGAATGTACAATAAATTACAAAATTGGGCATAACAACATTGCTTACTACGTATTTTGGAGTGATGGTGGTGGTGATTATTGTTTTAATAGGAAGTAAAACCATCAAGTAAACCGTCCTCTGACGCAAGTGGAAACAATTCAGGACTCAGCTAAGTTCTCTGTGGACGCAACCCACACTCCAAAATTAAGAACCCCTTTGGCACGTGGACGCCAAACCACACTACGATTGTAAGTGCCCCTTAGGGCCAGTTAATCGCCTTTTACGACACTTGGTAAACATTTTTGGTTTAAGAGTGAGTACAACTAGGCAACCAACCTCTATTAACGGTAATCAAAGAGAAATTAAGACATCAGTCAAAGAAAGACAAGGGCCATGAAGGGCGAGATAATGTAAGATTCCCTAGCCCTCTTGTAGCCTCGGGGTCCGTAAAGAACAAGCGTTGAACATCGGAGGTCGGAGATGATATTAAAATTAGCGTGGCACATTTAAGTGGAAGTAATGCCGCTACTCAGATATTTGACAACCCATGCTCCCAAATTGAGAGGTCCTGGGTCCCCTTTCAGTCGCCTGTTACGAAAAGCAGGCGATACCGTGGGTGTTGTTCTATTACCCTCACCACCACAGGGACTATTATGACAGGCAGGGGATACCAAGGTCCTTATTTTACCGTCGTCACCCATAGAGGGATACCTATATTAGAGATGATATTAGTGATTATTGTTTCACGAGGAAGGACAACTGGGCAACCATCCTCCATTAACTCTAATTAGGAGGAAAAATGGAAGGGGCCCGACACTTCGAAAAATGAAGGAAGACAGGGGCCACGAAGGGCGTGAAAATGAATAACTCCCCATGAACAGGAAGCCTCAGGAATAATTGACGACAATCTACAAGTCTAACCTAAAAATTCTTACGATAAGTGGACGGTGCTTCTGAGACTCCGAAATTCTACAACAATAACAATGTATTTAATATAATATATTGTACTACATATTACAAGCCATACTTAGGATCTTACCTGTTCCGATATTTGCAACCGAATGCACAACGTGACATTGTAATAGTTACAATATCAACTTAATATTAGTATCTCTTTTTCGTTTTTAGCGTGTTGTACAGTGTTTGAAATTGAAAATTCCCGCAATTACAATTTGCGTTCACTGTATTCATTTCAGTGAGCTGTGACAAATTTCACTATCAAAAAATAGCATGCGTTCTCACGCCTATTCCCTCTGTGTGTTGGGGTGGTAGAATAACACCCACGGTATCCCCTGCCTGTCGTAAGAGGCGACTAAAAGGGGCCTCAGGGGCTCTTAACTTTGGAGTGTGGGTCGGCGACCACGAGGCCCTCAGCTGAGTTCTGGCATTGCTTCCACTTACTTGTGCCAGGCTCCTCACTTTCATCTATCCTATCCGGCCTCCCTTGGTCAACTCTTGTTCTTTTCCGATCCCGACGCTATTAGGTTTGCGAGGGCTAGGGAGTCTTTCATTTTCACGCCTTTCGTGGCCCTAGTCTTCCTTTGACCGATATCTTCATTTTTCTAAGTGTCGGATCCCTTCCATTTTTCCCTCTGATTAGTGTTATACAGAGGATGGTTGCCTAGTTGTACTTCCTCTTAAAACAATAATCACCACCACCACTCTCACGCCTATTTAGACCACGCCCCCTATGTAGACCACTGTCATTGTGCTTCACTCTCAGAGCTCCAAGGCATCTCCCTGTATTCTTTACTCCCTGGGCCAAGAGATGTCATGGAAGTTACACAAATCATAGAATCACTAGCCAACAAGAATAACTACACAGATGACGGAATAAATAACATACTCCTCAAGAAGTGTGAAAGTCATCTGGTCTCCTT
This sequence comes from Anabrus simplex, assembly GCF_040414725.1. Taxonomy (NCBI): domain Eukaryota; kingdom Metazoa; phylum Arthropoda; class Insecta; order Orthoptera; family Tettigoniidae; genus Anabrus; species Anabrus simplex. Next base: position 103,745,028 of record NC_090267.1, on the reverse strand, counting down.
GCTCACTGAGATAATTAATTTGTAATTGCAAACAGGAGTAATATCAAATAAATATAAAATTTCAAGAGTGGTACCAGTTCTTAAGAAAGGAACACAATCTAACCCCAGTCATTTCATGTATAATACCTTCACTAGCAAAAGTACTTGGAGTAGTAATAAAAATACAAGTCTTGATCTTCCTAACAAAAACACATTTCTTCTTCAAATTTCAGTACGGCTTCTTACCCAAACATAGTACACCTTCAGTTGCTTTTGACATAGAGTCCCTTATACAGATACTAATAAAATAACAGCTGGACTTTTTATAGATCTTGCAAATTCATTTGACACAGTTGATCATATCCTACTACTTAATAAACTAGCAAATGCAGGAATTATAGGAATAGCCTTTGAGTGGTTTAAAAGTTGCTTAACTGACAGGAAGCAATATGTTAATATAAATGAAACTAAAGGGCCCATCTACATTGTTAAACATGGTGTTCTACAAAGGTCAGTGCTGGGACCATTAATTTTTCTAATATTTATTAATAATATAGGTTATCTTGAGTTTCCTGTTTGCAGATGATATATTTACTGTATATTTTATGACAACAGCTGTGAAGAAAAGATTATGGATTATATGAACAAAGATGTGGAATACTAACATCATGACTGAACAAAAATAATCTAGTAATAAGCACTTCAAAAAAATACATGATATTCCATAAACCAATACAAATTATCAGTATGTGTAACGTAGTGAAAATTGTAAAATTGAAAGAGTAAAGCTATTTTCATATTTAGGCCTGGCTTTGGACAATAACTTAAGTTGGAATGAGTATATCTCAAATGTAAAGAAAAAAATTATTAGTGTAATTGGAGTACTAAAACTTGAAGGACTATGGAATAAACAACCAACACTTAAGAGACATATACCTTCCTCAAACAATCACATCTTATGTACATGAATATAATATGGAGAAATTATACACAGGAAGTTGTAAAGAACTAGAAATATGGTACTCCAAAACGCGCTTTAAAAATCATGTATAGATATGGTATTCTATATCCATCGGTGGAAGATTTTCAGGAAACAAACATATTACCAATACAATGCCAGTTTGAATACTCTCAAGCTTTATTTATGTTCAGGTATAAAAATAATATAATGTCTGTTAATACAGATCTACAATACAGCGAAGATATTCACACCCATAACACAAGATCAGCAAACCAGTTTTACAAAGATTCCACTATAACTACCAAAAATGGTATTAAAACATTTCTTAATCAGCAAGCACTGCCTTTAACAATCTGCCTCCAAAATTGAAATAAATCAATAAATTGTACAGATTTAAATAAAGAAGTACGCAGGTACTTCCTTGAACAATATGTTGGAGAATAAATCGATAACCACTGTGTACCAATTTTTGTATCTAAGTTTAGTTTATTTTGAATACCTTCATATTTTCCTTGTAAAATAATCAATAATCAATCAATTTTTGTAAAACATTCCTCCTTATATATATCTTATCTGTTAACTGAAACTGAAAACTGACAAGTTGTGATTGTAAAGGGCAGTCCCTCCTTGAGCCACTAGCTCACTGGGACATTCTATAAATAAATAAATAAATAAATAAATAAATAAATAAATAAATAAATAAATAAATAAATAAATAAATAAATAAATAAATAAACTTAAATTTTTTAAACATATATAACCCTAACCTAACGTTTCAACGCATACTGTCCCCACATGCCACAAAAATCTGGCTTTGCTCCAAATTTTGCTCAGTATCTCAGGTGTGACCGTTTCACGCCTCCCTACATGTGTTTAACTAACTATACTCGGCTGAGATTTTGGGGAACATATACTTCCACTGACAACATGAATAAGGTAGGAGCTATGCTAAAATAATTGTAAAACTTTATAAATTTATTCTTATTAATTCAAAAGAAAACCTAATAAAGTTAACTTGACAAATATAACAGGCGTGACCGGTTCACGCCTCCCTACATGTGTTTAAATAACTACAGTATAATAGGCTGAGAGTTTGGAGAACATATACTTCCACAGACAACATGAAAAAGGTTGGAGCTATGCTAAATTAATGGCAATTTTTTAAAATCTAGTTTGATTAATTCAAAAGAAAACCAATTCAACTTACCTTGACAAATACAACATACAATCATAACGACAAAAATATAACATAAACACGAATAGAAATGTACATACGAGAGTTGGGCAAAAGTCATGGCAACAATTTTTTCTTGAAGATAAAAGTCCGAATGGAAAATTTGACATATACTGACGAAATGACTAGGTGTTAACTACATGTGTGGACAGCGAATGGCCCTGAAATATCGTAACGCAGTAATTTATTACGGTATTATGCAGGGCGATATAGGCTTCCCGGTGCAAAAGAATGAAAACGCTGTATACATAAAGTTGACATGACAAACCTGGGTCGCTCCCACCCGCACTTTGTTGAGTAAATATGACATTTATTCCATTTTAGCCAGCTGGAACTGGGAATTATTAAAAAAAGCTATTTGTACAAGCCTTGTTGTCTTATATGCTAAATCTTTCCTTTGTTGTATAGCGCTACGGCTAGTAGTGGAGACGTTGCATGTGCTGTGAGGAAGGGTAGTAGGGGTACAAATTTTTTGCCGAGGTCGTGGCCACTGAGTTATAATTCACCCGCCTGCCGCGCGCATTCGTCAGTCTGGCAGTCTCTTTATTGTCTGTTAGCTTCTAAGTGTGTATTCAAATACTAAATGATTATTAATTGCATAATCATGACGTACATCTACGTAATTGTACAGGCCGATCTGGCCGTGGGGTTACGGGCGCGCAGTTGTGAGCTTGCACTCGGGATATAGTGGTTTCTCCCATTGTCGACAGCACTGAAGATGGTTTTCCGTGGTATCCCATTTTCATACCAGGCAAACGCTGAGGCTGTACCTTAATTAAGGCCACGGTCGCTTCCTTCCCATAAGTTCTATCTGTATCGGTGCGACGTAATGTCAATTGTAAAGACAGATATATTTAATTGTAATTTCAACACGAGAGAATACCAACTTTGCATTCACCGGACTAAATTATTTCGTTTGTATTATGTTATTGTATGAGTAAATGTAATTAATCAGCCCCGTGTATTAGGCCTATTCGTAATAATAGTTTTTTTTAGAGATTTTGATTCAATGTTGTATAATAAAATTTTCACCAGGTCTCACAAACATAATACGGGGCATTTACTTAATAAATGAAATGAAATGTACTATGGCTTTTAGTGCCGGGATATCCCACGACGGGTTCGGCTCGCCAGGTGCAGGTCTTTCTATTTGACTCCTGTAGGCGACCTGAGTGTACTTAATAACATAACACAAAGAAGTAACTTAAGAACGTTGGTATTAGCCCCTATTGAAATAGGATTACAACTGAATATTGTTTTTACAATTGGCTTTACTTCGCACCGACATAAATAGGAAGACATACGTCTGTTGGAGCTTCTGTTGTATTCCGACCAGATTGTCCAGATTAAAATAATGTCTGTGTATTCACCGCTGCTGATCACACTAGCCATTGCCGATATGCAGACAAGCAAATATAGTGCGGCTGTACCATACACCAGCCTAGAACTATGCGGTCGAAAACGATGTTTACTAATGCAAGGGGTGCATTCGACCGGCAGCGCTGAGTAACATGCTGCGAATGTTACTCCGTTTCTTACCTCCTCATATTCTAATGTAACCTGCCCGCTGGCATTAGTTCCCCTGTTAAAATCAGTTGTTAGATACCCCACACATCACTTATGCATGCGGGACATTTATAAGTAGAAAGTGCGGCGTTCGTGAGCCACCTGGTATATGTAGCCTCCGTGGCTCAGACGGCAGCGCGTCGGCCTCTCACCGCTGGATACCGTGGTTCAATACCCAATCATTCCATGTGAGATTTGTGCTGGGCAAAGCGGAGGCGAGACAGGTTTTTCTCCGGGTACTCTGGTTTTCCCTCTCATTCCAGCAACAATCGCCAATCTCATTTCATAGCATTTATCGGTCATTAATAATCATCTTGGGAGTGGCGAACCCATTGCAATAATAGCCTATATCTGGTTCATTCATTAAATCCCTGATCCGGTCTAGGACTGGAATACAGGTTGTAGGTTTTCATTTGCAGTATATATATAGGCCCCTGCAGATACTAATACACCCTGGGATCCGTATAAATACCTCCGCAGTTCAGCTGGCATATTACATCAGCTGACAACTATGACCAATATCACACATATTTTTCGATTTACACGGATGGGAATTCAAATAAATTCACTTCACATGACACTCGCCTGCACATACACTTGAGAACGTCGTTCCGTAATAACACAAATGTGGTCCCAAGTCTTGTCGTCCTTCTCATACCATTTTACCTCAATGGCCTCTCTGAAATACTTATCTTATCACATTAATTATCAAATGCGCACTCTCAATAACATTGCCTACTTTCAGATGACGTGTATTTAATTATCAAAACTTCTACGCAATTTCCAGTCACCATGCTAACCACATTTAAGCTCACAACTCATAATAAAATTTCCATCTCATCAACTGCATACGATAATTCTCGAAATAACCTACCTTATTAACTCAAAAATCGTTATATTATATTTCACATGATTAATGAATTAACTAGATTACATGATAGTATGCATTGCTAACAGCTTTCTCTTAGCAACGTTGACTCTGAAATAATTATCACAAGTAGTATAATAGAATGGTTCTGCCGCCGCCACCTCCTCCTGCTCCCAGGGCCTCCTCCTCCTCCCGAGGGGCCTTCCCAGGGGCCCATTCCTCCTCCTCCTCCCGGGAATCTTCCCAGGGGCCTCCTCCTCCCGCGGGAAATTGGAATTGGTAAACAAAGCCACGTGCTTTTTGACAGCTGTCATCGACAACAACGCATCGCTAACCTCACTGCTGCCATCTTAATGGGCCTACACCTTACTGGTACCAACTTAACCTCACGAGCGCGAGATTTGAATTGGTAAACAAATCCACGTGCTTTTTGACAGACAACAACGCATCGCTAACCGCAGTACTACCACCTTGACGGGCCCAAACCTTAGTGGTACCAACTTAACTTCACAAGCGCGAGATTTGAACCGGTAAACAAATCCACGTGCTTTTTTGACAGCTGTCATCCGCCTTCTTTGAACTACAGAGCACCGTGCTGCCCTCTTTATCGCAGTAGCTGCAAATTCGTCACCTGTCATCCACAGTGCTGCAATCTTAACGGGCCTAAACATTAGTGCTACCAACTTAACCTAACTAGCGCGAAATTTGAATAGGTAAACAAATCTACATGCTTTTTTGACAGCTGTCATCCGCCATCTTTAATCAACAGAGCACCATGCTTCCCTCTATATCTTCGAAATGTGGTGGCGGATAATTTGAAATATGTTTTTTATAGCAGCCATCTTTAATCAAGAGAGCACCGTGCTGCACTCTATGTGCTGGCGGCAATTTGAAAACTTCTAAGTGCCCTTGTTTGGAAACAAACCACGTGCTTTTTTGACAGCTACCATCCGCCATCTTTAATCAAGGGAGCACCGTGATGCACTCTTTAGATGAAATGTGGTGGCGTCAATTTGAAAAATTCCACGTGCTCTTGTTTCTAAACAATGCCACATGCTTATTTGACAGCTACCATCCGCCATCTTTAATCCATAGAGCGCAGTGCTGCCCTCTTTAGCTACTTATCTTTGAAATGTGGTGGCGGACAATTTGTAAAATGCTTTTTGACAGCAGCCATCTGTAATCAAGAGAGCACCGTGCTGCCCTCTTTAGCTAGATATCTTTGAAATGTGGTGGCAGGCAATTCCACGTGACAGCAGCCATCTTAAATCAAGAGAGCACCGTGCTGCCATCTATGTGGTGGCGGCAATTTGAAAAATTCTACATGCTCTTGTTTGGAAACAAACTCAAGCGCTTTTTTGACAGTCGTCATCTGCCATCTTTAATCAACAGAGCACAGTGCTGCCCTCTTTAGCTAGATACCTTTGAAATGTGGTGGCGGCAAATTCCACGTGCTCTTGTTTGGAAACGGAGCCATGTGATTTTCGCAGCTGTCATCCGCCACCTTTAATCAACAGAGCACCGTGCTGCTATCATGCGGGCAATTTCCGCAGCTGTCATCCGCCATCTTTAATCCACAGAACACCCTGCTGCCCTCTTTATGGCTACTACCTTAAGCAGGTAGTAGCGGGCAATTTGAAAAGTTCTGTTAGCTATCACCCGCCATCTTTAATCAAGAGAGCACCGTGCTGCCATCTTTAGCTAGGTACCTTTGAAATATAGTGGCGGCAAATTGAAAAATTCCACGTGCTCTTGTTTGGAAACAAACTCACGTGCTTTTTGACAGCTGTCACCCGCCATCTTACATCACAAACCTCAGTGCTGTGCTCTTTAGGTACATGCCTTTGAAATATGGTGGCAGATAATTTAAAAAGAAAAATTCTACAGCAGCCATCTCTCGACGCTAATTGCAGAAGATGGTGGCTATACATGACTCCTTAAAGGTGCTTACGCAAGATGGCTGCTATACATAGGTTGTTATGAGACGCCCTTGGGATGCTTGGGCAAGATGGCAGTTATACATGGCTCCTTATGAGATGCCCTAGAGATGCTTGCTCAAGATAGCGGCTGCTCTTATGGGACGGCTTAAGGGTCCTTGCACAAGATAGCTTGAGACGTCCTAAGGAGGCTTGCGCAAGATGGCGGACACTAGATGGCGGCTATACACAACTCCTTATGAGACGCTTTAAGGGTGTTTGCGCAAGATGGCTGCCGCTATTATGAAGAAAGCTAGCTTAGAGGATAACGTGTCGTGCTAGTTCGATTCATTATATTTAGGGCTTAAATGTAAAATGTTAAATATCTCGAAAACGGTGCACCGTAGAACAAAACGGACAAAATTTTTGTGCCCAATACTTACGTTCGCAGTATGAGGAATATGATAGCATAAGAAAAACATAGTCTAATGATGGGATCAACGGATCGGTTCCTGTCCCTTGGCATTTGCTCTGTTATAACTTGTATTGAAGCGAGTCTTCGTAACATGATCAGGTCTAGCTATGCTAGAGAGTATGACGTACCGTGCTGGTTCGATTAATTTAATTAGGGGCTTAAATCAAAATGTTAAATATCTCGAAAACGGTGCATCGTAGAGCAAAACGGACAAAATTTTCCCGCCTAATACCCACGTTCGCAGTATCAGGAACAAGAAAAACATAGTCTTATGATGAGATCAACGGTTCGATTCCTACTTAAGCCCTTTGGCATTGGCAGCTATCTAATTCTACAAGATGGTGGCTGCTCTTATGAGACACGAGATTGCTTGAGACGTCCTAGGGATGCTTACGCAAGATGGTGGACAGAAAACGGTGACTATACATAGTTCCTTATGAGACAGCCTAGGGGTGCTCGCACAAGATGCCGGCTACTCTTATGAGGAAAGCTAGCTTAGAGGCTACTGGGCAAGATAATGGCTGCTGTTATGCATGCGGTGGAGGGTAATTTGAAATTCTATGTGCTTAATCAACAGAGCACCCTGCTGCCCTCTTTAGCTGAAATGTGGTGGCGGATAATTTGAAAAATGTTTTGACAGCTGCCATCTTTAAACAATGGCGACTATACATAGGCTGCTAAGGCCTTATCATTATTCTCCTCCTCCTCCTCCTCCTCCTCCTCCTCCTCCTCCCCCGCCTCTTGTGTCAAGGCATAGCTTTATATCGAAAAAGTTTGAACCTGCATCGCGAAGGCAAACGTGTGCAGCGATAACATGATTGTGCATGTTTAGACTTGCGAAACATAAGAAGAGTAGAATCAAACGCTGTACTCGATACAACATGTGATCAGAACATTGATTGATGTGTTCAGAACACAAAATAAGTAATCAAGACTAGAATCGAACACCGTACTCAATACATCATGTGTTTAGAACATGTCAGGGGATACCCTTGTTCTAAGAAGATCATATTGAAACATAACAAGACTAGAATCGAACACTGTAATCGATTTTGTTAACTTCAACACGTGAGCAGAACATTGATTGATGTGTTCAGAACACAAAATAAGAGATCAAGACTAGAATCGAACACTGTACTCGATACAACATGTGATCAGAACATTGACTGATGTCTTCAGAACACAAAATAAGTGATCAAGACTAGAATCGAACACTGTACTCAATACAACATGTGTTTAGAACATGTTAGGGGGTACCCTTGTTCTAAGAAGATCAGAATGAAACATAACAAAACTAGAATCGAACACTGTAATCGATGTTGTTAACTTCAACATATGATCAGAACATTGTTTGATGTGTTCAGAGCAAAAGTACAATTTTAATGATTTGCTTAGTGTAAAATCAAAAACTATGGAAACACACAGTGTACATATCGCGTAGCTAACTCGCTCAGTAAACGATATTGCAAAACTACAACTTCAATAATTTGCCTAGTGTAAAAATCAAAAACACACTGTACACATACTGCGCAGCTAACTCGCTCGGTAAACGATATAGCAAAAGTACAACTTCAAATGATTTACCTTCCAACATTCGTCTTGTGTGAAAATCAGTCTAACAAGTTATCGCATAAACATGTAACACGAAATATCAGTCAATCTGTCTGCATGGGTTACAAGCATGTAGCTTATGCGGGAAGTAAAATTAAACAGAACGTTAGTGCTATAAGAAATACTCTGCTTACATTTAAGTCCCTAGCTGTTGAACAAGTTATTACATAAATATGTAACATGAAATATCGGTTCGGAAACATTTTGTTTCAATCTGTTGACATGGATTACAAGCATGTAGTTTGTGCAGGCGAGGGCTACTATGCAAAATGCTGAGCTGAAAAAAATCGTGATAGGGTATGGATCCCAGGGGTCACCTCTTATCAGAAGGGCAAAAAGGATGGAAGGACTATTCCTCCTCCTTACCGCACATTCCTTGTAGGGCTAAAAAGCTAATAGGCTAAAGGGCTAAAGGGCTAAATGAGCAACAACCTCATCGATCGCTATCAGCAAGAACGCTTGTACTTTGTTAAGTGTAGAAAATTAATCTTTATTGGTAAATGGTTTTATGTTCAGAACAAGGAATGGAACCGAGGGGTTACGTCTTACCTAATAAAATCCCCGATGTGCGATGAGTTACGTTTTTCTAACTAGTGTTTGGAACTGAACTTTTCAAGATGATAGCAGATAGGTTAGCAATGTTCTGTTGTCGGATTTTAAATTCCACGCTACAACATGCATAAGGTGGCAGTCTTGAGGTTTACCGCCGTAAAGATGGCAAGAGTGAGGTTAGCAATGTTCTGTTGTTGGATTTTAAATTCCGCGCTATAACATGCATAAGGTGGCAGCCTTGAGGCTTACCGCCGTAAAGATGGCAGCAGTGAGGTTAGCGACGCTCTATTGTCCTTCAACGTGAGGTTAGCGACGCTCTATTGTCCTTCAACGCGAGGTTAGGGTTCGTCAAGAAGACAGCTGTCAAAAAAGCACGTGGCTATGTTTACCAAACAAGAGCACGTGGCTGTGACGTCACGGTCACGTAATCAATCCTTAGCTCTACGTCGTTAAGAGCAGCATTAGGATTAGCTATGTTTAAAAATCTTAGGAACAGAGCAGCAGTATGAATAGCCATGTTTTAAGGCATGTACACATCACCCATCTATTTTGCATGCATCAACTGTCGCACTAAACTTCATCCGCTAGATTGTGCTGCTATCTTAGCATAACTTTTACGCATGAACTTAATGTACAAAGAATAACCATGTTTCAAAGCGTGTACGCATTACTTATTGATTTTGCATGCGTCGAATCTAGTACCTATCTTCTTCCGCTAGATTGTGCTGCTATCTTAGCATAACCTATACCTATAAAATTAAAGTACAAAGAATAGCCATGTTTCAAAGCGTGTACACATCACCTATCGATTTTGCATGCATCGACTCTTGTACTAAATCTTCTTCCGCTAGATTATGCTGCTATCTTAGCATAACCTATGTGCATGAACTTAAAGTACAAAGAATAGCCATGTTTCAAAGCGTGTACACATCACCCTGAAATTCTTCCGCTAGATTGTACTGCTATCTTAGCATAACTTATACGCACGAACTTAAGGCATAAAGAATAACGTTTAACAGCGTGTACACATCACATATTGATTTTGCATGCATCGACCACTTTTTACCGCCAGAGTGTTTTACGATTGCATATGTGTATTGCTAACCTATGTGTATAAACTTAAAGCAGAAAGAAGAGCTATGTTCTAAAGCGCGAACACATCACCTATCGATTTTGCATGCATTAACAATCGTACTAAACTTCTTCCGCTAGAGTGTACAGTGTTCGCAATTGTGTACTGCTACCTATGTGCGTGAACTTAAAGTACAAAGAATAGCGTGTACACATCCCCTGTCAATTTTGCACGCATTAACTATTGTACTAAGCTTCTTCCACTAGAGCGTGCGATCATTGCTTGTGTGTGCTGCGATCTTAACATAACCTATGTGCACGAAGTTAAAGCACAAAGAATAGCCATGTTCAAAGCGTGTACACATCATCTATCGATCTTGCATGCATCGACTTTTGTACTAAACTTCTGCCACTAGAGCTTGCGACAACCCTATAAGTATGCTACTAACTTAGTATACGCATGAACCTAAAGCATAAAGAATAGCGATGTATAAAAATCTTGTGAACATAGCAGCAGCAGTAAGAATAGCAATGTTTTAAAAGCGTGTACGCATTGCCTATCGATTATACATGCATTAACTAGAGTACTAACTTCTCTTTGATTAAATCGACTTTTTCGCTCTAACACAAATTCATTCATGCGTACTACCAAATAGAGTACAGACAATACGCGACACTCAGCGACATATCGAGGGACTGCTATTAGAATTTTCTCTAGCGGATTGTCCTGAGAACTACTGATTCTGTCATGAGAGTACGTGTACCTGTGTGTGAAGTTTTTGGTGTTATTTATGCGTTTTCAGTGAGTTGACATAATAAATTAGTAGCGTGTGTCATTCCTTGATATCTCCTCTCATTATGGGGGGAAAGGTATGTGCTGTATTTGGCTGCAGTAACTATATAGCGTTAAGTATCTCTTATATATCCTTACTCGTTCTGGTGTTTATATAACTCTAGTTTGGGTTCCCAGTCACTATGGTATCATGGGGAATGAGACTGCTGATCAGGCAGCTAAACGAGCATCACAACAATCCCCCCTCTTTTTCTTGCGATCCCTCTTCTGATCTCATTCATGAAGTGCGGGAAATAGCATATCGACATTGGCTGTCCGATTGGAATGAAACGTCACGAGAAAAGGGATGTTTTTATCATCAATTACAACCTGTTATTCCTCTTAAACCGTGGTTTTATTATGGTACGTACTCTCGGCGCCATATCACATCTATTATACGTCTACGTTTTAATCATGCCCTTACTCCCCAATATAAAAATCGTTTTCATCTTCCTCCCCCAACTTCCTGTGCTTGTGGCTTGTCTGATACTGACAGTAATCACCTTCTGTTACAATGTCCTGCTTTTGATGTTCCCCGCCAGCGTTTCCCATCCTCTTTGCTTAACATGGGCATCCCCATCCCCACAAGTATTTCGTGTTTTTTATCCTCTCTAACTCCTACTCTTGTGAACAGCATAAATCAGTTTCTTGATGATGCACATATTATATTATAATCCTCTGACAGTCTCTTTATGCTCACTCTTCCATTGCAAAATGTTTGTCATAATTTTGGTAGGATATAAATCTCTTTACCCTCTGTCTATATGTTATCATCGTTTCTTGTGTGACTCCTATGGTATGTTTTTTCTATCAATTACATTTTAAAGTACAATACGAGTGATACATGTGTCAGTGTTAAAGTAATTAATGTTTTCGTGACTGGACGATAACACATGAGTCCAACCACACCTTTCAAGGAGAAGAAGAAGAAGAAGAGAAGAGAACTATGAAATAGAGAAGAATGCGTGGTCTTTCTTCCGTTTAACTCGTGACAAGAAAATGTAAGTAATATTGTGTTTGCATATATATTCTTCCAGTGACAAAGGGATTTTGATAGTAGTTCCTAATCTTCTGACCTACTCGACACATATTTTAACTGGCATAAAGTATAATACGCATATTTTATTATATAGTGCAGCAGTTAACTTCAATACCGATGTGTTCTTGTAGGTGTGATCTGTGGGTTTGATTTAATTCTTGAAAATACATACCGGTATGCATATGAGTGTGGCTGGTTGTGTTACAAGTTACCCCATTTGAAATGGTGTAATGCGTTGTCAAGCACTGAACAAAATATGGGTGACTTAAGAAAGGTACACATTTTGTTGAAACAATATGATGATACAAATTTGCTTTACCCCAATATCATAACGAGTATTGCTTGTAGGGAAGTTTTGAATGTTTTTGAGGCTAATTTTATAGATTTTCTTCCTGATAGTAGGCTTCATGTTTAGAGGGAAATTGTTCAGGTTTTAAATGTTAATTCATTGCATCATGTGTGTAAGGAATGTGTAGATATTTTCATTGATAAGGGTCTTAATGTGATGATAAAATGTTTTTAAATGAGAAAAAAAGACAAATCTAACCGTAAAAGTTCAGGCAGGAATGCTAAAACAAAAAAAAGTAATGCATAAATGAAACATCCAGCCATTTCACAGCAGTCCATTTCTTATCTTGTTTATATATCTAATTTCAGTCTTTGAATAATAAACTTTTAAATAATTGTTCATTAATTTATCCAGAATTGCTTCACACGTAATATCTCAATGACACTTTCTCTCTAGACGTAATTTATTTATCCATTTTCGTATATGCATTCCCATTGATATTTGAATTTAGCGCTACTTTTCAGGTCAAGTCACTAGGAGCACCACCGTTGAATTGCCTCCCATTTTAACAAGGCTAAATCCGTAAGTGTCGCGTATTGTCTCTACTGTATTAGGTACTACACTGTATGCATGCATTAGAACCAACATTCTCTACGGCTTGACATTATATTCTGTCCTAGGTATGTCTCTGATTTCATCCCTTTACTCACATAACATTGAAATCTTGACTTCCCTCTATTTACATTTATAACTTATCTCATGTGGTTCCCACTTATTTAAACTAATGCTACCATCATAACACAAGATGTAATGAAACGAAATCACTTAGTTTCCTTTTATTTTTACAAATTACAATCATTTTCTGTACCGTAAAAACTACCGTTTTCCAAATCTCTATATTAATAAAAATCCTATTTTCTAACATATACAAAATAAAATGTTCCCTCTAAATCATATACGTGAGTTTTTTCATGCTAAGAGTTTGTTCTACTCATCCTTCCGCCTCCATTTCCTCTCCAGCGAAAGGTATCTTCCCCTACTGCTTCTACTCCATCATGATTCCTTCACTGGTTCCCATTGAATCAACTGCTCCTTGGATGCTGGGCTGGATCATGACGTCTCCTGTTCAGGATACGGCATTCTGCTACTGCTGTGGTCCTTCGCTGATGTGACCGGACTCGTACAGGTTGCACGAATAGCCTGGTAACCTCGTGACAGTCTGTAACGTCACTCGGACTTCAATTAAGTAACATTTGATGTAATAAGTTATTAATCATTATGACTGGCTATCGCGATTTATTCTTTGTGGACTGTGTTTTTATCCCTACTTCTTACTGTCTTTTTAATGTTTATCTTCACTCGCGAATACCATTCCGTGTAAGTCCGCCAGAAACTCCCGTACTTTAGTTTCGTTTCTGTAAAGCAATTGTCTTCGATACTCGAGCGCACACGTAATATGCCTTGCTTATATCAACATACTGATATCATATCTTCTGCACCTGTTTACTGCTTCGAATATTTCGCGGTTACACCGTGTCCCTTCGGAATTATCTTCATACGAGCTGTGCTAATACTTTAATATTGTCTTCATACTAAACTGATTCCCGAATGACACTCTCCGTACAGCATAAAATAATACTAAGTCTGCTTCAGAAAATAAGTTAGAGAATGAGTTCAGAATTCGACTATCGAGCTCGATAGCTGCAGTCGCTTAAGTTCGGCCAGTATCCAATATTCGGGAGATAGTGGTTTCGAGCCACTTTGTCGGCAGCCCTGAAAATGGATTTCCGCAGTTTCCATTTTTACACTGGACAAATGCCAGGATGTACCTTAAATAAGGCCACGGTCGCTTCCTTCCCACGTCTAGCTATTTCCTGTCTCATCGTCGCCGGAAGACCTATCTGTGTATGTGCGACGTAAAGCAACTTGCAAAAATAATCAGAATTCGGCTAAGACTGAGTCAGTAGCTGTCTCTGTGAATGCTACGCATGCATGAATTCACACTGCAACAATCAAGAAATGAGATTGACTATCAGACTTCCAATGTGACTACTTTCAGAATGCCAGTACGAATACGAATGGAATGCTCTTACGAATACGAACGGAAAGCCCAAAATACCAAGTTTCTGTTTTTAAAAAACTCTCTCAGCTGCTGTTTCCATAACTTCTCCCCTATTTGGCTTTTACGTGTCCTCCAATCGCATCCACTCTCGTTCCTTTGATCCCGTCTCAATGGTTGGTTTTTTTTGCTAATTGCTTTACGTCACACCGACACAGATAGGTCTTATGGCGACGATGGGACAGGGAAGGGCTAGGAGTGGGAAGGAAGCGGCCATGGCCTTAATTAAGGTACAGCCCCAGCATTTGTCTGGTGTGAAAATGGAAAACCACGCAAAATCATTTTCAGGGCTGCCGACTGTGGGATTCGAACCTACTATCTTTTGAATACTGGATACTGGCCGCACTTAAGCGACTGCAGCTATCGAGCTCGGTATGGTTGGTTTCTGTGGCGATGGTATCCATATTCTTCTTAATATTCGTTCCGCTGTACCATGTATTTCCAATCCCGTCTTATTTTTATCGCCTCCCCTCCGTCATGGTTTGAGTGTGTCGAATGGCATAATTTTTCGGAAAGTGCAGTTTTACGATCCTTCTTCCGGCCTATCTTAATTTTCTTAAAGGAACCCTTCCTAAAACTACACTCCTTTCAATACATCCCCTTTTTTTCTCGGCTGCAAATGTTTTCTACCGGACTTCTAAAATATTGTCTTTTTGGTGGAGTGCACCCTCGGCTAAATCCAGCGTTTTCCAAAAGAAGTACTGTCCGGACCGTAAAGTTTTAGAGCTTCGTTGTCAATGCCTGACAAAGCTTCAACCTTCTATCTTTGCCCCTCCTGGTCTGGCCTTTCTATGTCCAGGAGGTCTCACTACTTGAATTGCATCAAATATTCTTTTCAATTATTCTATTCTCATTACTCAATATATATTTATGTGCTTGCCAGCATGGGCCGTTGCCTACTTGATACACAAGGCCTGGAAATACAGCACACTAGACTCTTCCTCGAAATACTTTCGACAATCGCCGCTAGAGTTCTTTTTACTAATCTGTCTCTCCCGCTCATTGCAACATACTCGAATATGAAAAACTATAAAAAAAATCATTAAAACTAGTCATATCAGAGGGCAGCAAACAGATATGAGATCAAATATAGACCAAGAGCAATTGTTTGACTTATTTTCTACAACGTATTTCTTACAATATGCTTAAACGAAATACGAATTCACGAAAGAAGCAGAGAAATTTGATAGCGAGTTTGTCACTTCTTACCGATTCCTTTAACCCCTTCGGTGGGCGAAGCGGCGAGATCCGCGGTTACAAGTCGCTTGCTCGGTGGGGAACGCGGATATATCCGCCGATTCGAATTATATTGTTTTTTCTCAGTTGCCTGCCTGCAGAAATTTATTTCCTTTTTAGCAGCGTATTCTGGATGAGTCTTCCCTCTGATGTGGATTTTTTCAATCATGTTCTCCCAATACAAATGTGTCATCCACGAGTTGCAATATAAAGAACGCAGCTGTGTCCGGGCAAGAACGACCTAAGGCCTAATAGCTCCGCGCTGAAGCTTTAGCTCATCGCCTAATCGTCCCTTGGATGTAATAATATTGCTGTAGAAGGGATTTCTAGAGATTATGACACTGATCAGACTTCTCTGATGACATTATAGAACTGTGAACTGATTTATTATCCCCAGTCTTGAGTTCATCCTTCACGACTGGAGTGTGTGTTTATCGCGAGTTACACAGCATTTTATTATCGTACGCATACGTAATACAGTCCTATTTCATAATTTCCGGCCAAATTGCTGAGACCAGGGTTCTATTCGATCCGTTTTCTTACATTTTTTCCGCTAAAATATATATAACGAATTACCGGCCCCCACTGTTAGAGGAAGACGATTTACGGGTCATGATAAACAAAATGTTGAAATTTAGTGGGGAGAATTGTGGTATTATGAAGTAAGTTCTGCCGAAGGGGAATTCGTAAGTGACAGGAATTTACCTGGAAAAAGTACTGCAAGCTCGAATATACAGGATTTGGGCGTAGCTGATGCGAATGTTCAGCAGTCGCAAAAGAGATAACACGTGTTCGATTCCAGTTCAAGTAGCGATCATGACAGTGACAGTTGTGACGATAACACTAATTACAATCCAACCATTGCAAGTTCTTCGTCAACTTATACTGGAAATGGACAAAGAAATTCCCGCTTTGATCCAAATTTCCATCGTGATGTAAAAAGAGTGTTTTTAGGGAAAACAAAACTGAGCGAAATATTGTAATTCCTTTCTTATGACGAGATATGCCAGAACATAGCTGAACAGACAAAAGATGCCGAGCAGGAAATCGCACATAAATCCCAGTTTAGTAAGACAAAAGGAAGGAATCGAGATCAAGACCGTGTCCGGACAAATAAGGACGAAATAAAGCTTCTTATGGCCATACTGTTGCCGCAAGGGATTGTAGAGAAACCTAAATTAGGACACTATTTCTCCCAATCGCTTGTTCACTACGCCTTCTTTCTATGAACTGATGACACAAAAGAGACTTTTTTCTCGCCAGATTGAGTGGCCTGGCCAGCCTCCTGACCCCAACTTGGCAGGTTCGATTCTGGCTCAGACCGGTGGTATTTGAAGGTGCTCAAATACGTCGGCCTCTTGTCAATAGATTTCCTGGCATGCAAAAGAACTCTTGCGGGACTAAATTCCGGCACCGCAGTGTCTCCGAAAACCGTAAAAGTAATTAGTGGGACGTGAAGCCAATAACATTATTATTATTATTATTATTATTATTATTATTATTATTATTATTATTATTATTATTATTATTATTATTATTATTATTATTATTATTATTATTATTATTATTATTATTATTGTACCGGACGGTACACCTCCACGCCGCTAATTTAAAATGTGCGCCAGTTGAAACTCCTCTGCTGGAGGAAGTCTGAACTTTATTGACGGTATTAATTTTCAAGTTTCTCAGAAGATGTCACTACGTGGAAAGTTTGGAGTTTTTGAACTGTGCCACTTTTGATGTATTTTTGTTTTACCGGTAGTAAGAAGTGTGAACTTTCTCTTCTAGAGGACACTACTGAAAAACTACAATGGTGCACCCTAGTGCGATGTGAAAGAACTATTTTTTGGAGAAATTTTTATTTCAAAAGTTTGTTTCTTGTTAATTTTTTTTCTGTTATTGTTTAAGTTGGCTGTATACCCCTCTCTTTCCCCTTGTTTTGTATTTAGCCAATCCCGAATTTCTTTAATTAATTTCTGACCAATCTGATGTATCTTCCCCCAACTTGAATATGCTGCTTATCCCTAACCAATAAAGTGATTGTGGGCGGGTGTTTTCTTCCCTGAAACGCCTCGAACTTTCCACGAGAGTATATAAACTGCTGATTTTTGGGTCTCTGCGCCACTTCTGTACCATCTTTCAGTGTGTAAAGTTCATAGCAGGGGGCGGGATGCGCCTCTTTCTTCGGCAGCGGTCAACAACAAGGTAATGGCCGATTAATAACTTCTTTCTTTGCTAGCTCAGCAGTTTAACTCTCGGGGCGGGTCCGAAGTTTTTCCATAATGTAACCTTCCTTAAAATGTAAAGACCCTTGGTATCTATTCTATCTTTAAACTGCATATCGGGATAGAGAGTGCTTAACCCTCTCGAGCTCCCACTCATATTGTTTTGAGGTGAACTTATTTTTCTCAACCTATTCTTCTTTAACGTAATGTAAATTGTTTCTTTCTTAAGTCACCTCTTTAGTATGGGATTAGCCCTTGTATTAACGGCCTAGTGCCAAGTAGGTTTTAAACAAAGTGTATTTGGAGCGCAAGTTCGCCTCCTCTCAAATTGTTATTTTAGAGGTCATGTAATTAATCTTTTTCTCATTTAATAGACCTCAGTAGGTTGGGTATTTTACCCCTGTGTCTATGTCCTGAGAGGACAACTTGAAGGTGGAGTTTGGTGTGGCCTTTGAGAGGCTTAAAGTTTGAGAGCGAGTGGCTCTTTCTTGAAAATTGAGTGTTGTATGCCTCGAGGAGGCTTTTCTGTGTAATTTGGAGCAAGTGCTCCTGAGCATGAATGGGGTTTTCTGCCCCTCTGTTAAAACTTATTTTGGAGTAAGGTTGGGCTGATTGCCCAAGAATTGTGAAGCCGGGGCGCGAAGCCCAAATCCGGTAAATATTGTAACTACATTTTGTTGACTTGCTACTCTGTACCTGCCATGCTTGTTATTTCTTTATTTTGAAAAGAAAATATAACCTTGTTAATTTTACATGAACTCTAATTTCGTAGCTTGAGACCCGTTCACACCCGCACCTTCTTTCACCTCTAACTACCGCAAAAACACGGTAACAATTATTATTATTATTATTATTATTATTATTATTATTATTATTATTATTATTATTATTATTATTATTATTATTATTATTATTATTAGATTTTCCTCCACAGCTTTTTACATATTTCTGACAATGAGGTGAATAATGCACAACTTCCTCCCAAAGTATACGAAATAAATCCAGTATTTGACCACCTGTTAGCAACATTTTCGGAAGCTTATATCCCTGATGTCAAAATGTCAATTGATGACAACCTCTTCCTATGGAAAGGGTGGCTAGGGTGGAAAGTTTACATAACAAGAAAACGATCGCGTTTCGGAATGGAATTATATAAATTATGCGAAGGCGAGACAGGTTATATAACATGACCTGCTTCCGTTTGTATCATAATGAACAGCTGTAAAAGACACAACACTCTGAAGACTGTAAATACTGTAAATGTTACTTGTACTGTAATATAGTCCGTTTATGTCACTTATGAATTGTAGGGAGGCGATATAAACTTGATCCCTCGAAAGCGCTAACCAACATAACAGAAAAATTCGTGAGTATTATAATTTATTCCATTGTACATCTTTTAAGTACATGTAAACTTTATAAATCTACAATTTACATTTACAGAAACATTTATTTACAGGCAGAGATTGATAGTAAACTGCCTAAAATATTCCAGTGAAAGTTACTGTATAAACGAAAACCAGAGTTTTGCTGTTAGGAAGAAGAAATCTCGATTTCACAGTGTGAAAGCACTTAGTACGTTTTTGCACAAAGTATTGAAAAATTAAAATAATCGAATTTTTCAACAATTAAATACATTATATTGAAGTAAATATATCTCTTTTGGTCCTTCAATAGTTCATTTTAGTCTATGATTGTTTCTAATCAAGTAATTAAATATTTTCTTTAATCAGGGAAATCGCTCTCCACTTGGGAGTGAGCTAGTGTGAACCGAGCTCCCCGCTTAAGGGGTTATTTGTGCCTCAGAGTATCCGATAAGCGAATCGAGATTGCGGTCATAAATAACTTTGGATTTAATCGCCCTTTCAGCAATTATCAGCGATCCAATCTTTTTCTCCGCACATCTGACGTTTTGAAATTCGTATTGAAGCCGCTGTTTGGTGAGCGATGTTATGCCCGTTTCGCCCTTAGGAAATCCTATGTAATTTTTTAGCGTCTTCTCATACGGTAGTTAGGCAGTGCAAGGATCACAGAAATCTGTAACTGGTAAGTGGTTTTCTATGCCAGAGGACGCACATATTTAGCGTCGTTTCATCGTATTTCTCTTTTTCTTCGCGTAAAATTAAATTTGTCTTCGTCTCTGTGGTGTAGTAGTTAGTGTGATTAGCTGTCACCCCCGGAGGTCCGGATTCGATTCCCGGCCCTGTAACAAAATTTGAAAAGTGTTACGAGGGCTGGAACGGGGTTCACTCAACCTCAAGAAGTCACCTGAATAGAGGTGGGCTCGATTCCCACCTCAGCCATCCTCGAAGTGGTTTTCCGTGGTTCCCTCTTCTCCTCCAGGCAAATGCCGGGATAGTACCTAACTTATGGCCACGGCCGATTCCTTGCCTCTTCCCTGCCTGTCCTTTCCAATCTTCCCATCCCTCCACAAGGCCCCTGTTCAGCATAGCAAGTGAGGCTGCCTGGGCGAGGTACTGGTCATCCTCCCCAGCAGTATCCTCCGACCCAAAGTCTGGCGCTCCAGGACACTACACTTGGGGCGGTAGATGTGGGATCTCTCGCTGCGTCCGAGGGAAAAACTGACCCTGGGGGGTAAACGGATGAAGAAAGGAGAAGAAAATTAAAATCGTTCTTACAGGAATAAAGCTCCTAAATGACCAATTTTAGCATACTTTTGAATGGTTTGCATTTTGATCCAGTTCAGATACCGTAAAACTTGGCAATACATCATTTTGGGAGATGGACACTTCCTGCGTTTGACATTTTCCTGTTTGTGAACAGGATGTACAATGAAAATAGAAGGAAGTTTGATTGATGTGCTTACACTGAAATCTGTTTAATGAGAAGAATTGCTAGGTACCTAAAGATATCCTACTATATAACCTTGCCTTGAAATAGTTTGCTTCCATTTCTCTCTTAAACCGCACTCGGAAGGGAAACTATGGAACGTAGCCAACGCACTGTTTCAGAACTTACATTGTTTTCTTTTTCGGAAGTCTGTAGAATGACTTTGATGTACTTTGCTGTCTGTAATTATTGCTACCATATATAACACTAATACCGGTACTGCCTCTTCGAGCCACATTTTCTTTAAATAATTATATATTTTATCATTTGACATTTATTACTTCTTCCGGTCGTGATGCGAGCCACAGAGTGATTCACCGTCCCTGTCAATTGTCAGTTGTTTACCTATACTTTTTTGAATTGTTTTCTAAGTACTTTAAGAATTTATCTAACATTCCTCTTGATAAATTATTCCAATCCCGTACTCTTCATTCTACAAATGAATACTTTACTTTCATTTGGCTTACAGATAAATATACTTTCACATTTTATCACTGTGTTCATAATATTAAAGCATTAACTAATAAAATGTGTTTGAGATAATCTGAACTACTTTAAAAATCCATGTTCAAAAAGTCTTATTTTATTTAATGTAACATTAAATTTTGTTCGGGTAATTTCATTCTTGTTTGGTGGCGACACTGGTAAGGCTCGCTTCAAAATTCTGAAAATGGCGGGTACTGATGGTGAAGATGAACACAATTCTGCCGAAGATGATCAGCGAACTCCTTGTAAATATGGGTCCAAATGCTATCAAAAAAACCCTGCTCATCTACAGAAGTATAAGCATCCTCAGAAACGCGAATCAAATGTAAGTTAATGGTCTTGCCTGCACTATCCACTTTATAACAACCGGTGTTATTCTGACCGCTTAGTAGGCTGGAATAAATATGGTATAAATAATTGCATACAGTTGTTCATTGCCTTTGATGAGGACATTGATGTGAGGTTGTGTCATTGTCAACTGAAGTAATGGTGCTTATATTGCATTGTTGTGTTCGTGACATGCTTTTTGATGAAGCTTTTATTCAGAGCTTCTTGATATTGGAGGTTATTTAGGAATGCTGTTATGGACAGGATTTATTATTAAAGAAGATATCACTTTTATTAGACGAAATTGTGTCCACTCTGATTTTTAAACAAGTAGGTAATATAAACAACTCAACTGGAACGTAAAATTGCTCCTTTTGGATTTGTAGTAACAATTTTGTGTTGCGTAGCGGACGGGGGCGACTTAGGATGGATCACAGGGAGATTTGTTCCCTGTCACTAGGTGCTGTTCTGTAGAAGAAATAACAATCATTGGCATTCCTCGCTTTTTTAATTTATTTGCTTTCTTTCTTTTCTGAAGCATGTGTTTGCTGTGTACAGGATTCAAAGTTGATATGTTAGGATTGAGTTGCATCAGCTGTTCGTCTCCACACAGTTTAGTGAAATATATTTCTAGGCTGATAGGGAAAATGGGTATAAGAAAGTTACTTATATCATCTCTCCTAGATGGATGTTAATATGTTTACTTAAACAAGTACTGTTACGACTGAATGAAATACTGTACACGTAGTTTAGTTTTGACTTACACTACTTAGATGAAAGATAGATATAGTTTCCTGGACTCACGCTGTGGACTTGTTAGTCGTTTTCTGCCTTATACTCATTTTCCCTGGCAGCTTTGAATTGGAAGTAAGTTAGGTAAATACTAATAATTACAGGAATAAACATATGAATAACCAAATCAGTGGCACTTTAGCTCTAGTGGCTTTGGCTTACTGACCGATGGTTGCTCTATTTGGACAATATTCACCACTTGTGTTATGTTGATGATCACTAGCTCTCCTGTCAGGAAAGTTCTCGTTTGATCTGACAAGAAGTAAACCCCATCGAAGGCCAACTTAACTGAGGAAAATTATGTGTAAAACTGAATCAAACCTGAGACCACCTGAACAGAGTACTTCATTCAGCACAACTCATTGACCTCCACAATGGTTGAACATGCAAATATGCTAATGCTTTTTCATAATAAGAGCTTTGGCAAGCTTGACTACACATGGAAACACACTTCCCCACGAACCTACTATACTGACGTAGTAGGGGGAAGAGGTGATACTTCCACGTGGCGCGTCCCAGGTGGCTGATAGGGGGTTCCTAACCAGCTTGCCGGCGGACTTGTGCAAAAAAAAATAGCTCTCGCGGACCAAACACACAACCCCCTTTGGGTGGGGGATGCAGATGAAGAATACACCTGCGGTATCACCTGCCTGTCGTAAGGGGCAACTAAAATGAGCGACCAAGGGATGATGACATTAGAACCGTGAAACTACATGTGTTTAGTACCATAGTACCATTACGTGAGGAACACCGTGGGTCAACATTACTTGTAGTTAGTACCACCATGTGAGGAACACCCTGGATCTACGTTACCAATGAATAGTGCCTTTATGTGAGGAACATCACAATTCTGTGGTAAGTAGGGTCTACGATTGTGCGTATTCCACCGAAATGGGCGAGCGGGCATTTGGCTGTGTGAATTAATGTGCATGTGCTGTAATGCTGTGCTGGAATGTGTCAGTTCCTGTGGGTTCAGAATGGTTCTGCGCTACCTATGAGTAGCACCACTTTAGGAGAAACACCATGGGTGTACGTTGCGTGTGATTAGTATCACTATGTGAGAAACACCACGGGTTTGGCTGACGCCCGTGGTAAGTACCACTATGTGCGAAAACCATGGGTATGCGTTACCTGGGAGTAGTTCCATTATTTGAGGAATGCCATGGGTTTGTATTACCTGTGGTTGTTACCATAATGTGTCATACACCGTGGGTCTATATTGCTTATGATTAGTAGCACTATGTGAGCAACACCATGAGTTCATGTTGCCTGTGATTAGTTCCACTTAGTAAGGGGACACCAAGGTAATACCGGCGCTTGTGGTTAGTCCCACTCTGTGCGGAGCACCACGGGTCTGCGTTGCTTGTGAGTTGTACCCTTATGTGCAAAACACCATGGGTTTGTGTTACTTGTGAGTGATGCCATTGTGTGCGACATACGATAGGTCTACATTTCCTGTGATCAGTACCACCATTAGAGAAACACCACGAGTCTACGTTACCTGTGATTAGTACTACTATAGGAGGAACACCATGGTTCTACCTCCTAGTGATTAGTACCATTGTAAATGTCCGGCGACCTGGATTTTGGACCCCTTTACATAATGATGCATCATCCCAGTAATTTAGGCTTTATGAATTGGATCCAAGGATTTTTTTGTTTCATTATCATTTTTTTCATCATCATTTGTTTTAGATTCTAGTCATTGGATAGATTTTGAAGTTTTATTGTTTGTTTCATTCCCCTCTTATCATTAGGAGCAATGACCTAGCTGTTAGGCCCCTTTAAACAACACACATCATCATCAAAACACACTTCTATAAGTCTTGCATGCTGAACTAATTATGGTAGTACTCTTTCACATCAGATATGTTCAACTCGTTTATTTTTTATGTATTAAACCAGGCCTCCTGTCTTTAAGAGCTGCAAGCCTGTGATGATGTCCTCCTTAAGTGTCTGTTTCTTTATCACTTCACATTCAAGTTTTTATCTGAATGGAAATATTAATAAATTCTGTGATCTTGCCTTATAATATTGTGTGCAAGATATAATACTGCTTAAACATGTGAAAGACTTTTTCTCTACTGATAGTCTGTTCTTGTAAATAGCATTTTTCCAAATTAAGGCACGCAACTTTCATATCTCTTTATTCTATAATTTTTTTTTTTTTTTACACCTTGTGAAACGTCCTACTGTAGAAGTTGATCTACCTCACGAGTTGGCCGTGCGGTCAGGGGCACGGAGCTGTGAGCTTGCATCCAGGAGATGGTGGGTTCCGAATCCCACTGTCGGAAGCCCGGACACCAGTGGGATCTGAATCCACAACCTTCGTGAAATCTGGAGGAAATCCCACTGTCCAGTTGGCCATTTTTTGTTCTGTACTTAACATCTCTTTAACACGTACTACATGTACGTAACATGATCGAATAGGTTGAAAGTCGATTTTGATTACAATGTGATCGTGAAAATTCAATATTCATTGACTTGGCCCACAACGGGCAACTTGGATGCACTCAGCAGTGTGATGGCAGTATCTTAGATCCTTTCCAATAGAACAAAGATGACCTAGGTCACTATAGCTCAATTGGTAGAGCAACCGACACGAAATTGGGGGGTTGTGGTTTCGGATCCCACTGGTTTCCAGTTGGCCATTTTTGTTCTGTACTTAACATCTCAACTCTTACTACATATATGTAACATGACCTAATGGGTGTTGAAAGTCAATTTCAATAATAAAGGTATTATTTCCCAAATTTCGAAATAGAGTTCTTCTTGAGATTAAATGAGAGAAAAAATGGCAACTATGCTCCAACACATGCATTTAAAATGTTTTTAACTGGGCTTGCATGATTACCCTACACTTCTGACTTACTTTGTTTATTTATTCAACCTTAAGATTGAGTACATATCTTGTTCCTGCATACTTTTACATCACAGTGGAGATTCTAGCCTGACACATTATCTAATTTGCTTCAGGGAAATTCCTACTCTATCTGTACACAAATGCCTGAGTGGGGAGGCGTGTTTACTATATACAACTCTAGCCAGAGTAACAAACGAAAAGTAATGGAATTGTGGATTGAAACCACACACTACAATCACATCAAATAAAGTATACATACAAATTAAACATTCACGCTGGTTCATTCACTTCCAGTGGAAGGAGATCAGATAACATTCCTTGTAATTAACACACATGACCCAAGACTCATCAGACATTTAAAACAACTCAATCCCTATTCAACATTGATATCCTGAAATGAAACAAGACACAAATAACACATCGGACCTTAAATCAATGATTAATTGAACGTTGGGTTCCTGAAAATAATCATGACACAAATATAAATCGCACTTGATTTCACACCGAAACTGATGGCTCAAATAGATAACTCGCACTATTAAATCTCAGAGGAAATGATAATAATGTGGACAATAATACAAAATCAGCCGCAAAATAAATAAATTTCCCTCACCGGATATCGACAGAATAACAAATGGAGATCCACACTTCTAATACATCTAAATCGTCTGGGTTCCCAACACCCAAAGAAACATGAACACACTAGCCTCACTGGCTCATAACACCCGCTATACACAACGTCTACTCAAGGCAAGTCATATTAATAAATTCAGTAACGCAGGCCTTTACTGAGAAACACACTTCCCATAAATTTAACAATAAAATAGTTCCATGTCCTAAGTTTAATTAGGTTGACATTCAATAGATGACTATTGTTCCATCTATAAGTTCAGTCGAACCATCTCAAGAATCATACTTTTGTATGTTCGATTAATTAATTAATTAAATTTAAGCAAATAATTGTGCTTTAATTCAAGTTGAAGACTGAAAATATATCCACAATGTACTCAAATTTACACATTAATCATGAAAGTTACTGAACTATCTCTTATTACATTCCTCAGGAGTAAAAAAAAATTGAATGACTTCTAAACTCTGAATAAAGTTTGATTAATCCTTTAACATGAAATTTCAATCCTACTGGTTAGAAAGAATGATCCCTTATAGAAATCTGGCAACATGATCATGATACAACACAAATAAGTCATATCTTCATGTGGAAAGTAAGGCAATAAAACTATCAAAGGTGTGGACAAAAGCTCCACAAACATGCATGCATGTCCAAAGGAAAATTTGACTGATGTTTGCCCTTCAGAACTCTTTATCTCACTGACATTAACTTTTAATGATTTAAATGTTACTTCCCTTAAACTTTATACTTACATTCAAAAATCAAAATATGACAGGAAGACACCAATAAAAAGAATGAAATAATTATAAACTAAGCTCACCTGTTCAGCTTGAAATGAATTAAAACGACGACTCCAAGCACTAGTTATCATTTACAATACAATATTTACAAGTTATATAAAAAAATAAATCTACATTTTTAAAGAAAGTGAAATGAGGACATCGTCCTATAAAATATTACCCTATCAAACTTTCATTAACCGAGCTCGATAGCTGCAGTCGCTTAAGTGTGGCCAGTATCCAGTAATCGGGAGATAGTGGGTCCGAATCCCACTGTCGGCAGCCCTGAAAGTGGTTTTCCGTGGTTTCCCATTTTCACACCAGGCAAATGCTGGGGCTGTACCTTAAGACCATGGCCGCTTGCTTCCCATTCCTAGGCCTTTCCTATCCCATCGTCACCATAAGACATATCTGTGTCGGTGCGACGCAAAAAAAACAAAAAACAAAAAACCTAACATATTTAACCTATCTCTTCAGCCATTAGATAACGTCTTACATTTTATAAATTCATTCAAAAGCTAGTACTCGTCTTTTGTTAATTCACCATGGCACCTCAGCAAGACAGCCCTCATTGATTTAGTGACCGTACATCGTCACTGGGATCAGCAAACCAGAAGATGATGTTCCTGCGAGTCTCCATTTCAGCAGTCTAGGTTCCAATCCTCGTCTTCTTTCTTGCACCTCAACACTGGTACAACATAAATTTCATCAACTTTGAGAGCTACCACTGGAATTTACAACCTGTGTGACATAAACATTGACGTGCTGCTATCCTTGACCTATTGAAACCGTTTTTCACTCGCCTTCCTCACACGGCTACTGCTTACATAAGTCCAGCTACGTTTCTTATCTACAAGCTCAAGTTCACATCTAATTGCCCTCTCTTTAACTAACATGTCTGCGCTCCACAATGTTTATTCAGTTTAGTTTGTAGATTTTAAGTTCCTTCCCATATCTATCTGTCCAGTCTACAAAGGAATATCAAGAGCTGTTACATGAATTAAAATTGAAGAAGACAGAAATTTGGAGCGACTTTCATAAAACGGATGCAATAACAACAGACAATATTGGTGCCAAAGTTGCTTCGATCTCGGACATACAGTGACTCGTGCAGCAGTCCATGGTTTCCATTATAAGGCATGTGTTGTACTTAATTTTCACGAACCGAACCATGATTGTGTGCGCCGAAGGTGTGAAATATTTTGTGGTCATTACCAAGCCCTGGAGTGCCCAAAGAGGTCTTGTTCTCTGACAGAAATTTGTAGCGAATAAGTTTATATTCTTGCACATTGTGTGCTTTTCTATTTAATAAAAATATCTAACTTTGCTGATAGTTTAATATTGTGAACTGTCTGTGTGTTACTGTTCCCTGCTACAAAATGTGTAGCTGTAGATTCTCTCCCATATTAAAGTTTTTGTTCTGTATTTAACCAGTCTCTCACTATCTCAACTAGAGAATTTTAACACTTCCATAGTTCCTGGACATCTCGTCCTCTAAAACATTTTGCGCACAGCAGTTCCATTTCTTATTACATTTATGGTACCTATAGGATTCAAGCCTATAAAATTTATAAAGTCTAACTTCACCTGACAATAACTCACGACTGACGACCATAAATGATGAACGACTTTTCATGAAAAACTCTATGAAAGATTCTAGGCGAAAGACTCCAAACGAATGGTGCGCTTCTCTGCTCTCTTGTACATTTTATTATTTAGTCCGTTCTTCCCTCATTATGGTGGATGGGGCCCAATTTGTACTTCAACCAGTCACCACTAAGCATTTAAATTAACGCTATTTTCCTATTGGGCTTCTAACACACGTCTCTTTCATTGTCTTCAGATTTTTAAGAACTGACGATTGCACCAATCATCTTCAATCACCCTACTTGTAGCCTCACACCAGGCCTCCGAAATGGTAGCCATTGATCCTGGCCGTTGTTTCAGTGGGTTTCTCCTTGTCCCGAAATAGAACTCTGCCGAGGTCACCTAAACATCGGCCAACGGATACCGCTCCTTTCTTTTTCCCAGAGACAATGCTTTGTTGTTTTATCCTCTCAGACAACTGGCGCCGTGATTTTTGCTCGTGTTTCAATATATTCCACAGAAAGGAATGAAATTACAAAGATTCCCAATAAATATATTCATAATATTTCCATTAAATTCATATATTAATTTACATGAACACTGAATAAGGGTTCAACTCTCCCTCTCGCTGTGGCATGTCAGAAGAAAGTAGTATATTTTTTGGCCTCATATCATAGAATTAGGTTTTTTTTAAAGGTTCGGATTTTCACTTATGAAAAAGAAACATCCTTCTCTTATGTTATTACTAGGGCTTGGATGTTCAGGAAGTAATATCGCCCCCCCTCGCCCCGGGCTTCTCTTTTGGCTATTTATTGGAATTAAACATGGCTTGGATATTTCTGAGCATATTTAACCCTATTTTATAGGGCATATAAATTTATATTTTACAATTTGTTATTGTTTTGGTCATATTTTGGTCATTTAGTTGTTTAAAGTAATATTTTGGGTTATATTTTGCAAGGAAAATGTACTTTAGGTTGAATGTGATGTCGAATGTTGCTTATGTAAATGTGTTTGTGGGATTGTGACAAATCTTGGAGCTTGGGCCTCAATGCTGAATTGTTGATGCTTATTGTATCTCGTCAGAGTTTACATCATTAGTTTTAGTAACCTCCTTTAGAGTAAGACTTGCAGTGCGGGTATTTACGTGCACTGGAATGTCACCCTTGTTGAGAGACAAGAAAATACAAGGGCTTATCTTATCTGTCTTGGCACCTGTGGCTTTAGGTAGCATCTAAATTACCTTCCTCCCCTCATCATTCTTAAAAATTTAAAGAAAGACAATATTCAAGGTTTCATATTTACATTAACAGTGATAGAGCTGACTTAAGGATACCTAAAGAAAGTGTTAAATTAAGAAATTGTGTTAAAGAGTTCAGGGGCGAATGCTTCTCTACCAAAGGAAATATCCTCTTCTGCAGAGTGTGTAAAGTTAAAGTGCTATGAAGCACTTAAATGCCAGCAGCGTTGCGACACTGCTAGATACAAATATGCTGATATGAATGGGGAACAAGAGGTATGTATTTTTTTCCCCCTATATTTTACTTCAGTTAAGTGTCCGGTGAGACTGTTGGCGCATTTTTAATTCCGATAAATAATACAAATTTCATTGGTGCGCAGGAGCAGTGATGTGGTCTCTGTCACCATTGAGTAAAACTGTAAAGAAGCCCATATACAGGGTGACCTTTAATAAAACCGACAAACTGCAAGGACTGATTCCTGACTGGAAGGGGAGGAAAAAAAGTCCTACGAACATGTGTCCGGAAATGGACGGTGTGCTTGCAACAACAAATAGTCCTTGAACACAGTGCATAGCTGAATCCCATCCACATCACAGCAGATGTTCAAAGTGGCCTCCATGGGCTGCAGTGCATGGGTTCAGACGTCGTATCATGGATTGCCTCACTCTTTTGCACGTTCCAGCCTCTTGCCGAATAGCGTCACAGGCGTTGTGAACATGCTGTTGAAGGGTCTGCACATCAGGAACTGGTTCAGCATACACAACGCTTTTCAGATGTCCCCAGAGGTAAAAATCCATGGGGTTTAAGTCCGGTGATCTTGGAGGCCATGCAACAGGGCCTCCGCGTCCTATCCAGTGCCTGGGGAAGATGATGTTGAGGTGTTGGCGAACTGTAATGCGGAAGTGAGGTTGTACTCCATCATGCAGAAACCACATAACCTGTCTTATTGCCAAAGGCACATTCTCAAGCAAACCAGGCAGAGTATTCTGCAGGAAGTCCAGGTATGTTCCTCCGTTGAGCCGTTGTGGAATAATAACTTGTCCAAGTATGTGGTCGCCAAGAATCCCTGCCCAAACATTGATGCTGAACCGATGCTGGTGAGACACTTGAACCATTCCCCGGCGAATTTCTGTAGCCCACAGATGAAGATTATGCAGATTGACGATGCAATTTCTGGCAAAGGTTGCTTCATCGGTAAAGAGGACTGACAACAGAAATCCCATAACTGTGATGGCATGGTGCAAAAACCATTGACAAAATCCTTCCAGTAGAGGGAAATCCACTGCTGATAATCCTTGCACTCGTTGCAGGTGATAGGGATAATAGCGGTTGTCATGCAGGATACACATAATCGTAGTCTGGCTTACACCATGTTGGTGGGCCACTTGCCTCAAGCTTGTACTAGGGTTCGTTGCAGTGTCCTGTAGAACCTGTTCCTCCAGATCTGGTGTACGCACAGTCCACCGCCTCGTCTGTTTGAAAGGACCCATGATCACACAAACGGCAAAAATGGCTTGAAACGTTGTGTGATGTGGTTGGTGTCTCTGAGGGTACTTGTTTTGGTACAGCCGTGCTGCCTCTTGACCGTTTCCATTGGCTTGGCCGTACACAAACACCATCTCGGCTTGTTCCCGACATGAATACCGGACCATTCTGCTTCCGACAGTACGCCACTTCAATCACACTATCTGCAACAGAAGAAACACACTGCAAGTAGTCAGAGAAAATTTCATTCGTCAGTGCCATCTACCGTTGCAACGATGCATTTTCGGACACATGTTCATAGGACATTTTCCCCCCCCATTTTCAGTCAGAAATAAGTCCCTGCAGTTTGTCGGTTTTATTAAAGTTCGCCCTGTATATCTGCAACAAGAGATGTCATTAAAGCAAGCAACAAATGTCTCACAGAGCTGGGGTTAGAGGAACAAAAACACCTTTTTTGATATACTCATTTACTTTTTGCTTCCAAAAGCAGAGTAGAGCTTAGAAACTACGAATTCAAGAGATGGTGTAAATTACCTCTCAAAGGAAAAGGTGTGGCCTATTTGAACAGTATAAAC
Source organism: Anabrus simplex (assembly GCF_040414725.1). NCBI lineage: Eukaryota > Metazoa > Arthropoda > Insecta > Orthoptera > Tettigoniidae > Anabrus > Anabrus simplex. The sequence goes on along the minus strand of NC_090267.1, from coordinate 103,713,439 downwards.
CCGCAAAGAACTGGGTTAGAAATCATACTGTTTCATCAGTCAGTGAATGGCGTGAGGGAATAAAAATGGCTGCTAATGTGTGCACTGTTCGATGTCTTCCTGGTAGGTCTCAGAACGGAAACCTCTGTCGGCATTGCCGAAAAGAGATAGAAACACTTCCTCATATTTTGGGACCTTGCCCTCTTGAGAAATATTGCGGAACACCGGGCATAACAAGATTCAGTCCTTTATAGCAAATTTCCTGGGTTGCTAAAGAGGTATCTGAACTTGCCGATAACTGTAGCAGTAGCGGAATTGACCTCATAGCTTACAAGGAATCGGAGGGTGTTGGATATATAATAGACCCCACAGTTTGTTTTGAAATCTCCGCAGACCAGCCAGAAGACGTTGATAGGGAAAGAAGCTCATCTATGAACTGACCATAATTTACAGGGTGTTTCAAAAAGAATATACATATTTCAAATGCATATATTTATTAAACTGTAAGACATACGAATATGAAACTTTACACACATATTTACGAACCTCTCAAGTTCAGATTACAGATGTTCAATGTGTCCTCCATCAGCGACACAATATCACATCGATACTCAAATTCCTCTTATGCTCGGGCAGGCATGTTATTCGTCACTGATGTTATGGCAGTACTGATCCGGTTCTTCAACTCTTCCAGGTTCTGTGGGAGTGGTGGTACATAAACGTCGTCTTTAATGAAACCCGACAGGAAGAAGTCACAGGGTGTCAAATCCCGTGACCGTGGAGCCCAGCTTAGACGTGCTAAGTCGCCAGCTCCTTGACGACCAATCCAATGGTTCGGTAGAGTTTCATTCAGCTATTCACGCACTTGGCGACTCCAGTGAAGGGGTACCCCGTCTTGTTGAAAATGAAGTTGTCTTAATGCAGCCTCGGAAACAACCAGTTTTGTAACATGGCGAGATACTGCTGACCGTTAGGAGTTTCCATCAAAGAAGAGTGGGCCATAAACAGATGATCGGGATATCGCACAAAACACATTGACTTTGGGCGAATCTCGTACATGTTCAATGACTGCATGTGGGTTCTGTAGGCCCCAAATTCAAACATTGTATTTGTTCACCTGACCACTAACATGGAAAGTTGCTTCATCACTGAACACTGTGTGTTGTACGAAAGTGTTACCATTGTCAATAGCATCAAGAATCTAATTACAAAATGCCACACGCTTGCGTTTGTCATCAGGACGCAGAGTTTGTAACAGCTGTAACTTGTACGGCTTCATAACCAACCGACGTCTCAGAACGCCAAATTGTTGTTATAGGCAGTTGTAACTCCCGACTGGCACGCCGAGTTAATTTTGAAGGACTACATTGGAAAGCAGTTTCAATTCGTGTAACATATTCTTCAGGAACACGAGGACGGCCAGGACTCTTTCCTATATCTACAAATTGTTGATACCATCTGTGAATGTTCCACTCATTCAGAGGATCAATTTGGTACCTCAACCTGAAACGTCTTTGCACTGCAATTGCGGAATTGCACTTCGTAAACTCGAGAACACAAAATGATTTCTGCTACGGAGTAGCCATTTTAAACATATGACTGTTACCAAGCAAAACAGAAGACAACTGACATCTAGCGGCTATTAATATAAACTAGACTATGTATTCGTTTCTCCAATAGCCGAGCAGAGTACAGCGATCGATAATTTGGACAAAATAATACTTTGTAATACGTATATTCTTTTTGAAATACCCTGTATTATAAAGATAAATTTGTATTGAAGTGATGAGATTAATGATAGGAGCTTGAGGGACTATTCCTCGTTTCATTGTGAATTTTTGAAAGCAATTTAATATAGAGGTTCCGGAACTATGTCTTTGTTAGCTTTACGGGGTTCAATTTCATTACTGAGAAATCATTGCTACGTGGTGTAACTCATATAGTTTAAAGGCATTATGAAAATAATGTAATCAACAAAATTATTGTAATTCAAAATTACAGTATATTGTAATTTGTTTCATTATGCTTTGTCCATTGTGAAAACCTTTACCTGAGGGAAGTTTTTGTAAATAAAAATAATAAAAAATATATTCGGTACTGACCATAGTTTAATTATTATTATTAATAATGAATTTATGATAGAAACTAGTGGAATTAAGTTAAAAGAATTACTGTAATAACGAAATGTAGTGCAATAAGATTGTGTAATGAATTGCATCTTTAATATAACAGAGTTAGTGGCAAAAATCATTTGTTGGAAGTACATATGTGTGGTCATATTTTCCATTTTTTGGGTCATATTTAGCTATTTTTATGAGCATATTTGGTTGATTTTTAAGCCCTAAACATCAAAACCCTAGTCATTATCATATGACTCATGAACATTCTACCTACCTGTACTCTGGTCCTTGATGGTTTTCTAATCTCGTGTACCTGTAGCCTGACAACTGACATCTCTGCATGAAATGCCTATACTTTTTCTTTTAATTTATTAGGTTATTGCTGTTTTGTAGGCACTTTTTTTTTGACCAAATGTAATGATTCAGATGACATTGTTTTATAGAAAATGTTTCTCACAGCTGCAAGTTTTTTTTTCTTGGGCTCTTTGGAAGATCATGAATCACTCTTTGTGCTGCTTATCTACGAGACTGTTTTCACTTAAACATACCCATATCTAAACTACAGTAGGAATGACAGCAGGTGTCACTGGTGATTTTCCCATTTTTTTTTTTTTTTGTCATCCTATAAACTCTTTTCCTGTCTCAGTCTTGTTGTTGTTTTATAAATATTGACATCTTACCTGAAGCTGTAGAAATGTTTGACTGTAGATGCTCTTTTGTCTTAATTTTTTTCTGTTTCATTCTGCAACCCCTTGATGTATTTTCAAACCTTTTGTCTGGCTTTCGTTTTTCTCTATGCTTCTGTACATTTAGTCTGGTTTTTTTCTTTCATTAACAGCTCGATATCAATTTTCCATGTGGATTAGTGGCTCCAAATTGATTGAGATGAAGGTAAAACAAGAAAATCAGAGCCAGTAAGCCTATCACCAGTTTGTTGACATCTTTCTAGTAGCCTGTACAAGTTGTCTTAGCGAGCGAGTTGGCTGTGCGGTTAGGGGCGTGCAGCTGTGAACTTGCATTTGGGAGATGGTGGGTTCGAACCCCAGTGTAAGCAGTCCTTGAAATGGTTTTACGTGGTTTCCTATTTTCACACCAGTCAAATGCTGGGGCTGTACCTTATTTGAAGCCATGGCTACTTCCTTCCTACTCCTAGCCATTTCCTATCCCATCGTCGCCATTAGACCTATCAGTGTCGGTGGAACGTAAAGCAATTTGTAAAAAAAAAAAAAAGGAAAAGCAAGTAGTCTTTCACTCCATTGCCTAATTGTTTGAAAAATCAACAAACTTGAAACAGACTGAATAATTAATATAAATGTATACTGTATGTCTAAGAAAGTATGAATATGTGTGCCTTAGATTATATAAAAAGCAAATAATCAGGCAACCCTCACTTGAACATGAATATTAAGTTGTGTTTCAGATGTAAATGAAGATTTAGTGAAAATATTTTTAATTCCCAAATTAATAATAATCTACGCTTTTGAAGTTGTGCAACATGTTACAGATGGGGCAACATGTTAAAATTAAGTAAATGGTTTTTACAAGCATATTCAACTTTTGAGGTTGTACTAAGATTACATTATTTGATCTAACTATATGTACATTTCATATAGTTTTTATAACACAAGTTAGCGAATCCTCCTCACATTATTGTTATGGATGGGACAAAGTGAAGTAGGTCTAATATTACTGTAAAATATTACTTTTGCGTTCTGAGGAAACCATACTGTTGACTAATAGGAGTTATATTTTTCCTTCCATAAGTCAGCTTTAGCAAAATTTTCATTTGTCAGCCAACTTTTGGTTGGTTGGTTGGTTGGTTGGTTGGTTGGTTGGTTGGTTGGTAGATTTAAACAAAAACTCATCTGTAAGAAATATAAATTTCATAACATGCTTGTTATTTGCATATTATTAACTAACAAAAAAATTTAAAACCTAGTATTTTGAAGATTTATTTTTAAATGTATTTGTCGACTTTGGCATGAAATGGCAGTCTAGTAGATTTTGGATTTCAGCCATATGGAAATTTATGGATCTTGAACTCTAATCACCTTACCATTTTGCCGAAGCTGTGTTTGTTTTGATTCACACTTCTCTTAACGTGTCTCCACCTTTTGCTATATGTAAGTCCTATCCACAGACCTTGTTGAGTTTTTTGACAGATATTGAGTCATCTGATAGTTCACTGTTCTCCAGGTATTCAGTTTTGGAAATGTTCAAGTTCCGTTTCTTGTACAGTACGGTGGTCTTTCAGATTTGTATTCACTACTCAAGCCTTGATGTGCCCTGCTTGTCAATAATATATCAGTGTATGAAAGATTCCAGGAATGTTGGGTTGGATATTTGTTCTTGCCATGTCCATACACAAAATAAAAAGAAATGGTGACAAAGCTGAGTCGTGGTGAACACCAACTTCAATGCTAAAAGGAGTTGAAGTCCCAGCTGTTTTGGTTAAGATGTTGCAATTAGTGGATATAGATTTCTGGTACTCCATGGGCGGTAGCAAGGTTTCCCACTTGTATTTCCTCACTCCCGCCACCACTGGGCAGTAGCGATTCGGTTGTTGATACCTCTATTTTGGAAACAGTAAAAGCATATGAAAATGATGTAACGTGATCGATACCCAAAGTAGCAGAGAAGTGAGAGAGAGAGAGAGAGAGAGAGAGAGAGAGGACAAATTGGGGCACACATTAATCTATAGGAAGAGGCATGCCAGTCTGAGTGGCTCAGAGGGTTGAGGCACTGGCCTTCTGACCCCAGCCTGGCAGGTTTGATTTTGGGTCAGTCCGGTGGTGTTTGAAGGTGCTCAAATACATCAGCCTCATGTCGGTAGATTTACTGGCACATAAAAGAATTCCTGTGGGACTAAATTCTGACACCTCGGCATGTCCGAAAACCGAAAAAGTAGTTAATGGGACGTAAAGCCAGTAACATTATTATTAGGAAGCGGCATTGCTGTAGTTGAGTAAAAAGTAAGGGAAGCTCTTCTCTGCTGGTATGGTCACGTAATGAGAAGGAAGGACTAGTCAATTGTAAAAACAGCTCTCCAATTAGACCCGGGTGGAATACGACCACGTGGAAGACCACTAAAGAGAGAGGGGAACAGTAATTAGGAATTGTGGTTATTTACCAAGAGAGATGTTTAATAAGTTTCTAACTTCTCGGAAATCATTTAAGAAAAGACTAAGTAGCCTCCTGGGCCACAGTCTTAAAGACTGATAACATCATAAAAGCTCTTCTCTATTTGCTTAACAGTGCAGATTAGGGAGAGTCTTGGGTAGTTTTAATTATCAAACTATTGGCCCGTAGCTTGTAACTTATGATTAATAGTAGTGTAAAACTCTAAGCTTCCTTTTTAAAATTATTTTTCCTCTTTTATAACCCATTTTTGAACTCTTCAGTGATGTTCTTTCTTCAAGTTTATGATATGCTCTCCTTCACAACAATCACTCTCACCATCACTGGGAAATAGGAAATAATTTTTGATTTTTTGAGTGGTCCTCCTCCTAAGACTTTTTTTTTTTGTGTAGCTTATTGAACTGTTCCTTTTCTTACAAATATATTGTTTAATTCTATTAACTAGTGAAAAGATTCCATTTATTATAAATGTTTTTAATCATTTCAGGATGATGGTAAAAAACAAAGCCATAAGAAACATAAACCAGAACAGACCAGAAGTTCTGAAGTGTACAAAGATGGTAAAATGGAAGTAGAAAATATACTAGATAAAGAAGATAATGAGAAAGGCTCTTCTGAAATTGACGATGTGGAGCCAGAGACTTCACTAAATGAGAATAAAGGAGAAGGAGGTAGCAATAATAAAGAAAATCACTCAGTTGAGCCAGCATCCCCTGAAGATGTCAGAGAATCTATAAAACAGAAATTTCTGGTTGAAATGCCAGAGGACTTCTATAGCTTTTGGTCCTTTTGCCATTCTGTGCGACATCATGCACCTTTAGGTAAGACTTTAATATTTGTACAATTATCAAGACATTTTTTCTGATTTTGATCCACACTGTCAGCTGCTTTTGAAGATGGATTTTATAGTTGTAAGCTTGCATACAAGAGATGGTACGTTTGGACCATAACATCAGCAACTCAGATGATTTATGTAGATAAAAGCTTGAAGTCAGTTGAGGGTGGATTTGAACTGCACTATCAACTGAACTTAAAATGGGTTGTGTAGCTTAAAGCTTATATTTAGAGATCGTAGGTTTGAATCACATCATCAGCATTTCTGAAGATGGGTTGTGTAGTAGTAAGCTCACATTCAGGAGGTGGTGGGTTTGAACGACACCATCAGCAGCTCTGAAGATAGGTTCTGTAGTATAAAGCTTACTTCAAGAGATGGTGAGTTTGAACACCACCATTAACAACCATCCAAATATCTATGAAGACTTACCTGCACTAGAATAATGGGTGTATTCGTTATCATCCTTGTATAACACTGATATGCAACCATTTTGCTACAGAGAAACTGTTTATATTTTTCAGTACCCACCTATGGGTAGTTGCAATGCCTATATGTAATTTTGTTTCATCATGTCCAGTTTTTATAAAAACAACTTTTTTGAAATTCATCTTAATGTCTAAATACTGAAATTAATATCAATATTTGCATCAATAATACTATTATTATTGCATTAAAGTTGGTAATTTAAACATAATGGAATCGCTAAAATCTTCTAAACAAATGAAATTAAAAATTATGAACAAAGTATCCTATAATCATTTTTTTTTTTTTGGGCTTAATTGCAAGGACACTTGCGGTAAGAAGTGTGTTATACGAGCCACTTATCCTTAAAGAGAAAGTACTTTTGCCCCCACTTGATATTAAGCTTGGGGTTTTGAACCAATTTATTGCCAGCCTTGGCAGCGAAACCAATGTAATTCCATATTTAAAACTGACATTTCCAAAAAAGCAAAAAATTAAAGCTGCTGTATTTGATAGACCATAGATATGCGATCTAATGAGGAATCCACATTTTCAGTCATTGAATGAGACAGAAAATTCTACATGGTGTTCATTTAAAAGCTTGACTGAAAACTTCCTAGGTAACAGGAAATCTGAAAATTACTAGGAAATTACCAAGGAAATGATAGCTAACTTCGAATCTCTAGGTTGTAAAAATCTTGGTGCAGTGAGTGAGGAGCAGGGTGAAAGATTTCATCACCGGGCGAGTTGGCCGTGCGCGTAGAGGCGTGCTGCTGTGAGCTTGCATCCGGGAGATAGTAGGTTCGAATCCCACTATCGGCAGCCCTGAAAATGGTTTTCCGTGGTTTCCCATTTTCACACCAGGCAAATGCTGGGGCTGTACCTTAATTAAGGCCACGGCCGCTTCCTTCCAACTCCTTGGCCTTTCCCTTCCCATCGTCGCCATAAGACCTATATGTGTCGGTGCGACGTAAAGCCCCTAGCAAAAAAAAAAAATTTCATCTAGATATTAAAGTGATGGAAATAAGATACAAGGGCAAGTGCAATGAAGCCATGTTAGCATATTATTGCAGGTACTTAAAAGAGGAATGCATCTCAAAGTCGCAGCAGGGCATCAAAACGGCACAACATATCGATCGACAAATTGAACATCTGAATGTTTGTAAGTACTTTTTATTAATATAATTCCGTAGAAATACTGCCCATGCTCACCAACCTTAGTAGCATTATTAGGCAGTAGAATTTAAGTAAAGCTGACTTGGAATTCCTTTCAGAGGAGAGATGTTCATTGCAATATCCCAAATCCATCATTCCGCCCCCAAAACTACATTTACTTTTACAACCTAAGCAAAAGGAGCACTCACCATTGTCCAATACTAAACTACAAACTTGCATCATTCCCATTGGCTAACGTAAAGTCGCATGCGAGGTCATTTACGTCAATGGTATTACCAACCCCAGCAGAATAAAAATACAAAGAAACAGGACATATAAAGGAAACAATGCTGAATACAGAATAGGAATGATTTTATATCAAACCTACCTTAACACATTGCTGTCCCGCTCATCTGACGTGTGACTGGCCCCTGTGGCCCGAAGGTTTTGGCAGAGACATGGAGTTGGAAGGTATCATAATCTAATAATTTTGAGTTCATTCACAGTTATATCTGTCCACTTTAAAGTTTTTGGTGAGATTTTTTTTTTTTCGGTTCATTCTGGTAATGATATCTGTTTGATTCCTCTACCATATACTCCAACAAAACATCACCAATGAACAACTTGACGACACAACCTATATTTTCAGGTTCATTCGGCAAAATTTTAACGCCAGGCGTCCCCGAGAAAGACTACAAAACCAGTATAATATCCTGTTTAGATCAATCACTGCCAAAAATAGGGAGAATGCTGTCAACAGTACTTACATCTAGACCATCTTTGCTATCTGAAGCAACAGGTCATTGCTCGCATAGTGCAATAAAAGTGTCATTCACGGCATCACTTCCACATAAATGCATGACACTAGCACTAGAATTATCATTACACAATTCATCTTCACTCTCCTCACAATCACTGGGAACATCTGACAAATTATCAGCGAATAATTCACGTATAATATCACCAGGAGTCAATCCACTGTTTACCGGCACTGCCATTTGTGTTTACTAGCATTGATGGATACGCGGAAGATATTCGAAGGCGAAAACAAAAGCCATTCTCGTACTAAAAGGAGCGTAGATTTTCTACCGTTTAGGTACATCAACGATAATCAGCAAGTAGTTCCTCAATAACCGTTAGATGGCATCAGAAGACAGAGTTGCACCAACACGTATTCATACGTGATCGACTGCAGTACACCGTGCTTGGAGACACAAATTGCTACATGAGTGTACAGCATTGTGTTAATGTAAAGGAGGATACAGTGCTGCAGCAGCAGTAAGGAATTCATGCGCAGTCTATTCTTGGGGGAATAAGCTCTTGAACAGGTAACTAGAGGCCTATCTGACGCCCTTAGACCCCCTTTGCTTGTCCCTAAATCACTGGTCTTGTCCACCCCTACCTTGACATCGAGACCAATGCTCTTGTCCAGCCCTACTGTAACTTATCCAGACCAATGGTTTTGTCCACCCGTACCCTAACCAATCCAGACCAATGATCTTTTCCTGGCCATTGGTGTTCACACAGAAAACTAAAGGCCCAACGCCACTTTGTGGCGGCTCTAACCTGGGGGCTCACGTACCTAGACCCCCTTTGCTTGTTTCAAATCATTTCTTGTCAACTAGTGTTGGCTACTGAATGCATGATTCGAAGCAGTGTATCGATTCATTCAAGTGTCTGAATGAATCAATTCACAGGAACGGTGAGCTCACGGCACACGATCCAGTTTACTTCCAGCGGACAGTGCTGAGTGGCGCACTCACGGCTCACTAGCGGACACTGGATGTTGGCGGGGGGCCGAGCTACCGCTGCAGCGAGACAGTGAATCATGGCACACCGAAAAAATCGTGAGCATAGCACAGCTCAGTGAGACACAAGATACACAGGCTCCTTATCGGCACACTGGACACTGGCGAATAGCCGAGCTTCCGCTGCAGCGAGACATACAGTGAGCCATGGCACACCGAAAGAATCGTGTACATTCATGGATCAGTGAGACACTACACACACGCAGTTCGTTGCATTCACTGTCCTCTTCTTACAGGGAGGTTTAAATAATACATGGATTTATTTGTATTAAAAAGGTAGTCAAAACATAATTCTAAAGTAGCTAGTAAGTAGGTAGGCTATTAGGTTATACTATTTATTAGTTTAATGAATCTTAGTATTATAACTTAGTTGACATTTGACAATTAAGTAAACTCGACTCTAGCCTGCTGTATGATTATGAGTCATGCTCATGACCATTCAAAAGTACCTTTTATATAGGGAAGAACGACCAGTATTATCTCAGTTCGTATGTCACATCGTTGCACAAGACTTCAATAATATGTGGACAGTAAGTGAGCCGACTGACGCAGTAACTTAACCAACAGTATGTTGAATCAGAAAAAACAGTGGGCATTGGACATCTCGGGTAGCGTATACAAAATATGACGATTTAAAAAAATCCTCTGCCGATAGAAAAATACATATTTTCAAAAATGACTGAGCGAGTTGGCCGTGCGGTTAGTATTGCGTAGCTATGCGCTTGCATTCGGGAGATGGTGGGTTCGAATCCCACCGTCGGCAGCCGTTAAGATGGTTTTCCGTAGTTTCCCCATTTTAACACCAGGAAATGCTGGGACTGTACCTTAATTAAGGCCATGGCTGCTACCTTCCTTATCCCAGACCTTTCCCATCCTGTGTCGCCGGAAACCTTTGATGTATTAGAGTGACTAGCATTTTTTTTTTCTAAGAAAGGAGTTCATAGTATGAAGACCGGATGGCAGCAGTGAGCACTGAATGCTGTTGCTGCTGTCTTACCAGTACATACTACACAGATGCAGTAGGAGCGGTGACTGTAATGTGCCGTGAATCGGATCACTGTATCGATTCTGTAACGTGAACGGTATCAAATGAATCGAATATCCCATCACTATTGTCAACCCCTATGCTAACATATGGAGACCAATGGTCCTGTCCAACTCTGCTCTAACCTATCCAGATCAATAGTTTTGTCCACCCCTACCCTAACCAGTCCAGACCAATGATCTTGTCCAGGCCAGTGGTGCTTACACTGAAAACAAGAGGCCTAATGCTGCTTTGCGGTGGCTCTATCCTGTAGGGTTTACGCCCCCAGACCCCCTTTCTTTTAGTTCTTAATTAGAGTGGTTGGCAGCCTTGTTGACCGTCCTGACCACCTCCTCTGCGAGAAACCAGTGAGAAGTAAACAAAAGACAGTCACTCCGCATGGAGTCGAGGCATTAATATTGGTGAGCACGGATGGTAGTATTGATTATAATTCAATGTTTTATAGTTAATTTTATACACTTGAATTTTATATTGCAGTGTTAATACATGTTTAAAAAAAATAATATACCTAATTTATTTGCTAGTGATTGCTCAGGGGCACGCAGTTCACTTGGCTGTGGTACAAGAGAGACCACTAGCAGGCCACTAGAGAATACTACACAGTCTGTGGGTTACGGTTTGGTGCACCGTCTCCAGTCATTTCATTGAGGATGTTGCAGGGAATCCAAAAACAGTGGATCAAGTATCATTCATCATTCAAGACCATAGAAATGATCTTCTTAGTAAAGCTTGACAAACGTTCAAGAAGTTACCCTGTGCCGTCTTAGCACAGCCGATTGCTTACGGAGTGAAGCCACATAGCAGCCACTTGCCTTCGTATACGTGTGCAGTGCATGATCCCAAGGGTTGCAGAGGGAAGCGAGTGTGTGCCTGCTACTTGCTTCTCTCGTTCCTGCATGCTATAGCTTGCACACCTATTCCCCTTCATGGATGGCATGTGGTGATGTGTACCGGTCAGCTGTTACTGCTGTACGAATGATCTCGGTTATTGTACTCACTACTCAGCCTAGTTAGTAATTTTGGAGGGTGGGGAATATGTCTCAAGAAGAAGAGGACGCTGGTGCAGGGCCGTTGCAGAAAAAGTTATTTAGAAGAGTGCATGAATCAAATTCCCCGGGTAAAGATTCCACCCGTTGAAAGGATGATGGTAACATTTTTTTTTTTTTTTTTTTTGCTAGGGGCTTTACGTTGCACCGACACAGATAGGTCTTATGGCGACGATGGGATGGGAAAGGCCTAGGAGTTGGAAGGAAGCGGCCGTGGCCTTAATTAAGGTACAGCCCCAGCATTTGCTTGGTGTGAAAATGGGAAACCACGGAAAACCATCTTCAGGGCTGCCGATAGTGGGATTCGAACCTACTATCTCCCGGATGCAAGCACACAGCCGTGCGCCTCTACGCGCACGGCCAACTCGCCGGATGATGGTAACAAAACCGGATAATAGTATAACTAGGGCGGGTTGGAGCAAACTTGGAGAGGTGTTCGAGAAAAGCAGTAAAAAGTACAGTACATGGCTTTGTCCTTTTTTATAAAAATATTCTTAAAAAAAAAGGCTCTAGCCCCACATGGCTTTATATATATATATTTTTTCAAGAACATCAGTACACTTACTGTGTGTAATCACAAGGATCCTGAATTTTACAACAACAAAAAAACGCTAGTAGACGTAATGTTGCAACTTGGAAAAAATAAACTATTTGTATGTACAAATAAGAAACTGCTTGGACTTTACAGAATTCAACACATTCATAGGGAATTATCACACAAAGTGACCTAGATTAACAATTGTGAAATATAAAGGTGGTGGTGCAGGATGCTTAACGAGTCTTTGATAATGCCTATTATGATGTTGAGTATATTTCTGGGGATACCTAACCCTTTCAAGATATTCCAGGTGTATTTTGTAGTTCCTCCCCTGCTACCAAAAAGCAATCCTTTAACTGACCAATGCTCAAGTCAGATGTTGTAACATTCGCTTAAATATGGGAGGCATGGTTCATAAATATCTTTGTTTTCTCTGTCAACCTCAATCGCCTGCTCAATGTCTCTTTCAAAACGAAGGGTGGGATCCAACATTAAAGCAGGGAGATTTTTTGGATGAATGGCAATGATGTCTGCTCTTCTATTTGACCCCGTGAACTTCTTCATAAACTTGCCACTTCATTTCGCTTAATGCTGAAGCTAGAGCGGATCTAAGCCTGTGATGACGATTATTCCTTTGCTGTGCTCCCTTGGGACAGATACCAAACACATGTCCTAAAGTTTGTCTCGTCACAGTCAGGATGACGGAAGTGGGTTGTACATGTGCACCTTCCAGGGACTGGTTGAACCGCCAAGATGTTGGACATCATTTTAAGTGCATTTGTCCACTCTGAAGACTATAAACCACTACGATTATTCACCCAAAAGTTGGCTTTGGGTAGGTCAGCGTATACTGAGACACTTTCCTCTCAAGGAGTGAGAAGCCCATGTATGAAAGGCTTTCTCCCTTAAGACTTATCTTTTACTTGAAGCAGACTGTTACAGATGTTGAAGTGTTGTAAGGAAGCCTCCCATTTAGCTTTCACAACGCCCGGTCGGCTTTTTGGAGCATATATCATTCTATCTGGAAGTCGTGAGGAAGCCTAATGATTTCTTTCACAACTCCTCTCAGTAACTTATCTACAACATCTAGAAAGCTATTTTTAATTTTTATTAACAGTGCACACTGCAGGGGATATATGAGACTTGGCCCAACATACTGATTAATGATGGAGAGTTTCTGGTCAGGTTTCAGCAAAGGTGAACTGCATAATTTGTTGATGTTTATATTCAGGTCCTTTATGATCGCAGCTTCTTCAAATAAAATTTCATCATTAAAGTTAATGCCAAGATGTCTGATGCGTTTGTCAGTATTTATCAGTGTATCATAGAACCGTCCGCAGTTTTAATTTTGGTTGGTACAAGATAACTGTTTTCGTGACAAATTAATTTACTCTTTTGCTGGGTTTGTTTTTAGACCAATGGATGCCAAAGAGCTTCCCACAAATTGAATGAGGTAGCTTATGCTGGTTTTGTTATCTCCTATCAGAGCTAGGTCATCCGCAAAAGCAAGGCGCGATAGCTTGCTTAATCCATCTACTACTGAAAACCCATATATATCAGAAATCTTGTGGCCAGTAAGCTCCTTAATTATTCCGTCTGTTGCTAGGTTGAGAAGAGTTGGCGACAAAGCTGTCCTGCGTAACTCGCCTATTTAATGGGATTGCCTTTGTTTTGTTAGGACCTAACTTTGATTTTGGTACGGTTGTCGATTAGTAATTTCACAATTAAAATTCTTAAATTCTCAGGCATATCACAGGAAGTTAAAGACCTGCTAATATGTTCATGTCCTACTGACTCAGAGGCTTTTGTTACATCTAAGAATGCCACACAACAGTCCTGTTTCTTTGCATGAGCCGTTCTGAGGCAGGCGAAGTATTTGTGTGTGTTCCTGGAGAAGAGACTAAACCTCTTTGAGGGCAAGAAAAGCTTATGTGACAACGAAGCATGTTATATAACATACGTTCAATTATTCTTCTATTAACTGAGAAAACCGAGCTCGATAGCTGCAGCCGCTTAAGTGCGGCCAGTATCCAGTATTCGGGAGTTAGTGGGTTCAAACCCCACTGTCGGCAGCCCTGAAGATGGTTTTCCGTGGTTTACCATTTTCACACCAGGCGAATGCTGGGGCTGTACCTTAAGGCTACGGCCGCTTCTTTCCCAGTCCTAGCCCTTTCCTGTCCCATCGTCGCCATAAGACCTATCTGTGTCAGTGCGACGTAAAGCCAATAGCAAAAAAAAAATAATTAAAAAAATAACTAAAATGGTTATACACCTCCAGTTCTTTTTTTAGATCAAGTGGGTCACCACCTTTGAAAATAAGAAAAATTCTTCCCTTTTTCAAATTCTGTAGGAACTATTCCAAAATGGATCATCACACACCATAATAATGCAATGCATTTTCCTGCTTTCAAATACTTCAAAACTCTCACTTGGGCGGTTAGAGGCACATGGCTGTGAGCTTGAATCCGGGAGACAGTGGGTTCGAATCCCACTTTCGGCAGCCCTGAAGATGGTTTTCCGTGGTTTCCCATTTTCATACCAGGCAAATGCTGGGGCTGTAAGGCCACGACCGCTTCCTTCCAACTCCCAGGCCTTTCCTATCCCATCGTTGCCATAAGACCTATCTGTGTCAGTGTGACATAGAGGAAAAAAAAAAAAAAAAAAAACAACCTCTCACTGAAATTTTATCAGGGCTGGGAGAAGTATACAAACACATATCAGAAAGGGCTCTCTGTTTACATCATCCTCCAGTAACACTAGTGCATTAGCAACGCTATTGTTTGTTTGAAAAGAGGAGTCCAAAGATATCATTGGTAGGTCCAAATAATTCTGAGAAATATCCCTCATCATTTAAAGGTGTTGGACATTTAGGATGTGACTTGTTATTCATTATGCATCATACACATTTTTTCCTGTTATTATAATAATTATACTGTGCTATGTCGTATGCATATTTCTGTCTTTTCTTTCTACTTTTAGATCTTCTTGCAGGATTAGAGCTTTGAAAGTGAGTGAAACCACGATTACCAATCCCTTTTTCTTTTACGTAGATTAAAGTATTTCACCACTGGGTGTTGTGGTCCAGGTAGTATATTCATTAAAGTGCGAAAAAAAAAAAAGAGCAAACCTCCGAGAGGATATCATCTATTTGTTCTGATGTTTGGTCTGTTATTACTTTACGCATTCTAGCGTCCCACGGTTTCATTAAATCAACGCAAGTATTTGACTACGCGGCAGTAGTAGCAGCAGCAGTGCAGTTCGTGCATTAATCTCTACGTCGGAAAAGTCATCGTTAGCACTATCTTGAGCTATTTAATGTTTAGTTAATATCTGCCTATGCTCTTCTGGATGTGCCTTACTAATGTGTATATTTATCGATTTATATGATTTTCCGCATAATCTGCAAATCTGTTTTCCATCCAAAGATTTTTGATGGTTGTTATTAGCACTCTTCATATCTCGTTGGTGAAAGATGAAAGTCACCGGATAGATTTATAAAACCACAAAAAACCTTTAAATGGGGGTACAGTGTTTCAATATGAGGACCAAAATAGTTGCTATGAATTGTGTATAATAAAAAACTAACCGTTACCAAAGAGAGGCATAGTAACCAATATTAACAGTGTTATACCCAATGAGGTTAGTGTCACAAGTAAACAAACTAAACCAAAATCCACTATGGTCCAACGTAAACACCGCTAACAATAAAAAGCATATTTAGATCAAACACAGAAATCAAGAAAGCACTAGAAAAATCATAAAATAAGATTCTGTACATTATAAGGAGCCTTTAATTCAGCCACCGTAATGAATCGGTGTGAAAGTTAAAAGAGAGAGGTGAATGCACATGTAACACAAGTTACCTCTGAAATGAAGGCCAAAATGTGCTTAAATGGTGGCAGTTGAAGGAAATTATGATCTCTTTCAAAATTGTAAGTTTAGCTTTACCATAGAAATGTAATTAATTTTAGACGAATGATTTGATCACGCAGGAAAATTAGTACCCCAAATTGGCAAACTTTGTCTGCAAAATCCTACCCAAGGTGCTCAATCAGAGTGCATTTTCAGCAGGAATGGACATTTAAATTTGGCAAGGAGATGGAGCATTTTGCCATCAGATGTTCACATATCCTTTTAACAGTTACCAGCAGAATATCACTAAACGCAATAGTCTTGAATGAATGTAACTTGTAGACACCATAGTTTGGTTTGGTTTGATTGTTTGTTATTAAAATAACATGTATTTTCCACCATGAATTCAAAGATTATTATGAAAGGTTATGTTCCTCAGTGTTAATCGATCTGCTTTGTTACATCTGACATATACACATTTTATATATATATATATATATTGAACGAATCAATGACTTCCCGCAATTGCGGGTTGCCATAATGGACAAAGTAAAGCACATCAGGATAGATAATGTTTTTATCACATAGAAATATAGCGATGATATGGATTTTTTAGGTTATGGAGGTCCGAACAGGTGAGATTTCAGGATGTGTACAGATCCATGTATGGTGGTGGTAACTATTCTTTCGATGCTGTTCATAGGCAGGTCGAACTTCTTCCAGAAGATAATGTCCAATAACGGACCATTTATATTGGTATTTTATATTGGTACTTCTTCCAGAATTCTACGAACAAGGCAGGTATTGTGCCACGAGCACCAATCATTAGGCCGATAATCTCTACCAATGAAATCACTGTTATATTTCTAAATCAGCCCTGTCAATACTTAAAAATTCTTAATTATTTCATCATTGAACACTGTACATGTTTTGAGAACATTGATAGACTAGGCTGGTATTTTAAGAAAATTGTATGTAGAAGATTGTAGTTGAGAGTTTATTGATTGACATATATTTTAATTTGGAGTTATTTAGTATAAACGTTTTTTACATGTTTTAAACGGACAGTGTCATGGTAGTTTTGGAGCAACTGAGGAAGAGAACTTAAAATGGGCCTGTACCTTAAGGCCACAGTCTCTTTCTCCCACTCCTAGCCCTTTCCTATTCCATCTTTACCATAAGACATATCTGTGTCGGTGTGACATAACAAATTGTAAAATAAACATATGTGTCCCCCACAGAGACAGTCTCTGAAAATAAGTCTCAATTCATGTGCATTTCCACCCATAACGAGCCCCCAGGGCATGCTGCAGTTCAACCAGGCATCACGTCATTTTCCGTTAGCTGGGTGAAAGGGCCATGTGCCTGTTGCACCACAATCGGCTATTGGTCACCAAGTGATAGCGAGAGAGTGAACAAGGGGCTGCTTGAAGCCGTACCTGAGTGTATGATGAGCTATGGGGGAGGAGTAGAGTGATTGCAGCTCCATGACATGTTTTGCAGTGATCTAGTAGTTTCTGTATAACCACATCATGTTGTTCAAATCCTAAAAAGCAAATTGTTCATTGGTTGAAGTAGCCATCGATGTGAATATCACTTTCATCTGAAAACCATATGTTGAAGAAATCTGGTTCCTCATACATGATGGACAACACTTGGCTGCAGTACTGTTATTGGGCTTGCTCATCCCTTTCTGTTAGACACTGAGCAACTTGAGTGCAATATGCAAATCCACCCAGACCTATCACTCAACCGAGTTTCAGTGAAGTTCGTTGCAAACTACGCTTTGTGGACTGTAATACCTGTTGGAGAAATTGTCCCTGATTCTCGTTTGTGGTTCTTGGGTGGCCTTTTATCACCTTTCGTTGACGTGTGACTGGTCCCACATGATGGAACTTGTCAATGGCAGCTAACACTGTTCTGTTATCTGGTGCCTTCTTATTAAATCGCTCCTCATACTGTTCTTTAATGAGAAGCAAACTCGGCCCATTGTAATGCCCCACTTCGTGTGACTGGAAATAATGTTCCATGATAAATACCTTCTGCTCTGTTGTGAGAACCATAATTGCAGAAATCAATTCAACACAGAATTCACAGTGTCAGACTATTACCATAGGTACTGTTACAAATAAAACACTGTCTGTTTTATTTATCTGACTTAATTCAGGATGACCCAATTAGTACACACACATACACGTATTCAGTTATACTTGACAAATGGAAGACAACAGTTTACTAATTATTGGTGGCTATTTACAAAGTTTCTGTGGTTTGTGAACCATAGCAAGAGCTGGGTGGCCTAGTAAGTGGTCCTGAGAGTTGGGATACCAGTTGCTGTAGAATGTAGTGATGGGATATTAGATTCATTTTACTGAATCTATTCATTTGATTCCGTTCACATTATTGAATCGATACAGTAATCCAATTCAAGGCACATTAGAGTCACCGTTCCTATTAGTACTGTGTAATGTGTTCTGATAGACAGCAGCGACAGCATTCGATGCTCACTGCTGTCATCAGGTCTTCATTCTCTGAACTGCTTTCCTGTGTGTCATCCAGCTTTCAGATTCAGGTTTCTCCTGCAGCCATCTCTTCACATCAAGTTTTGATGTTACAAAGCCTTTCCATCCACAGTAACAACTCCATTAAATAAGTACTGTATATAGAATTAGATGAAAAAAATATCTGCACACACAGTCATCAATGATCTGCATTTAAGGCTGTCTTCCAGGTGGCAGATTCTCTTCTTCTTCTTCTTCTTCTTCTTCTTCTTTTATGACCACATAGGATCACTTTAGTCAGTCCGTCGTTCAGGTCTCTTTGAAGGGATTGTTCGGGCTTTGCGGTCCTCCCAGTACTTCTTCAGACGCTCCGATCTTCGTGCCCTTTCCTCAGTTGAAAATGTGCGTGTTGTTGGTTTGTTTTGTGTAAGGGTAAAGCGGAGGTTTGTATTCTTGAGTTTTGTATTCAATTTTATCTTATTTTTGGTGTCTTCTGTTGTAAGGCCTATTTCCTTCAGATCCTCTCTTACTTCTCTGATCCATTTACATCCTGTTGTGGTATTTTTTGAGACGAGATTGTGTTGTACTAGTTGTTTCAGAAGTCTCGAGTCCTGCATCCTCATGATATGTCCAAAGAATCCCAGTCTCCTCTTACGCATAGTATCTGTAATGGGTTCTAGCTCTTTGTACACGACTTTGTTAGGTATTAACCGCCACTGTCCATCTTTCTGATATTTTTTGTTGATACAGGTTCTTCCAATCCTCCTTTCAATTTTCTGAAGTCTGTCAGTCTTTGATTGTTTATTCAGGTAAAAGAGTGTTTCTGCTGCATATGTAGCTTCCGGTTTTATAACTGTGTTGTAGTGTTTTATTTTTGTATTTATTGATAGACATTTCTTTTTGTAGATATCCCATGTTAATTTTTGTGCTTTAGCTAATCTATTTGTTCTTACTTGGATTGAGATTTTTTCATTTAAGTTATGTGTTATTACTTCTCCAAGATATTTAAACTGAGTTACTATTTTGATTTTATTACCATTTATGGTGACTTCTTTTAGCTGTGTTGGTTTTTGGGGCATAATTTCTGTTTTTTCAAATGATATTTTGAGGCCAATTTTATTTGCAATGTTTTGAAGTTCTGATATCTGGGTTTTTGCTTCTTTTATGTCCACTGCTAGTAATGCTAAATCGTCAGCAAAACCCAGGCAATTTGTTTTGATTTTTCGGCCAATCTTTATTTTGGGGGGACATTTTCTAAACCATTCCCTCATTACCATTTCTAGAGCACAGTTAAATAATAGTGGTGAGAGCCCATCTCCCTGCCGTAGTCCAGTTTTAATTTCAAATGTCTCTGATGTTTCCCCCCTAAACTTCACTTTTGACTTGGTATTGGTGAGAGTCAATTTTATCATGTTTATTAATTTGGGGTGTAGTCCAAGGTGCCTTAAAATTTTAAACAGAGATTCTCTATGGATGCAATCATAAGCTTTCTTGAAATCTACAAATGTTATCACCATATCTCTGCTTCTTCTCCTGTTATAGTCCATTATCAACTTAAGACTCATGATCTGATCAGGACAGCTCCTCCAGGGTCTGAAACCTCCTTGATATTCTCCTAGTTCTTTCTCAAGTTGTAAACTTATCCTATTAAGGATGATTATTGAAAATATTTTGTATGTTATGTCTAGGAGAGAGATTCCCCTGTAGTTATTAGGGTCGGTTTTGTCCCCTTTTTTGTGCAGAGGATGAATGAGGGCTGTTGTCCAGTGTTCTGGTAGTTCTTCTTTAATCCAGATAGAGACAAGTTGTTGATGGAGGGCAACTTTTGCTGAGGTTCCTGCATATTTCCAGATTTCCGCAAAGGTCTGATCTTCTCCTGGCGCTTTGTAGTTTTTTAATTTATTCAGAGCTTGGTAGACTTCCTTTATTGTGGGGGGATTGATGTTTTCTGGTGATGTTTTTATCGGGGTGTTGGTGTCCAAATGAAGGAGTTCTGTAGGTTCCTCACAATTTAAAAGCTTGTTGAAATGTTTAGCCAGAATTTCTGCATTGTCTTTATTGTTATGGGCCAGCTTACCATCTTCATCCTTCATCAGTAGGGTCGGGGGTTCATATTTTTGGAGCTGCTTTCTGAAGGTTTTGTAGTAGTCCCTTGATTTAGTTTTACTGAACTGTTCTTCAATTAACTGCAGGGTGTCCTTATGATGTTGTCTTTTTATTCTTCTTAAGACTTGGGTAGTTTCTTTTCTCTGTTTTACTAGCTTTTGATAGGATATTTCTGTCTTTTGGGACTGATGTAATAGCCATGCCTGATGTCTTTTCTCCACTGTTTCATCACATTCACTGTTCCACCATTGGTGTTTTTTACGTGGTTTAATTGGAGCTAGGTCTTCTGCAATTTGTTTAAGGTTGTGTACTAAGTCTTCAAGTTTGTCTGTGATTTTTATTTTTTCAGTTGCTTTCTGGTAATTTTTGTTGTTGATTAGCTGGGTAGGATCTATTTTTCTTTTAGTTTTAAGGGCTTGCTTTTGTTGTCTCCTCTGGGGAGTGAGTTTAATTTTAATTTTAACTACGTAGTGATCTGAACCTGTGTCTATTCCTCGGAGGACTTTGACGTTATAGATCTCTTTGTGGTGGTATTTGTCCATGCAGACGTGGTCCAGTTGCCATTCTCCTTTAGTGTAGTCAGGGTGTTTCCATGTTTTGAGTTTTTGAGGTTTCCTCTTAAAACATGTAGATTTTGAGATTAAATTATGGTTTCTACACAGGTCAACTAGTCTCTCTCCATTTTTATTTGTTTTCTTGTGTGCTGGCCATTTTCCGATGATGTCACGGTATTTTCTTTCTCTGCCTAGTTGAGCGTTGAAGTCGCCTATTAATAATTGTTCGCATATTCTTTTCCTAATGATTTCAAAGAACTTTGAAATGTCACTGTGTTCACAGCTTTCTGATTCATCATCTTGTTATTGCCTCAGTCGTCTCACTTACTGTCCTCGTACACCAGTGGTCTCGATTTATATCTTGTGCAATGATGCAACATATGGACTGAGAGAATACTGACTGATTCTTCCCAATATAAAAATAATTTTGAGTGGTCATGAGCATGACCCATAGTCACTGAGAGCTGGGTTGAATTAATTGTCGAATGTCAACTAGTTTTAATACTAAGATTCATTAAACTAATAAATAGGATAACCTAATAGACTACCTACTTTCTAGCTACTTTAGAATTATGTTTTGACTATCTTTTTAACACTGCAAATAAATCTATCATTTTAAACCTCCCTGTAAGAAGAGGACAGTGAATGCAAGTGGGTACTATTTTCAAATTAGCTGAGAGCGAGAGTCTGTTTTAGGGTACGATTTTTTCATGGATGGTTCTGAATGTTTCCCTCGCAGTGGAAATTCGGTTCTCCGTTAATGTCCGGTATTAGATAATGAACTGTGTATGTGTGTTATGTCTCAATGATCCATGAGTGAACCACTCAGTATTTTCTGCTGCGAGTCAGCTAAATCGTGTACTGTGAACTTGCCGTTGCTGCGATTCATTTCACTCGGACAGATGAACGAATCGATACACTGCTTCGAATCATACACTCAGTAGCCAACACTAATGGAATGGGGCTGCATATCTTGGACATTTTCTGAATTGTAGTCCTCCTTGTGCTCAGGCTGCTAGACTATACACAGCCAGTGGTTAGACTAGAGATTCTGAATGGGGCTGTGTTAGTAAGAGTAGCAACCTGCTTTGCAGAATTTTCACCAAACAGTCTCAAAACGTTTTAACCAGGCCTCGGACCTATGGGAGTAATGGAATCCCACTCCCATTTGACAGGCAAGGACTCCATGGAAACAACTTGGCAAACAAAATGGAATTTGATGGGGAGCTATCAGTATTAATGGGACTTATGGAAGAAAGAAAGTAGAACTGACCGAGTCAGCAAGGATGTGTTAGAACTTAATGATATTTGGGTAAGGGAAGATAATGAGGAAGAGACAGGAGATTAAAAGTGCACTAGATGGGCATTGAAAATGGAGGGACAGATGTGGGGTAGGGCTGTTCATTAGAAATGCTATTGCATGCAATGTAGTTTCTTGTTTGATGTGTAAATGAGCGAATGATATGAGAAGATCTGACAATTGGAGGAATTAGGAGGAGAATTTTCTCAGTGTATTTACCATGTGAGGGTGCAGATGAGGAGGAAGTTGACAAGTCTTATGAAACATTGCTGTGACATTGTAGTCAGGGTCAACAGCAAGGATTAAAAGTGCACTAGATGGGCATTGAAAATGGAAGGACAGATGTGGGCTAGGGCTAATGGGTGATTTCAGTGTGAGAGTTGGAAATACAAGCTAAGGTTACGAGAGGGTGATTTGATAAATGTGGGGAAGATATGGAAGCTAATAGGCATGGGAAGCGTTTGCTGGACTACTGTGCTAGTATGAGGTTAGCAGTTATGAATACATTCAAGTGTAAGGGTATTCACTGCTACACATAAGAGGGTAGGGGCACCAGATCCATAATAGACTATATCTTAACCGACTTTGAATTCAGGAAATCTGTTGGGAATTTGTAGATTTTGGGGACTTTTTTTGATGATACAGACCACTATGTGATCTCTACGCCTAGGATAGAGAAAGTGAAAGCTGTCTGTACGTGCTTATGAATAGTGAAAGGTTTCAAACAGTGGACAGTAAGCAGGTTCAGGATATAGAAAGAGAAAGGATGGCATTCGAGGATGCTGTAGTAGAAACAGCAAGGGAATGACTTGGAACAGTTGTGAGTAAACATGTGAAAAGATAAACATCTTGGTGGATTGATGAAGTGAGAGCAGCTTTTGAACATGAAAGAACACACAAAAAATGGCTCCAAACAAAGATTAATGCCGACAGGGAATGTAAGTAGATGAAAGAAACGGAGCGAAACAAATAGTTGTTGAATCCAAGAAGTCGTGGGAATATTTTTGTAATAACCTATAAATGCTAATAAAGAATCTTAGAAAGAGAGGGAAAAAGGAAATGAATAGTGTTTTGGGTAAATCAAGTCAACTCATAATAGATCCCAGGGAATCTCTGGACAAGTGGAAGGAATATTTTGAACATCTTCTCAATATAAAAGGAAATCTTCCTGCTCACATCGCAAACAACCGGAGTCATGAGGAGGAGGACAATGAGGTTGGTGAAATTATGCTGGAGGAAGTGGAAAGGATGGTAAATAAACTCATTTGTCATAAAGCAGCAGGAATAGATGAAAATATACCTGAAATGGTGAAATATAGTGGGAAGGCAGGGATTAAATGGCTTCATAGAATAATATTAGCATGGAGCGTTAGTAAGGTACCTTCTGATTGGACAAAAACAGTAATTGCACCTATCTATAAGCAAGAGAACAGGAAGGATTGCAGCAACGATCTAGTTCACTGGCATTTTGGAAGGGAGAGTGCTATCAATGGTTGAGAATAAGTTGGTTGAAAACCAGTGTGATTTCAGAGCACTAAGTGGTTGTCAGGATCAGATTTTAGGAATGTGCCAGGTAATTGAGAAATGCTACAAGAGTAATAGACAGTTTTGTTTATATTTCATGGATCTAGAGAAGGTATATGACAGAGTATCGAAGGAAGAGATGTTTGCTGTACAGGAAGACTATGGGATTAAGGGTAGATTATTAAAATAAATCAAAGGCGTTTATGTTGACAATTGGACTGCAGTGCGAATCGGTGGTCAATTTGAGTTCTTGGCTCAACGTACTTACAAGGATTAGACAAGGCTGTAATCTTTCATCTTTGTTCATAGTTTACATGGATTCTCTGCTGAAAGGTTTTAAGTGGCAGGTAGGGATTCAGTTAGGTGAAAATTTAGTAAGCAGTTTGGCCTATGCTTACAACTTGGTCTTAATGGCAGATAGTGCCGAAAGCCTGCATTCTAATATCTTGGAACGTGAAAATTGGTG
Source organism: Anabrus simplex (assembly GCF_040414725.1). NCBI lineage: Eukaryota > Metazoa > Arthropoda > Insecta > Orthoptera > Tettigoniidae > Anabrus > Anabrus simplex. Next base: position 103,689,010 of record NC_090267.1, on the reverse strand, counting down.
CAATGAGTGTGGTCTGAAAATGAGCCTTTCCAGTATTAAATTGATGTCGGAAGGTAAGAAATGCAAGAAAATTAAATGTCAGATTGAGTTTTCTTTTTTTACATAAAAATAATTTTAACTGTTAGGCTCTTCAGTCTGCTGAAACTAACTTTGAGTAAATAGATGTTTAAATTACCTAAAAGAGAAAACATATGGTAACAGTATTACACCTTCAAAAGAAACAATTAAAATAGTGACATGTTTCGTTCTTGAAAGAACATCATCAGATTCTATCAAATCACACTCATATATTTGTTTATTTCTGTTTAATACTTAGGAATTTTAAATGTGAGGTTTATCTGAATGCCCTCCTTTGTCTCTACTCCAGCATTTACCGCGCTTTTTGAAAAATTTGGGAAAGGTAGATAATTTGAAGTATTTAGGACGCCTATGATGATAGTATAGTAAGTGACATTGAATCGCAGTGCAGCAAAGCTAATGCAGTGAGTTCACAGTTGCAGTGAACATTATTCTGTAAGAAGGAAGTCAGCTCCTGGACGAAACTATTTTTACATTGGTCCTTTTTCAGGAGAGTGAAAGCTTCGTTCACTCAGAATATCTTATGAATAAGTTAGAAATAACAGACATGAAAGTAGGGAGAATGTTTGCTGATACAGATGGGAATAATGGCAAGAGGGTAGTTAGAATTAGGAGAGAAATGATAAGTTGGGAACACATAAACCGGCTTCGATGGTGGGATTTTGAGGCGAATGGAAGAGGATAGGTTACCTATGAGAAAAGTGACTCTATTATGGAGGGAGAAGTAGAGGGTGACCAAGACAAGAATAGTTAGACTCAGTTTCTAACAATTCATAGATAAGAGGTAGTTACAAATAGCGGATTGTGGCAGCAGTTTGTAAATTCAGAAAGGCTTGCAGACTGTACGTTGAAAGGCATAACAGTCCTAAATGAAGATTGAACATATGTATGTTACAAAGTTTCTAGTTCTCACTGCAGGTCTTCAGCAGAGCAGTTTTGAGTGACATCTGCTCCTTTTACTCCACTACGAACACACGAATCTCTTCACTCAACAGTTCCGTATATTTGGGTTCGAACACAAGTCTGTTGACTATCGTGCAGCATGATGACTATTCACTTAGCTCAACTTCAGACACGTCTGATAACCCACACAATCGCATGATTGCTGTACACTCAACTCAAATCCATAGAAGGTGGATAACATGTACAGTTAACTTGCTAGTTGCTTTAAGTCGCACCGACACAGATAGGTCTTATGGCGATGATGGGACAGGAAAGGCCTAGGAATGGGAAGAAAGCGGCCGTGGCCTTAATTAAGGTACAGCCCCAGCATTTGTCTGGTGTGAAATGGGAAACAACAGAAAACCATCTTCAGGGCTGCCGACAGTGGGGTTCGAACCCACTATCTCCCGGATGCGAGCTCACAGCTGCGCGCTCCTAACCGTACAGCCAATTCGTCTGGTGCACAGCTAACTACCAACCAGAGTGACTGCTCCACACACTGAACTATTCAACACACATTACTAGACAATAATACAGCATGATGAACTATAACAACACTTAAACATTATTCTTTGACATACTTCTCCAATACACTCAATGATGACACAGCCACAACAGTTGCAACACTTCACCATGACGTCAATCTCTCAACACTCGCATCTCTGCTCTAACAACACTACTACAATCCAGCAACTCACACGTCTGCTGAAAGTCTTTCTCTCTATATGCCTGATGATGTCCGACTCGTTGGCTGAATGGTCAGCGTACTGGCCTTCGATTCAGAGGGTCCCGGGTTCGATTCCCGGTCGAGTCGGGGATTTTAACCTTCATTGGTTAATTCCAATGGCTCGGGGGCTGGGTGTTCGTGATGTCCCCAACATTCCTGCAACTCACACACCACACATAACACTATCCTCCACCACAATAACACGCAGTTACCTACACATGGCAGATGCCGCCCACCCTCATCGGAGGGTCTGCCTTACAAGGGCTGCACTCGGCTAGAAATAGCCACACGAAATTATTATTATTATGCCTGATGATAAAGTACTGGTATCTTTGGGGAGCGGTCAGGATGAGAATGTTCGAGTTTCGCCTTCCAGGAAATCCATGTAGATACCAGACGAAAGACGCAATGAAAGGAGGGACTGACATGTGCCCTCAGTCGAACTGGGAGATCTCTGGACTGACTCACTCATCCCTTCCAGGAAATACTGAAGAAAGCTTCCGGAGGGCTGGCAATCTTATGAGCACATAACAATGCAGTAAATAAATACTTTGTTGCTTGGGAAACGTTCACAGCAGATTAGCAGTAATTTGTGTCATTTGTTTTGTTGGATACTGCACAATGAATATTCGTCAATTATTGTAAAATGTTAAAACTAATTATGAACTTACTAGTGTTTTGTTCCACTTGGGCTAATTTAAGATTTTTTCTTGCATGACTCATTGTGTAAACTTTTATATATAAAATATTAATATAAATTATACATTTGGCATAAAATGTTGAAGCAAGAAGATAGTCACACCACTGGTCGTGCGATGAGGGAAGCACAGTGAAGAAAGCAACAGGAAACTACCTGACTTCTCATTTCCCTAGTATGCCTATTCAGTAATGCCTAGGCCGTGTATGACAGTTAGTCATAAAGCTGTTGAAGATCTACCAGACTTCGGGCTCACCATATGCATATATCTATATATTTAAAAATGGATGTATGTGTGTATATTCCAACATAGCATGGAACAATTTCAACTAAGCTTGGTACATGTATGAGTAAATAATCGGGAAAAGGATACCGTACAGGTAAGACATCCAGGAGGGGGGGGGGGGGGTGTAAAAAAATAATAAAAAACGATCAATATTGTTGTCAAATCCACGGTTTTCGGAGTCTTTAATATGAATAGTGACACCCTGGATACTGTTTAAGTCCAATTTCAGACCCTATCTGCACGGGGAATGAGAAGGATTGAAAAAAAGTAAATGTCTGATGTATGTGTACATCTTCCAACAGAGCTCTTAACCAAACTTGGTACATGTCTGGCTTACAGTATGGAAAAAAATACTGTGAGGGTAAGTCATCCTAGGGAATGGGGAGGGTTGACATGTAAAAAAATAAAAAACTACCGATGTTATTATCGAATCCATAGTTTTCGGGATCGCCGAGATGAATTATGACATTCTGGATACTGTTTAAGTCCACGTTCGGGCCCCATTGGCATGAAGGGTGAGAAGGGGTGGAAATGTTCAGAATGACCAAGACTAGTTGCTAGTCTGATCAGTGACAGTCGCAATGACAGTTGGAATCTTGTACATCATAGCTATAGCAAGACGCTTAAATACATACGGTCATTTATTTGAAAGGATTGCCTACTTCCCACACAGTCTTGGCTACCACAAGGAGAAAGTTTAATGTGAATCAGAATAATCTAAAACTTAAAAATAACAAATAACTATAAAATAGTTCTAAAATATCAATCATCACAATAAATATGAAAATCCACAGCTTGTTTCCAGTCAATAGGTCAGGAATGGAATGAACGAACCCTCCCATCTAGTGGCGAGGATAGGAATAGGAATTGTGCCGCTGCCGAAGCCTGTCACATTCCTCTGGGGTAATGATTAAGGAATGACAGATGAAATGAAATTATATTGGAGAGTGTTGCTGAAATGAAAGATGACAGGGAAACCCGGAGTATCCAGAGAAAAACCTGTCCAGCACAAATCTCACATGGAGTGACCGGGATTGACAGTAAATAAATCGCAAAAATTTACTTCACACATAATTAACAGGTAATAGAAACTCTAAAAGTAAACATTCAAAAATTCACTTCACACATAATTAACAGGTAATATAAATTAAAAAAATAAACATTAAAAAATGTACCCCGGCAGTGTCGGGTACTACAGCTAGTTTTGTATTAACTGCCCATATTCTTTAGTAGTGAAGGCACAGAATATTATTTTGTTTGGTTTGTGATTTATATAACCACGCTAGATTTAATTGAATGTCAAACTACAATGTGTGGCAACATCAATATACGTGATTGTTTTTAGAGTTGAACATGATTGTACTTTTTTTTAAATAAGTGTTTATTTACAATGAGTTGATTATTATGTAGGTTATCAGTATTAATGGTTGAGTGGTTAGTGAGCTTTCTCAGCAAGCTCAAATAAAGCTAAAAGAACCCTGGTGTATACATCTTGCATCTACTTTAGACAATTTTGCCTGTCGTCTGTGTATTTTGCGTAGAATTTTTAAGTTTCAGTACAATGAGTGCTGACCATAGCAGTGAACAAATTGGTGTGACCTGGTAGCAACAATTTTGGTGAATTCTTCTAAATCGACTTACTACTAACATGAGTGCTGTTAATAGATCTGACATTTTGCTCTTTACTGTGAATGGTAAAGTTTTCTTGCAACTCTTAGCATCATTTGGTGGGATCGCTTTCCGTAATCCTAATTCCCCAATTTTATTTTATTATTTTATTTTTTGCTAGTGGCTTTACATTGCACCGACACAGATAGGTCTTATGGTGACGATTGGATAGGAAAGGGCTAGGCGTTGGAAGGAAGCGGCCATGGCCTTAATTAAGGTACAGCCCCAGCATTTGCCTGGTGTGAAAATGGGAAACCACTGAAAACCATCTTCAGGGCTGCCGACAGTGGGATTCAAACCCACGATCTCCCGGATGCAAGCTCACAGCCGCACGCCTCTAACCACATGGCTAATTCGCCCAGTAATTCCTGCATTTTGCTGATAGAGGGACTTCTTGCTTTCCATCCCGTCGATTCAACTTAAGTTTCCCATTTGACTTATGTAAGCTGGTACTGTGAATCCTCTTCATTTGGAGGAGAGATTTGTTCTCAGCCATGCTGTGGGGTTGTTGGCCAGAGGAGTCTTGGCTCAGCCAAGGTAGATGATATCTTGGTGAATTAGGTCAGGGGGAATTTCAAAGGGTTCCTAGTGTTATATTAACTTTAATACAATATTGTACTGTTAGAATGAGATTAGTCTTGTACAAAAAATGAGGTTCATTCAATCATAGAAAGGTTTTAAAATTACTATTGATATGTTCTGTTTCATTTCATTATGATGGAGAGTGGTATAAATGAGGTAGTTTTAAGGTCTTTGTTGCCCATGTCCTACTCTATAAATTGCAAGTTGACCTGCTGTATAAATTTAATTTGACCTGCATAATTTTTATCCATTTGCTCTCAAATTGAGGATTGTTCACTTTGACTGTTAATAAAACTCATGTATAACATGGTCTCAGTGTTTTTTGGTCTACATCTGACCAGCTCATTTGTTATATTTTCTCTGTAAAAATTATTATTAGTATATCATTCATCGATACTGTTTAAGCAGTAGTAGAACTCAGCTGTGGTAGCACAGAGTACACTCTGCTGTGAAATCAGTTGTGTGGCGAACATCATGCGAGATGGAAGTAACCCATGTTCAGCAGCACGCATACATTAAAATAGCCATTCTCCGGGAGAGAAATGTGAGAAAATGTTACGGTGAATTGGTGAAAGCCCTTGGGAATAATGCCCTCCCGTACCATACAGTAGCATGGTGGGTAGGAAAATTTCAGCAGGGATGTTTGGTAACCGGTGATCAGCAACACTCAGGACGACCTGTCAGTGTGCGGACCGACCTGGTACGTGCCTTCATCCAGTAAGTAGCTCCTGGAAGAATACAGATGGTGTATGCTACGAGAGTTAGAGAGGGCAAGTGGCATCGAGAAACGTACCATCCACAGGATATTGCAGACAGAGCTGCAACTGCGCAAAATCATATTGCGGTGGGTACCGCATGCACTAACCGAAGTTCAGCGGTGGATGCGATATGGAACATGGTCCAACCACCTAGCATGCTAGCAACAGGACGGCAACCACTTCCTGTTACAAATAATTGCCATCAAAGAATTTTGGACCAAAGCATATGAATTGGAACTCAAACATCAGTCCGTGGAGTAGCGACATGCTCAATCGCCAAGGCGGCAGAAGTTCCGTCAGAACCCTTCCCCCCCCCCCCCCGTGAAATTGATGGTGATTGTATATTACGTCAGGGGTGTTATTGCGTGCCACTTTGTTCCACATGGCAGAACAATGAGCACAGAGTACTACAGGTATCACAATTAAATTGAAATAACAAATAACGTAGTTCAACCTATTCAATACAAGTAAATAAGAAATGTAGTGTTACATTCTTATATAATTATAAGCAGAAGGGGTACCGGTTTCGACCCCAATCTGGGTCATCATCAGCCGAATAAAAATACAAAAACATTGCATAGGAAAACAAGAAATTAAAGGATGAGTCTTTCACAAAACTGGTTGAAGAAGCAATATAAGAAAATGGAGATTAGCACTGCGTGATTTTAAATCGTAAAATCTAGAAGAAATAGGTCGGTCACTTTCATGAAGTAAGGCGCAATCTTCTGAAGAGTAGCACAACACACGCAAAGTTCGGCACTGTGTCTCAAAATGTTTACGAGAAGAGGTGAACAGTTAAGTGAGCCAGCCTGCATATACTATCAGGCACAAAGTCACAACACAGTTTAATAAATATGAAGTCCCAAAATTGTGTAGAAGTCGAAGAAGAGTCGCTTGATTGAAGCAAAATGCTAGCTCCTGAAAATCAGTGCAACAAACTCAATGTCCGGTACTGTGCTTTCAAATGCCGAGGAAACTTGGTGAATAGCTTAATGATCCAGCCTGATCCAGTTGACGTCAACTGTTCTAAAGAATCTACGAGATCCTAGTTACATACTTCAATTATATTAAATTGTATTATATACATTTTCGCAACCAAAACAATTACAGGCTGGATCATTAAGCTATTCACCGAGTTTCACCGGCATTTGAAAGCACAGTGCCGGACATTGAGTGTGTTGCGCTGATCTTCAGGAGCTGGTATTTTGCTTCAGTCAAGCGACTCGTCTTCGACTTCTACACAATTTTGGGACTTCATATTTATTAAATTGTGTTGTGACTTCGCACCTGATAGTATATGCAGGCTGGCTCACTTAACTGTTCTCCACTTCTCGTAAACATTTTGAGACACAGTGCCGAACTTTGCGTGTGTTGTGCTACTCTTCAGAAGATTGCGCCTTACTTCATATAAGTGACTGACCTTCTACTTCTTCTAGATTTTACGATTTAAAATCGCGCAGTGCTAATCCCCATTATCTTATATTGCTTCTTCAACTGTTTTTGTGATAGACTCATCCTTTAAATTCTTGTTTTCCTATGCATTGTTTTTGTATTTTTATTCGGCTGATGATGACCCAGATTGGGGTCGAAACCGGTACCGCTTCCGCTTATAATAAAATAAGAATATAACACTACATTTCTTATTTACTTGTATTGAATAGGTTGAACTACGTTATTTGTTATTTCAATTTGTGATACAGTTCAATACGGAACATCATGAAATTTTTATCTTTGAATACTACAGGTATGACGTGGTGTTCAGGAGAAACGTCCAGATTTTGTGGACAATGCAATCATACTGCACGGCATCGCAAAACCACGGCAACTGCGATGCTGGGGATGGGAAGAATTGAAGCACCTGTAGTCCTCTCCTGACATTTCGCACTGTGACTTTCATATCATCATCATCATCATCGTCATTTTACAGTTCCAGTTTTCCGGGTACTGTTGGCGAGCCTCTTCCCTTCTGTCTTATTGAGATACGTTCTGTTGTTAATGACGTCCTCCATTGTCCTTCCCCGATCTGGAATGTCCATCTTTACGATGTCAATCCAGTGGGTTCTTGGTCTTCTCACCATCCGTTTCCCTGCCACATGTTGCTCCAAGTTAACACATGGTGTCCTTGTTGGCTCCATCCTCATTACATGCCCAAACCACCTCAGTGTGGACATGATGATCCGATCTAACAATGATGTAGCAATTCCAGCTTCCTTCCTAACCACATTATTTCTCAACTTGTCCAGTTTGGTTTTTTGAAATGTGGACCTAAGGAACTTCATCTCGGATGCCTGCAACCTTGATGAGTCTTTCTTAGTGAGGGTGCAGGTTTCAAAACCACAGGTTAAGATTGGTATGAAGTACTGATTGAACATCACCAGCTTTGATTTTGTTGGTACTTTGCGATCCCAGAGGAGTGTTTGTACTTGCTGGTAAAAGTGAGAGCTCTTCTGCACTCTATTTGCCACCTCCTTTGTGGCTAGTGTATCTCGAGATACATCTCATATGAAAGATAAAGGAACCACTATGTGGTAGGCAGTTTGTGACACGAGAGGACATTGCCAATGCTGTGCGACAATAGATGGCCTGATTCACAGTGAGTGAAATTCAGTGCCTCCCACATTGTTGGCAGTGTGTGGTGAATGTTGCACGGGACTACTTTGAGGACCTTTAGACTCAGTTTTGTCATGTCAGCTGTATGTATGCTGTGCTGTAATTATTTTGCACCATGGAACCGGTATCATCCTGGACACTACCGCAATAAATATGCGAGGCACAATGTTCGCATGTTCTTCAATGTCCACGCATATAGTTCCCACCTCGTCCTTTTATCTGTATATGTCCCATTTTCTAACCGGACTGGTATCTATATATATATAAAATAAGAGTTTTGTCTGTACATTGCTCAGAATTTAAAAAGGATGGTATTTCTGTATGTCATGCCCACAGTAACAAGGAAATGCACTTTTTAATTTTCCGTAATTTCTGTATGTATGTATGTATTTATGTGCACGCATCACGAGAAAATGGCTGAAGAAAATTTAATGAAAATCGGTATGCAAATAATTGTATTCACGCTGAATAAAATGGTAGTTTAGGGGAAGGCCTAAAATTGAATGATCAAATATATATATTATTAGTGGTTGGATCTTAACGAAAACATGTAGGCAAAGTCGGGGAATAAATCGCTACAATCTAGGCCATACATGATTGTATTCACTTTCAGAAAAATGGTAGTTTAGGGGAAGGCCTAAAATTTAATTTTCAAATATTTGTTATTGGTGGTCCTATCTTAATGAAAATCGGTATTCAAAGTCGGAGAATAAGGCGCTGTAATCTAGGCCATAAATAATTTTATTCACGCTGAGTGAAATGGGAGTTTAGGGGATGGCCTAAGATTTAATTCTCAAATATTTATGTTGTTAGTGGTCGTATCAATAAATAGTTCGTTATATAGTATTAAATTTCCGATAATTTATGTCTTATACATTGTTGCCTTACCGGGTATGATCACAGAGAGATTCATGAATTTGGATTTTTGTTACTAAGTCCATATCAGCGCTGAGCCACGAGAAAATGGGTAAACAGAATTTAATGAAAGTCAGTATGTAAAGTCGGAGAATACATTCTATGCTATAAATCATTTTATGAGACGCTCTAATATCACAGAGTCGAAAGATAACCAAATGTGAAGGCCTACATAGGAAGTTCATAAAATTGATCAACAATAACAATACATTGACCATTGTTTGTTGAGATGTGCTCTGTGTCTTCTGTTGCTACTCATCTCCGATAGATAGGATTACTGCTGTGTACCGACATTTTTTTAAAATTTGCTTTACATTGCACTGACACAGACAGGCATTATGGCGACGATGGCATAGGAAAGAGCTAGGAGTGTGAAGGAAGCGGCCTTGGCCTTAATTGCCTGGTATGAAAATGGGAAACCACGGATTACCATCTTCAGGGTTGCCGACAGTGGGGTACGAATCCACTATCTTCCGGATGCTAGCTCACAACTGCGCGCCCCTAATCACACGGCCAACTCGCCCGGTCGTACCGAGTGTAACAGCCTTCTTCTTTAGTATGCCATTCCTCTGGTTCATAAATTTGTTGATACTACTGGTACCTAACACAGTGGTTCATCATAGCATTTGAGCTATTCAATCCCTACTCTGAGGCATTGGTTGGAATGAGCAGAGTGCATATTTAACAGAATAATAGCAGAGGAGTGTTCACGGCTGTCTGCGGCTTGGTCATTTCAGCACTGGAACTTTGGACTGTTAGATTGACACCGCAGTACTGTTCGTTAAAAGTGAGAAAATGTGTGGTTTTTCATTTGATCGAGTATTTTATATGATAATATTGCTCTTAATCGCTACATTCCTGCTGACGTTTTTGTAATGACCTATGTTGACTTCAGTTAGGAAAACCACAAAGTCAGTTTTTCTGAGAATCCCGTAGCGAAGCACGTTTACATCAGCTAGTCTGCAATAAAGAAAATGGTTGCATGAGTATCATTTACAACTTCATGACTTTGTAATGCCAAATATTCGTTGCGTGTGTATTATAATTCCTTGTGTGATTACGACAGTTATGTACAGTTACAGTAGCTTTGTCACTTTCATCCATGAATAACTATAGCATATGAATGTACTTAATTATGTTTTATTTTCTAGAGGCACTGAGTGACATTGGTCTTCATCTTGTTGGGCCATTCGATGTCCTTGCGGGAAGATTTAAAAATACAAAGCCCAAGAAAGAATCAGAATACCTGAGACATTGGCGATACTATTATGATCCTCCAGAATTTCAGGTAATTTCTAATTTGTTTGGAGCACATCCTTGTAAGATTTGTATCTGGCAAAGATCATGTTTCAACTTTTGTAATGTTACTACCCCACAGACAGTACTGAGAGGTGATGATAAGACTCAGTTCCATATGGGCTACTTCCGAGATGATCCCAAAGAGCTGCCAGTATTTGTGGCCAGTAATGCTGCAGCTGAGAATTGCAAGATCCACCCTATGGGAGGAAATATCTTCAGTGCTGTCAGGTATGTTCACTTACTAATCTAATTAATCAGTATACACACAGAGAAAGAACTATTGTAAATCAGCAAACAGCAGTATCACAATACTGTAGAGGGTTTTTAGATTAATTTTCTTAGTTTCAAGTATATTGATGTGTAAATACGTACGTTTTATATCATATCTCTACCATACACAGAACAATACTCAGATCAGGAATATACTCTTTAGATAACAGTTGGCACCAAATAAAAACACGGTTCAAATGGAAAATTTGAAATAAAGAACAATTCTATTATCTTTGAATACGAGGTGTAACACGATCATTTATTCTTAGGTTTAGAACTTGTATGTAAAGAGTCTAAGAAACGGAATGTACATTGGCAAAACTCCTCATTTTTGATGTAAAACAAAAAATAGTAGCTTCTTCAAAGTTAACTCTGAATAATTTACCCAGAATTCTTCTTTACATTCAGTAGATTATAACAAAATATACAGTACTATTCACAAAACGTATGGTGAATATGGACAGTAATTATAGGTGCATTGAACCTTGAATAATAAATCTGTTTATAATGAATGTTTGGCAATGGATTCAGCATTGTTAAAATTAGGGGATAAGATCATCATTGGCAACCACTCAGTGAGTACGATACTCTTCCTACTAGTATCTCTTTACCGAGCTAGTCCCCCTCTAGAGACACCATGACTTGACGTCAGTGTGGGGGGGCTTGTGTGTGTGTTGATCCCGAGAGCTGTGCCCACTTAGGATTGCCCATGCTGGATTGGCCTTGGTGTATTGCCAGACTAACAAGGTGTCCCCCAAGTTTCATGAGAGGTGTATGCTCTTTTCTCTTCATTTCTATTTTTTACCTTCCTATCCTAACCTTCTTAAATTTAATTTCTCTTACTGTCTAGCCAACCTCTCTGCCTTGAGTAGAATAAGTTTGTAGGTATAGAGGTTTCGTCCTCCCTCAGTCACAATTTTTGGGTCGTGGAGAGGTGATGCATGGCTCCTGGAAGAGTAGTCGTTAGCGACCCCCTCCAGATATTAGGTGCCGTGTGGAGTATAAAGCCTTACCTTGGCATGCAGGGCTCTGCTGAGGGTTGACTGAATATTTACCTAGCTACTTGTGGGACCATGCATGGAATCTGGTCTCTTTGGTGTTAACTCACTAAAGGCTGCCAGCCCTCAAATGGCATCTTTTAAAGGTAAGAAGAGGAGTTGTAGCTCTTGTTAGTGAAGATGATCGGCTCCCTCAAGTCATGGTAGTTTCCTGGGTCGATGGTCAGAGCGTTTTAAACGAAAGTCTGTTCATAGTAAGTAATTCTATTGAAGATATCGTTGGTGGGGAAGTTGAAGAAATGCTGAAGTTGCGAGACAGATCTGTGCTAATCAAAACATCAACCGCAGAGCAGAGTAGACTATTGCTTGCAGCTACGATGTTCGGGAGTGTGGCAGTCAAGATCGAGAAGCACAAATCCCTGAACTCCTGCCAAGGAGTTGTTTTTCACAAGGATTTAGTTAAAGCTTGTGACAATGGAGGTATTTGAAACAATTGAAATCACATTAAGTTGGTTGAATGCTGGGTGCGTGTTTTTAAAATATGAAGGCAAGGATTCCACCAGTTAAAACATGAAAGCTACAAATAAGAGCTGATATAAAGTTCCCCAACAGCTAATGGAGTGTTGTCCATCGTACTCAACTACAGAAAGTAAGGAAACCTCTGCTTACAATATTATTGAAGAGGATATTTAGGAGGCTCCCATTTTCCCTTTGTAGATCCAAAAACGCCTAACTTAAACAGTTAATATAATTAACCAGATCAGTTTAGCATAGACGTTATACATCATTGAACCATTCCATTAGGAGGCTGCCATTTTCCCTTCCTAGATCCAAAGCTCTCAACTAACACAGTAAATACAATTGTCAGATCTGTTATAGCACAGAGGTTATACATCAGTGAACCATTAGTCTGCACAGAATCTGTCTGAGGTGCCGACAAATGAAATGCAGTCATTTTTTATAACTTTTGAGTAGAATCTGTACCATTTTTTCTTATAAGCAGTTGCACAATGTCTCAATTCAGTGTCAGTTTTGTGGAAGAAATTTCTATGGGGGAAAAAAAAAAAAGTTGGGGGGAGGGTTAGCATTCACATAAGCAAAACTCATTCTGATGTTCAGCGACTGAGACTGGTATCTCGTCAAATGAACAGTTCTGCCAACACTTCTGAATCATCAACGTCCTCTCCCTCTTCCTTGACGATTAAAGATCATCCTCCCTATTCTAACTCAAATGTTAATCTATTAAAATCAGAAATTGCTGAATAGAAAAGGAAATTCAAGGAAAATGTGGATGACAATCAGTTTTCATAAAGAGTACATGAATTCACACAATTCTTGATATTCTTCCTGGACCTAAGCACTCTGCTTGCAGGTATTATGAACTGAGGGAAAACAGAAATGATCTAAATATTCAGAGGAAATTTCCACATCATCAAACCCTGAAAGGCAAACAAAGCACAATATAACCAAGAGAGAAGCAAGATACGAGTACCCGCTAACACAATATCGATATTATAATCAGAGGAGGAAAAACAGTTTGCCGTGTTCTTGGTAATAGAGGATCACAATGCAGAATTTCTATTCAGGATATAGAAAATAATTTTTCCCAGTTTTTTCTGTCAGTAACGACTGTATCATAAGTTTCTATACATATCAATTACCTGGTCCTTAGAATTATTCTAGATGATACATACTAGTACATCATTTCAAAAGGCGTAATTATATTAGCAATTCAGAAAATAGCAGTAGATATGTCACCCAGACCTGACCACATGTTAATGAGAGTTGTCAGAGAGGACATGGTTGCGAATGTAATTGCACTTACAGCTACCCGTATGTTAAGAGACATCACATGTACCACCTTGCTTCAACAAAGCAAGAACTGTATTGAGATTTAAATCTGGAGATCAGATGTCAAGCTCAAATTGGCTGCCAGTCACAATTGTTTCAGTCCTCAGAAGAGTGATCGAGCGAGTCCTCGACCGGAGGTTAAGGGAATTCTTAGTGTTTAATGAGCACCAAAGAGGTTTCACAAATTCACCTGGCACAATACTGAATACATCATATTGCAGTTGATATTACATTGTGCGAAGAAGAATTGCAGCATTGCTACTAAAATTTTTCTTGAAATTTATAAAGCCTCCAACAACATAGGCCACGAACATCCTAAAAGAAAACTGGAAAATTCTGCTGCTCCCTCAATGCTATCTTCTCTGGTTGTCTCATTACAAGAAAGAAATCAAACACAAATTGAATGTAACCACTTCAAAACCAAGCCAGAACTGCTTAGAAGTGGCATTCTACAGGGATCTCCTTTATCTCCAGTATTATACAATTTTGCAAAGGATCAAACTTTGGAAGAACTCAACAAGGAACCTGTTGCAACAGAATATGGATTTCCCGTAACACCCAAACTTATGCTGTTAACAGTCTTAGGTTCCGTGCATGATACTGTCATCGGCATAGATAAATAATCTGCTCTCAAACTTGCACGAATGGCAGTTTAAGGATTCAGTGAGATTGGTTTGAATATTATCTATTCAAGTCAGTATGTATAAATATTTTTCAAGGACAGCTCATTGTTGAAGATATTTCAATATATGGAGGAGGTCTCTCTGGAAGAATCAATCAAATATTTGGGAGTGAATTTTGAGAGTATTATCACATTCAACTCTCTAGCTTCAATGATTAATCTGGGAAACAAGTTAGAATCTGTCATCCTCACCTCGTTTGCAAACTAATAACAAGTGCTGTATTCTAAATACCTCAATTTGTCCATCTCTTGTTTATCAGTTCTGAACAATTCCTTCCAAGCATATTCCTGTAAAATTCCATGAAGATTCAGATAAAATGATCAGATGCACATTGACAATCTTGCAAGTTCTCGCTGATATGCTGGACACCACGTTGTACAGTTCTAGGAAATTCAAGAGACTAGGACTGTTCCATTCATGTTGGGAGACTATTCTTCGATGCGTTTATGTCCTTAGAATACTCTTTAATTTCAGAGATCGTTACATACTAAGTACAAGGGAACTAAGGGAAAAAAGCCTCAACTGTTTGCAAAGGCTTTGTCCAATACCAGATGATGTGTTGAATAAAAAGGGTGGTTTTTTAGACCTGCGGAAAATAAGAATCAAGTTGAGAGAAGTTGAATTTAGTAAGTGTTGTGACCTCCCAGAGAAAGGGAAAGGCGTCGTCCTTTTCGTCAACACCCTCCAGCCATCAGTGGGTTAGTTGCCTTCAAGGATTATCTTGTAGTGAATGGCGTGATGGGTTGAAAATGACAGGCAATGTACCGACCGTACGAGTTATTCCAGGCAGGACCACGGACATTAACCGTTGTTGGCGCTGCCACAGCGAGTTACAAACTCTTGCTCACGTCGTTAGTTATAGCTTGCATGGAGAAACTCTACAAAATACAAGGCATCATAAAATACAATCTGCCATTGCTCAAGCATTAAGGGGTTCAGACTTTACTGTCTTCGAGGAGGTTCACGGTTTATCTGGTATAGGCAGCACCTGTCGAATTAACATGATAGCCTTCAAAGACCACCAATTGGGTTTTATAATAGATCCAGCGATCACGTTTGAAACACCTAAAACACAACCCAGTGAGGTACAACGCGGAAAAGAAAACATCATTTGAACCAATCATCCCATTCTATCAACAAGCCAGTTGGATGATATCAAAGTCATCGGATTAATGGTTTGCGCTAAAGGAACCATTCCTCTCCTTTTTTTTTGTTCTGCCAATCTTTTAACCTTGGATCAGGCATTATAAGAGGAGTTGCAGTGACTGCTTTGAAATATTCGATCCACATCCACACGTTTTAATGCAACAACATATGTTGAATGTGCTTACAATCCATTATCTAATTAATTCACAATTACTTTTAAAATCTATCTCCTTTTTTTTTTAATACCGTATTTACGTGAATAATCCCTGCTGCCGAATAATCCCCGCACCCTAATTTTAGGAAGGCTCATTCGAAAAAATGAAATTAACTAAAATTCCTTCCATCGAAAGAGTAACGTAGATATTAACAAACATTTCATATCACTCCGCAAGGTCCACGTGGTCTTTATACGAATATGAACATATAAATTTACGGTTAACGCTGCTTTTCTTGAGACGATAAAAATACATTATCACTGCTATAAAATGCCATGAAAATTAGCAAGTAGGTCTACTTGCGTGACAGGCATTTCATTAATCTGAACTTGCAGTAGGCTCGGTTCCCTGTAGATCGGAAGATTCATTGTCTCTTGCATCACTAGAATCCTCTCCTAAATTACCTTCAAATTTGTTAGGGAGGCTTATGTTGATATAGTATTTTTTGTATCAGTTATTAAGGGAATAAAGGATAGTAGATTAACTTCCAGTCCTATTCATACCCTCAATCACGAAATCACACTCCACGTCTAAAACATTTCTCACATACGGTCTCTTTTTACTCAGACAGTAACACAACCGGTGGTGGATAATTCTTTTTGTTCAATGTAAACGCTTGAAACAGACACACCGAACTCGGATGTTAATTTTGCGATACAGTAAAACCACGTTATTATGTGATTTCAAATTAACCGCCAGCTCGTAATTCAGAAATGCCAACCCTTGCTGCGTCACAAAATATTCTAATACCCACTACTGCATGCAATTAATGTTGGTTCGCAGTTTAAACCTTTTAAATGTCATGGAAAATACGATTTCCAAAATGTATCCAACAAGGTGTATTTACAGTATTCAAATAATGAACTTGGATAACTCACTGGCAAACATAACCTCAAGCAACGAAAGAAAAAAGAAAAATGTGTCAAAGGTGAGGCGAAATCTATGCTGGCTCCCCTGTGCAAGTGCGTTAGTCATTGGATTCCTGTACTGTATGCATTTTAGGTATTCTAAGACCCATTAATGCATGTAATCACCTTGATTCGCAGTTTAAACCTTTTAAATGCCATGGAAAGGAACTATTTACAAAATGTATCCAACAAGGTGCAGTTACATTATTCAAATAATGCACTTGGATACATCTCTGGGAAATATAACCTCACGCAATGAAAGAAAAAAAAACCCCATGATTCAAAGACGAGGACAATTTATGCTGGCTCCTGTGTGCAAGTGCTTTATATTTTGGTTTATTGTGCTGTTTGCATTTTTAGATGCCTTGTACTGTACTTGTACGGAAAGTGCCCGACGCCCTTAAAACATCAAGGCTTATCAAACTTCCTTATGACGAAGGGAGGAAGTCTTTCGCTTCCGTCTGCATTGTGACACAGTACAGTGACCCATCTCCTCTAAAACCATAAGTCCGTCTGTGCTCGGCAGTAAAATAAAAACAATGCAGTTTCATCGGCATTGACAATATTGTTCGGTGTGTACGAATTGGTCATAATTATGAACCACTCTCTTTCTCGACTGTTGGCATTGCCAGTGTTAAAACTAAGAAACAGTGTTAGGTTTTAGTCCACCCAATCAATACACATCACTTTACAAATGAAAAACTATTTCATTAAAAAACATATTAAATATTAGGAACATGTTTTGTCTCTATTTGAGACTTCATCAGCCATAAAAGCAGATGGTAGATTACAAAACACATTGTTCAAAAATCGAAATAATTGCAAGAAACCAATGCCTTTTTAAGGATTATTTGAGAAACGCAAAAGATATATAAAATATATATACATTATTTACAAGAAGTGACCTCACTTCTTGCAAACACGTTTGTTGTCTTCATGTTAAATATGAAATATAACATGAAATGTGACATGCCTGCCATAACGTCTTGTACGGAATAAAATATGCATTGTTGCTGACCGTATTTAAAATGGAAGTTCCTCTATGAAATGAAATGGCGTATGGCTTTTAGTGTCGGGAGTGTCCGAGGACAAGTTTGGCTCGTCTTTTGATTTGACGCCTTTAGGCAACCTAATCTGGTAGTTTCAGTGTGTTGACTGGGCAGCTGCATGACCACCATATTCGTGGCTTAAACCTTAAGAATATTCCTTTTTAAAAAAAGGCAAGGTCATCAAATTGGATAAAACTCCCTACAGCTGGTTTACGACTTGCTTCTTGCCACGCTACTGCGCATGTTATGACAGCAACAATGGACATTATATTCCGTACGAGATGTTATGGCAGGCATGTCACATTTCAAGTTATATTTCAATTTTAACATGAAGACAGCAAAAGTGTTTGCAAGAAGTGAGGTCACTTCGTGTAAATAATGTATATATATTTTATATATCTTTTGTGTTTCTCAAATAATCCTTAAAAAGGCATTGGTTTCTTGCAATTGTTTCGATTTTTGAACAACGTGTTTTGTAATCTACCATGTGCTTTTTTATAGCTGATGAAGTCTCAAATAGAGACAAAACATGTCCCTAATATTTAATATGTTTTTTAATTAAATAGTTTTTCACTTGTAAAGTGATGTGCATTGATTGGGTGGACTAAAACCTAACATTGTTTCTTAGTTTTAAATGTATCAATACGGATCTACACGATGAAGTTCGTAAATTGTACTATTACCATTGTTCACGAATTGTGTTTCTCTGCACACTGCCTGTTACATGATATTGTTATACCGTCTTACTAATAATCCGTGTATAAGCCTCCTGTGTATACATCTGTTATAGTTATTCACTGAATTGCTTATACAGTCCAGGACCCTTGTATAAGCATTGTATAGCAGCGAGTAGTGGAAAAAAGAAACGAGTGAGCAGTTTATTTTCGTGGTATTTATTGTCTACAGTTATATAATCATTGTGAAATATTCGACTTATCCATTTAACATTGAACACACGTTGAAAGAATGGACGATAATGTTGATGATCTTCACGATATTTTAAACATAGAAGACATACACCATTCAGAGGTTATGGAAGCTAGACATCTTCATAAAGTAAAACACTTTAAAGAGATGGAATAACAATGAATAACTATAAAAGAAATGATGGTTGGGCGTATTTTTGTGTAATAATGTATTACAGCTTAATAGACCTTTGATATTGCGAGTTTATTATACACTATCTGCCCCTACAAATATCTTTCTCAATTGAGTACCTACCGTATAAAAGGGGAAATATTCCTCGAGATAAAAAAATGGCATAACTTGAAAACCATACATATGATTTCCATACTTTGTAGTTGAATACGCAGAAATATGATGTATAAATGCCTAATAGAAACTTTTTTGATCAAACCTTTCTTTTAAGCTACTAAACAGTTTTTCCTTTCTCCTGAAAAGTAAGGATTTTGGAATGTGTACACTTTTCAACTCGCCGATTCAATTACAATTGCTTACATTTTCTGTACTATCCCTGTTAGGAGCTATTGATCTTTTCTTAAGCATTTCCATTTCTTTTTTGGCGTTCATTACACAAGCAAGCTGAAGAAATGTTGATATCAGTATAAGCCAATTTCCAGCTGTCTCACTTAGTGTTGCCACTACCTTTCCGATATGCCGTGCCACTGTGCGACTTTCCGGAAAGTTTTGCTCGTAGATAATCACTACAAGTGATCGTAAACGCGGTGAACGTGCGAAATACGTCAGTGAATTGCAGGAAGAGATTCCTACGCCTTGGAACGAGTGTATATGTGCTGTATAGTAATACCATTAATAATCTTGACCATGATGGTCGGGATTGGATCCGTATTGACTTAGTAACAGTAAATATGTTGGAAGATGGTCCGCCTAGTCAATACGTATTGACTAGGCGGACCATCTTCCAACATATTTACTGGTAGTAATACCATAACGTATCGAAGAGGAAGTGCGACGTCTTCACGAGTTACCGTGGACCGCCGCAGAGATGGCACTGCCATCCACAGTGATGTCTGAGTGAGAGGATAACAGAGGCATTATTGGGACTACTTCAAAATCTGAATAATCAACAATATTGCCATTATAATTAACCTGTCCTTTGTCATGAAAATGATTTCTTACACATTTAAATCTATGTGGTGTGTCTGAAAATGCCCATAATTTTCTGTTGGAGTCAGCTGGATTGGAAATATAACACTTCAGATTTTTTATGTTACCAGATATTCCTAAGCTTTTCCACAACTTTTTATTCGACTGGCTACCATCCGATGTGAAACCAATGATTCGGACACCTACTTGCTCTAATTGTATGATGACTTGAATGAGAATGTTTGCAATTATATCACCAAGGGTGGCGTTCCGGCTAGCATATATCGCTATGGGTTGTATCCAGTTATATAGAAAAGGAACAAACATAAAAACTAGAGCATGATTTGCCAACTGACCCTTGCTTTTATCTTCACTAAATTTCCCCAAATCAACAAAACCATTCACTTGCAACGATTCCGAGTTAAAGCAAATTTCTTCTCGTTACTTCACCTCGTCAAATATCAACATCCCTAAGCGTTCATGTTCCTCCTTTCCATTAAAAAAAATCTGCTATGGCAGCGGTAGCATGTTCATTTATGCCGTACGAACATTTTAGGCCCTTCACTAAATTTCTCAAGTGGGATTCAGAAGGCAAAGGCAGCAAGTCATGATTTAAACAGTGCCGATAACCCTTGGGAGACTTTATTTTTAAAAGAAGTGCATCAAGAAGATATTCATCACTATATCTCATTCCTTTTTTACTTTTCGTTTGACATTTCTTTAACATTGTATCGACTATAATTTTCTGTTTTTTCCTGAGAGAACCGAATTGTTTTGACTCAGTGAAATTTCTCTTTGATTTTATATCAGAAATGTCTTTTTCAAGCAAATGTATCTTAGCTTTAGCGACATTGAGTTGATTTTGCGTTCTGATGAAATTACTTTTCTGATTCTTCAATCTCCTCTTTAATAGTGCAATTGTTTTCCTAGCATCTGCGACATTAAAGCTATCTTCAACTACTGAGCATACAGGTTGATCACTATCACTGATATTTATGATCTGTTCAGGGCTTTTATTAGAGAAATCTCTTCTTGTGGATTGCCTGTTTGTGGGGGAGTTGCGTTTCTTAACTGCCTTAGAAATATACTTGGGTAGATTAGGAAATATGCGAGGAAATGCTTCTGGTTTTAATTTCCAGCGCTGTCTTGGTATCTCTACTCTTTCACCATTCACCGTAAACGAGTCTACTTTCACTAGAAAGTCATCGCAAAAATGAATGTCACAAACAAAACAGTTATGAGTTAATTTTCGGTCTTTTCTATGGATAGCCTACTCCCATTTCAGTAAAACACCACTCTCTTTAGGGGGCCTAATGAAATGCCTACCTAAAGACGATCGGTCATATCCAGATCTGCAGCCGGGTACAAAACACGAGGGCATGATGTGATAGTTTCCCCCCCGCACTGATATACGTTGCCTTATAGCACAATAGCGACAAAGACCGAGGTATTTAAAAACATAACACTTCTCACACAACTCAGTCGTGAATACACTAATAATGTAAACTGTCGAAACATCTCTGACAGCGATAATAATGAGCAATAAAAATTACTAGATCTGAAGGCAAATATAACGCGGGCTAATGGCCAAGGGTCTCTGTTGACATCGCAATCGCCTGTGCTGCCACCAAGCAGGTGTCCCACCAACCTCTTGAGCTCTCTTACGGGCGAACAGAGAAGATGTCGCACTTCCTCTTCGATGCGCTATGGTAATACAATGCGTATCCTCCTCTGCGAACCATGTGACCTTGCCGCGGTGGGGAGGCTTGCGTGTCCCAATGATGCAGATAGCCGAGCCACAGGTGCAACCATATCGGATGGGTATCTGTTGAGAGACCAGACTAACGAATGGTTCATCGAAAGGGCGGTAGCAGCCTTTTGGTAGTTGCAAGGGCGGCAGTCTGGATGATTGACTGATACGGCCTTGTAATAATACTCAACATGGCTTAGCTGTGTTGATACGACACGGCTGAAAGCAACGGGAAACTACAGCCGTAACTAACTCCCGAGGACATGCAGCTCTCTCTGTATGAATGATGTACTGATGATGGCTTCCTCCCGGGTAAAATATTCCGGAGGTAAACTAGTCCCCCATTCGGATCTCCGGGTGGGGACTACACGAGAGGGGGCGATCATCAGGAAGATGGATACTGACATTCTGCGAGTCGGAGCGTGGAATGTTAGAAGTTTGAATCGTTGTGGTAGGTTAGAGAATCTGAAAAGGGAGATGGATAGGCTAAAGTTAGATGTAGTTGGCATAAGTGAAGTACGTTGGCAGGAAGAACAAGATTTTTGGTCAGGCGACTACCGAATTATCAATACAAAATCAAACAGAGGAAATGCAAAAGTTGGTTTAATAATGAATAAGAAAATAGGGCAGCGGGTAAGCTACTACGACCAGCATAGTGAAAGAATTATTGTCGTCAAGATAGACACCAAACCAATGCCCACCACAATAGTGCAGGTCTATATGCCTACTAGTTCAGCGGATGATGAAGAAATCGAAAGAATATATGAGGAGATAGAAGATTTAATACAATATGTAAAAGGTGACGAGAATCTAATTGTGATGGGAGACAGGAATGCAGTGGTAGGCCAAGGAAGAGAAGGTAGTACAGTAGGAGAATTTGGATTGGGACGAAGGAACGAAAGAGGAAGTCGTCTGGTTGAATTCTGCACTGATCATAATTTAGTCCTTGCCAATACTTGGTTCAAACACTACAAACGACGGTTGTATACGTGGACGAGACCTGGAGACACTGGAAGGTATCAAATAGACTTCATTATGATTAGGCAGAGATTCAGAAACCAGGTGTTGGATTGCAAAACTTTCCCAGGAGCAGACGTGGACTCTGACCACAACTTGTTGGTAATGAAATGCCATCTGAAGTTGAAGAAATTGAAGAAAGGAAAGAATGCAAAAAGATGGGATCTAGACAAGTTGAAAGAAAAGATTGTGAGGGATTGTTTCAAGGAACATGTTGCACAAGGACTAAATGAAAAGGCTGAAGGAAACACTATAGAGGAAGAGTGGAGAGTCATGAAAAATGAAGTCAGTAGGGCTGCTGAAGAAATGTTAGGAAGGAAGAAAAGATCAACTAAGAATCAGTGGATAACTCAGGAGATACTAGACCTGATTGATGAACGACGAAAATACAAGAATGCTAGAAATGAAGAGGGCAGAAAAGAATACAGGCGATTAAAGAATGAAGTGGATAGAAAGTGCAAGGCAGCTAAGGAAGAATGGCTGAAGGAAAAATGCAAGGATGTCGAAGGCTGTATGGTCCTGGGAAAGGTAGATGCTGCATACAGGAAAATCAAGGAAACCTTTGGAGAAAGGAAATCTAGGTGTATGAATATTAAGAGCTCAGATGGAAAACCACTTTTAGGGAAAGAAGACAAAGCAGAAAGATGGCAGGAGCATATCCAACAGTTGTATCAAGGTAAAGATGTAGATAATTTGGTTCTGGAACATTAAGAGGCTGTTGATGTTGATGAAAAGGGAGACCCAATTTTGAGGTCAGAGTTTGACAGAGCTGTGAGTGACCTCAATAGGAACAAGGCACCTGGAATTGATGACATTCCCTCTGAATTACTGACTGCCTTAGGAGAAACCAGCATGGCAAGGTTATTTCATTTAGTCTGCAAGATGTATGAGACAGGAGAAGTCCCATCCGATTTTCAGCAGAATGTGGTTATACCTATTCCCAAGAAAGCCGGTGCTGACAGGTGTGAAAACTATCGCACCATTAGTTTAGTATCTCATGCCTGCAAAATTTTAACACGTATTATTTACAGAAGAATGGAAAAACAAGTTGAAGCTGAGCTGGGAGAAGATCAATTTGGCTTCAGAAGAAATGTAGGAACACGTGAAGCTATCCTGACTTTATGTCTGATCTTAGAGGATCGAATCAAGAAGGACACGCCCACGTACATGGCATTCGTAGATCTAGAAAAGGCATTCGATAATGTTGATTGGACCAAGCTATTTATGATTCTGAAGATGATAGGGATCAGATACCGAGAACGAAGAATAATCTACAATCTGTATAAAAATCAGTCTGCAGTGATAAGAATCGAGGGCTTTGAAAAAGAAGCAGCAATCCAGAAAGGAGTGAGGCAAGGCTGCAGTTTGTCCCCTCTCCTTTTCAATGTTTACATAGAACAGGCAGTAAAGGAAATCAAAGAGAAATTTGGAAAGGGAATCACAGTCCAAGGAGAGGAAATCAAAACCTTGAGATTTGCCGATGATATTGTTATTTTATCTGAGACTGCAGAAGATCTCGAAGTTGCTGAATGGTATGGATGAAGTCTTGGGTAAGGAGTACAAGATGAAAATAAATAAGTCCAAAACAAAAGTAATGGAGTGCAGTCGAACGAAGGCAGGTGATGCAGGAAATATTAGATTAGGAAATGAAGTCTTAAAGGAAGTAGATGAATATTGTTACTTGGGTAGTAAAATAACTAACGATGGCAGAAGTAAGGAGGACATAAAATGCAGACTAGCACAAGCAAGGAAGAGCTTTCTTAAGAAAAGAAATTTGCTCACTTCAAACATTGATATCGGAATTAGAAAGATGTTTTTGAAGACTTTCGTGTGGAGCGTGGCATTGTATGGAAGTGAAACATGGACGATAACTGGCTCAGAAAGAAAGAGAATAGAAGCTTTTGAAATGTGGTGTTACAGAAGAATGCTGAAGGTGAGATGGATAGATCGAATCACGAATGAAGAGATACTGAATCGAATTGGTGAGAGGAGATCGATTTGGCTAAATTTGACGAGAAGAAGAGATAGAATAATAGGACACATCTTAAGACACCCAGGACTTGTTCAGTTGGTTTTTGAAGGAAGTGTAAGGGGTAAGAACGGTAGGGGTAGACCAAGATATGAATATGACAAGCAGATTAGAGCAGATGTAGGATGCAATAGTTACGTAGAAATGAAAAGGTTAGCACAGGATAGGGTGGCATGGAGAGCTGCATCAAACCAGTCTATGGACTGATGACTCAAACAACAATAATACATCGTTTATTAGTAAGAAAAATGTAAAACACTTATACAGGGTTTATTCACTGTATAACTATACAAGAGTTAAACAACTGTATAAGAACATTTTATTAGTAAGACGGATAAGCTATAAATTTCATTTTTGTTCTGTATTGAAGTGCAATTATATGAAATAAATTGACGAGAGGGTCCACCTTTTCAATACAATATATCAAGTAAATAATATTACATCAGTCTTGGGATTAGTTTCAGCCACTTAGTGGCCATCTTCAACCAAATAAAAATTGAACAGATTGTGTGGTATGTGGTGTACATGTTTCAGTTATCACATAATTTGTTTATTTTTTATTTTCACCGAGCTCGATAGCTGCAGTCGCTTAAGTGTGGCCAATATTCAGTATTCGGGAGATATTGGGTTCGAGCGCATGTTGGCAGCCCTGAAGATGTTTTCCGTTTTTTCCCATTCTCACACCAGGTAAATGCTGGGGCTGTACTTAAATAAGGCCACGGCTGCTTCCTTCCCACTTCTAGCCCTTTCCTGTCCCATCGTCGCCATAAGACCTATCTGTGTCGGTGCGACGTGAGGCAACTTGCAAAAAAAAAAAAATTATTTGGCTGAAGGTGGCTGCTAAGTGTCTGAAACTAGTCCCATGACTGACGTAATATTATTTACTTAATATATTGTATTGAAAAGGTACAATAGAAAAGAATTAAGATTTCACTCAAACTTAGCAACTATGAAACACACTATAGACACACACCAATGTGAGTGAAAGTGTGGAAAACTACCCCTGCACTTTCTGGAAGACGCGTTCTACCGTAACGCGGAGAAATTTTGAATTTAAATTACTCTGTAAAATACTATTTTTTAAAAATGTTTAGAATTACAATTTTAAATGCTTTTCCATTTAAATATGACATGGGGGTCAGCTTTATTCCATCTGCAGTTACATAAAGCATAACTGTACACCCAACACAAAAAACTAGGTGAGCTAGGAGCACTTTGCCAACCTTGACACAAATAAAACCTGCACGCTAATTTCGTGCCTCAATTTTTTTAAAAATATGCAGGGATTATTTGGGGGTAAATACAGTATTTTGTCTTCGGGGGCAATCTCCAGTTGGAGAAAGTCAAAATAAATGAAATGAATAATAAATGCACGTTGGGGCGTTACCGATGTGCGAAGGTTAAAAAGGCGTGTTGGTGATTAGTTGCTTGATACAGGCATTTTCATCTTAACTTTCGACGCCCAATCATTGCCTGAAGGAATCAAAGTTGCTATGTACCGTCTGACAGACTGACCTTATATTCCGGTACCAATGAGGTGTTATACCTGCCAAAAATTTGGCCACGCCACATTGCGTTGTCAAGGTTCGTTGACCTATGGGCGTTATGGAAAATTGGAGTATGCTAGTGTCGAGTGCACACCACCGCCTGCGTGTGTCAACTGCACTGGCATGCTTGCTCAAATATCCAAGGACTGCCCCACTTTCAGGAAAGAGAACAAGATCCAGGAGATCAAAACAATGGATTAAATAGCCTGTCCAGATGCCTGGAGGAAGTTAGCTAGAGTAAAATAATAAGTGAGTTATTCCACCTTTTCAGTACAAATTAAATAGTGTTTATTAAATACACATTTAATGGGACTAGTTTCGACCTATTTAAAGGTCATCTTCAGCCATATTGCGTGTAGAACCGAGTATTTGAAACACAGTTGTTTTAAAGATGGTCTTAAAACCTATAAGTTTGACACTATGAAAAATTGTTTATAAAATTTCCTGAAAACATGTTTGTTGTAAGAAATTAGTTCACTTAGCTGTAGGAATATACGAGGAGGAGGAGAAGAAGAAGAAGACGAAGAAGAAGAAGTCTTAAAATATTCTTTGTAATATTCAAGAACGTCGATACAATTCAAAATTCACAGTCTTGATGAGATGTGGAAATGCGTAGTGTTGTTGTAGTAGAGGAGGAGGAGTCTTATGGTATTCTTATCACTGCGAAGTGCAGATACACTGTGAAATCATTCATAATCGGGATGAGATATAGAATTGAGCATGTATGCAAAGTATTGCCTTAATAAAATGTGAATTGAACAAATATATTACTGCAGTGGAAAGGAAATTCTATATAGTTGTGTATAAAGAAAACAATGTAAAAAATGTTGAAGTTATCGACAGAGATTAATGACTTCAAAAATCAAAGTGAAAAGGCACTTGAATATATGAATTAAGTTAAAAATGTTATATTCTTTGTATTAAAATGGTGGAATGAATTCTCAACTAATGCTGATATAAAAGAAAGGAAAAATAAATAAAATTAGAAAAAGTAGGAAATATTAATGAAATTTAAGGGATGTAAAACATTGAAAGAAAGAAAGGAAATAAGCCAAAATGTGGCTCATCTTACGTAACCAAGTGTTGGACATATTAATAAACTAATGTGCTTGGAAGCAAAAGACATGAAAAAAGAAAAATACTAAGGTTTAAAAGTTGAATAAATCTATAGTTATAATGAATGGAGGTAAAAAAAACTTAAGGTGGGGCTGAAAAATGAGGGAATGGGGGTAAATGCTGAGGAGAGGTGGAATGAATAGAATGGAAGATTGAATTTAGATCGGTTAAATTAAAATTTTTAAGAATAATGATAAAAAGGTAAAAAAAGAATGCTGTTTTTTTTTTCCACATATTTCGTTTTGGTTGTAATTAAAGTTAAAATATTGATTTAAATGTATGAGAAAATTCTGTTGGACCTTTGTGTAATGTTTTAAGAATTTTTGGGTCTTGTTGAATATCGGTAAAATTATAGTTATAGTCATGCATATGCTGAACTACAGCCGAAAATTTATTGTATTCAATGGCATTCTTATGTTCTGAGTATCTAGTGATGAAGTTTCTCCCTGTTTGTCCGATATAAGAAAAATTGCAATCATGACATTTGAATCTATGAACACTTGATTTAGAGAAACACTTAAATTTATTAATAGATGTGGAGTCGTATAAGATGTCTGAATTCTTATTATTAGTTTTGAATGCTATATTTATATTGTATTTTTAAAGGTGTTAGTGATTTTGTAAATGTCCTTGTTAAAAGTAAAGGTTGAAATTATTGAGGTTTATCTTTTAATAAAGTAGTTGAAGGGCGATGTCTGTACTTATCAATTATTCTATCAATGAAAAAAATGTAGTATCCGTTTGATTTAGCATTGAAACAAATGGTATTTAATTCACTTTTTAGATCTTGTTTGGACATAGGGATAGTGAAAGCTCTAAGAACTAAATTGTTGTAAGTGGCCCGTTTGTGGGTTATAGGGTGAGTTGAATCATGATGGATTGTGGAAATAGTTTGAGTAGGTCTTCGGAAGATTTTATAACCTAAAGGGGTTGGGTTTCTAGTGATGGTTAGGTGTAAATAGTTAATTTTTTTGTTCTAGTTTGGAT
This sequence comes from Anabrus simplex, assembly GCF_040414725.1. Taxonomy (NCBI): domain Eukaryota; kingdom Metazoa; phylum Arthropoda; class Insecta; order Orthoptera; family Tettigoniidae; genus Anabrus; species Anabrus simplex. The sequence continues at coordinate 103,660,815 of NC_090267.1, read as the reverse complement.
TCAGGTGTAAATTTAATATGGGGGTCAATATTATTTAAGATTTAGAAGAGTGGACTTGGCACTAGAAATTTTTTCATCTAAAATAACTACGACATCATCAACATATCTAACCCAAAAGGAGGATATTGTTAAAATTTTGGTTATTTTCAATCTTGTTGTGTTCTATGAAATCTAGGTAAATATCAGCTAGTATGCCTGAAGCGGGTGAGCCCATGTCCAAACCTTTTTGTTTATAGATGATATTATCAAAGGTGAAGAAATTGTTATCCAGAACTAATTTCAAAAGTGAAATGAAATCTTTGATTTCTAATTTACTTAAATGACTGTGTTGATTTAAATTATTTTCAATAATGGGGTAGAGATTGGATGTTTGTATATTAGGGTACATATTAATAATATCAAAAGAGTGAAGTGAGTGATGAGGTCGAATATTGAAATGACTTAATTTATTAATTAGATCTGAAGTGATGGTGATGATGATGTTTTTGATGGATTTGTTGGACATAAAGTGATAATTCTTTCTGGGAAATTTTATATAAAGGACTTGGCCTAAAATTAATTATAGGACGAATGGGTACTTCAGCTTTATGTATTTTTGGAAGAGCTTTAGCACCAGGGAGACTTGGATTCATGCTTATTAATTTATTTTTCTCTTGGTCTATGAAAAGGAAAGGGGTGTTCGTTAAGGTTTGTTTTAGTAATCTCTGAATTTTATGGGTGTTTTTTTTTTTTTTACTATGAAAGGGAAGTATCAGAAAAGAAACTATTTTGTTTTATTTATGTAATCAGTGTTATCCATTATAATGGTAGTATTACCCTTGTCAGCTTTGGTGATAAGATTATTGTCTTTAATTTTCTTTTTAAGAGCAAATAAATGATGATGTTCAACGGAAAACACTTTAGACGTTTTATGAGAAAAGGGGTAAATAGATTTGTTTTCTTGTAGAAGAATGTGGTTCATTTTCTTTTTATTTCTATTTTTAATTCATCTTGTATGTCAATAGCGGCTTTATTAATGGCTAATTCAGATTCTGTATTTAAAGTAGTGGCAACATTGAGTACATTAATGTTGGGCCAATTATGTTTAGGGACTTTAGCTAAAAGTGAATTTTCAATATCATTTAATTGTACATTGGATAAAAAGATGAATGTTGGATGAAATTATTCCACTATTATTTTAGAAATTATCAGCAAAATTATCTGCACTGCCATACAATTTGTATCCGCCAAGACAGTAACTTCGCGGATATCCGCATCCGTGCAAGGTTCTACTGCTCTGTCGATGAAAAGGTTGTGTAGTTGCAGATCTCGCCAAAGCGTTTTGTACCTGCAGCAAGCACTTCCAGAACTGTAACATCGATTAGTAGCCACCAGCAATTATCAGCTATGCAGATTAGTGACAGTTCCAAGAAGGTATGGGTACCTTCTGGAAAAACCATGTACGTTATTGCCAGCGACGTCTGGGAAAGGCTGCTTCCCAGGCACGTTCGGTTCGGAAGTCCTCCTCTACCAGGACAGGGGGAAAGACTTCCAGCACTCCTACCAAAGTCCAAAACACAAAGAGGAAAAGGGGAAGCACTAGCGGTCTCCTAAAAAGTTTGAGACGATACCTTGTTAAATGTGAACGTGAATGAAAAAAAAATACTTGTTTCGAGACTTAACTCCCTCGAGTCCTCGTGGGCCTGCTTCTCACAGCCCTGTTGGTGATGCACTGTATACTGTCTCTGTTATAGCGAGCTATTGCTGGAAGTGTGTGAAGGGATGGTAGAGGGGGAGGGAGGGGTTGTGGTCTGAAGGGACCGGAGCACGTGCTTTCCGTGTTGACAGTTTGATCAGAATGAAAGTTTTTAATTAGGGGAATGATTGCATTGTATAAAGCATTTGTTTTTCAGTTATTTTAAGATTGTAGTTAGGATTAGTGTATTGGTCTATTGTTTTCCTGAGTTCTTTTTATAACTGTTATGTTCTTCAGTCTGTCAAAACTGATCCAGAATAAAATAAACATTTAACACTAGAACCGCCGGAACATATTGTATACCTAGAACCGCCGATGCGGTCATTTTGACCGCTGTATTGGAATTATAATTTTTATTCTAAATACGTATAGTAACTCATTGTCATACTTTCAAATATGTGTTACTAAGTTTATAAAACATTAATTATGGGATCTAAAGCAGAAAAGAAACAAATTATTTCATTGTATTGCAAATGTAATATTTTCCTAATTTATTATAAACACAGATATGTTTCTCTAAAACACACTTATCTAATAAACAAACATTGCTTTTACTTCAAATTCTTTTAGTCTAAACTGTAAAATAGTTATTACACATTAACAGAAAAGAAAATTACTGTAACATTTTATTTTGGTGTAATTTATGACCTGAAATATGTTTGCCAAATCCACGTACCACACCATATTTTTGAAACACTATCTTTCTTTTCCTTTAGTGTATTTGCATACGCTGATGCAATTCTGCGTCTTTAGAAGCAGGAACTACATACCACGACCTTAGTTATGTCCTTTGAACGAGAACCACACACTCGCTGTTTGCACTTTCTTCAGGTAAAGTTTGTCTTATTCCTGCATTTCTTCATTTTGCATTGCCTCCTCTCTACATTTCCTTCCACAGGCTCCCTAAATTCGGGTTCTCTTTCCACATACTTAGGTTTCGATTCTATGTACCCCATACGAAGCTCCTCTGCTAGCTTCAGGATGTAATTTTGGCGACTGATCTTCTTCCCGGTCACTTTTTTGAAAATGATCCAGGAATTGATAGCTGCCAAGTCAAGAATATTATGAAATACATGAACAGGCCATCTTCGGGTAGCGGATCGAACAGTATATTTTCTTACCATTTGATCCACCACGTCCACACCATATTTTGTATTGTTGTGGAAGTCTACTGTTTCGGGAATCCTTTTGGGATGAGCTTGAATTTCAAATTCTGAGTGCAAAGTACTGTATAGAAGGACGTTCTTGTTTCGTTTACCTTGATAAACAGTAAGTGTGTCATTGGAATGTTTCAGGAGAGTTGAGTCATAAAGACTAGCTTTCATAGCCTTCACAGCTTTCTCTCCTTGATCGTCTAATGGTTCCAACAATACTCGTACCATTACTTTTCAACTTCTTATCAAGTTTCACTGTTGTAAAAAATTGTCTGTAGTCACGTTTCGCCCCTTCTTTTGAAATGGTTCCATCAACTTCATTACTACACTTTCGGGAAGATTCTCGTCACGTCCTCTGAGATCGTATTTTCCTAGGTAAGGAAACCCATTGCACAGAAACTTTGAGTCAACGTCCACAAGAAGCCGAAACTTAATTCCAAATTTATCTGGTTTGTTCGGCATGTACTGTAAGAATGGACACCTTGCTTGCTTGGGAAAAGCTGCTCATCAGCCGTCAGATTTTCACCTGGAATATAAGTCAATTGACAATTTTCAATGAATTTGTTCCATACTTTTGATACTAACACAAATTTATCAGTCTTCAAACGTTCTGATCCTGTAGTTCTGACGTCGAAACGCAAAAATCTTTGAATTTCTTGAAAACAATTCCTCCCCATTGTTTCACTGAAGAATGGTGGCCCCCACTTTTTAGACCAGAGTTCATCAAGTTCAATGTTACTGGCTCCAAGAACACCATGAGCATACACTAAGGCAATGAATGCCTCCAGTTTTTCTAAACTTACACTCCACAATTCATTATCTAGAACACGATTTGCTTCCGTTTCCGTACAGTGTTTGATGTGTTTCAATATAGACTCATCAATAACAAGACGCCATGCACTTGCTACACTGTCGTCAGAAACATGCCGCTTTGAATATGGAGTAGGTCCTGGATTTTCTTTCAAGATGTTGTGACAAGCCATCCTGCCAGGTGTAGTCTTCCCAAACTCTCCTACAGTCCACTCCGTGATGCCGTCTGTACCTAGTAACGTATTACTTGTTCCTGGGAGGCTTGTGTTGATTCGTCCCCTCTTATTTCCAGCTTTTCGTACTACATTTTCTGCTGCTGTAATAGAACAATTGATAGCTTTCAGTTCTCGGCCTATACCAGGCATAATTGCAGTCTAAATGTAGAATTTCAGTAGCAAAGTTGATATGTTGACATCAAGATAACGTATATCATTACTGTAACTTACCTGGTTCAACAATTTGGTATTCGGCATCATCCGAATCACTGCTTTCAGAATGGACACTTGGTTAGTAGTAATCTTCATCCGCAGCTTCTTCTTGTAGGTCCTCTACATCTGGGTCACATTCAACTTCAGACATATCATCTGGAATGTCATGCAGTAGAGTGAGTAATTCTTCATCGGTAAGGGTCGGTGGTCTACGAGCCATGGTCTGTGACAAGCTGACGAAGCTGTGGCTCCAGACTGCCGAGAGAGATTAGTGGACAGTTGTCCCAAGGTTGTGATTGGCTCACCGTAAGAGTAGGGGTGAGGGAGGCCTTGAAGGGGATTGTGAGAGCGGAAGAATGTTCGCTACTCTCAGAGGAGAGTGAACCATTAGCCCTCGTAGCCGCCTTTCAATAAATGAATGAAGAGGAAATTGAACAATGACCATGCATAGACTATCAGAGTTTCATTCTTGTGCTTACATTATTGCAGGGAGAATAATTATAAACAAATTTTATCTCAACCAGAGGAATAAGCACATGTTCTAACACATTTTATTATGATAATCAATACAGCGGTCAAAATGACCGCTCCGGCGGTTCTAGTGTTAAAAAACCTTAAAAATAAAACATTTAACAACAGATTACCTATTTAGATTATTTAATTAAATTGTATGTAGGTTTTCTTTTTCAAGTATTTTAAAAATTTCATCTTATCCTGAATTTGTTTCGACAGACTGAAGAACGTAAGTTAAATTGAAACCGGCTTCCAGTATAACAAAATAAAATCCTGAGTTTAGATAACCTATGTTCTACCATGTGAGCCATTCAACATGACAATTGGAAGATAAAGATTCTAGAGTATGTCCCAGGTAAAATCAATCGCTACTTATGTATAGGGTGAAAATAGTGAAATAAGATGACATCCTGTTGCCGACTGAGGAAAGGCAAGTAGAAAAGACATTGTACCGCTTCACAAGGAACCATTGGGTGGTGTGATTAAAAATGAGTCTGAGTGAGCGTGTGCTCGCTGAGTGCCTGATTGTCTCCCTGCCGATGAGTTTCCACTCCGCATTTGCAGTGAATAAAAATATAGAGCGGAAGCACAGCGTACACTCGAGTGTCTGGAGTAGCCACTCAGTGTCACTGATCAAGGTCGTGCACGTGCCATGTATAACACTTTACACTGTGATAACACTTTGATGACTTCCGGGTAGTTCAATGCTTAACATGGCAGACGACAGTGTGGAATTCCAGTCCGCTTTTATCTCCATTTTAAGGGAACATACAATTATCTTTTCAAAGTCACAGTTACCGGATAAGAAGCACAAGAAAACAAGTGTAATTAATGCAGTTCAGTGTGAACTACTCGCTAAATTTAACTTAAGCATTTCTGTCCAACAACTGTCTGATTGGCTGAATGGTCAGTATTGAGGCCTTCGGTTCAGAGGGTCCCGGCTGGGTCAGGGATTTAAATCGCCTCTGATTAATTCTTCTGGCCCAAAATAATAATAATCGTTTGGCCTCAGCTACCTTGTGCAGACATTTCAATTTGACGCCATCTGGCTGTCTGCTCGTCAATTTCGACATTCCGTTTTACTCTAGGCCCGCTAGATGGCAGACCGAGTAAACCGAAACTCTCTTGGGCGTCTATGGCTGAGATTTAATGAATTTTGTCGGGTAAACACCAAATGTGTCACCAGAGATCTTTTACATGCCGACATCGTGTGACATGGAGTGTCGAATGGATTTTTTTCCGCCCTTCAAAAATCCGACTACTTCTGCCAGGTTTGAACCCGCTATCTTGGGATCCGGAGGCCGACACTCTACCACTGATTCACAGAGGCAGCTTCTGGCCCAGAGACTGGGTGTTTGTGTTTGTCCCATCACTTTCCTCTTCATATTCGAACAACACACTACGCTACCAACCATCACAGAAGCACGCAATAGTGATTACATCCCTCCAGCTAGGGTTGGCGTCAGGAAGAGCCCGACCGTAAAACAGGGCCAAATCTACAGTGTGACACAATTCGCACCCAGGACCCCACAGAGGTGGGAAAAGCAGTAGAAGGAGAAGAAGAATTTTCGTCCAACAACTGTTGGTAAAAAATTACAAAACATGAAAACAAGGCTGAAATATAAAGTAGAATTAAAGCGTACAGGAAACATATGCATATCATTTGAATAATGGGAGAAGCGGCTGATGAATCTGATGCAGGGGGAGAATAACCCTACCATCGGCCGTCTGAAAGGTAGGAAAACATAGCCTGAATATTACGACATTAATAAATTAATTAATTTCAATACGGAACAATGAAATTTTTATCTTTAAATTAATAAATTGAGGAAAATGGTAGGCCTATTAACATAAATAACAAACATTAATTATGATGAAAATAATATATTGACAATTGAATGAAATTCTAAGTTGCCAGATCTGCAGGACTGGATGAGTTGGCCATGCGGTTAAGGGCACGCAGCTGTGAGCTTGCATCCGGGAGATAGTTGGTTCGATGGTTTTCCATGGTTTCCCATTTTTACACTAGGCAAATGCTGGGGTTGTACCTTAAGGCCACGGCACTCCCTTCCTACTCCCACGCCATTCCTACCCCATCGTCGCCATAAGACCTATCTGTGTCGGCGTGATGTAAGCAAGTTGTAAGATCTGCAGAAGTTGTCATCCCTTTGACTTCCTACAGAAGCGTCATAACTCTGCGAACATCGGAGTTTCTCCAAAGTCGGGAGTCATAGACAGAGTCGGGCCGTGATACATCCACACGGGTTGAATTCTTCCTTTCCATTGCAAGTGGCCTGTACATTAATGGTAGGGACGCGTTTTCTTTAAATGTAGTCATTCCCATGAACATGTGTCTTCTAAATTTGTACACGAGTACAGTCTACAGTTCCGACAGCATAAGGGAAGCTCAAATGTTCTTGCCACTTAGCCCGTGCTTCCTGCATCCAAGCAACGTTTGTTGGAATTTTATCTAATAATCTGCTTTCATTTCTGTTCATGTCAAAACCTGCAAAAATGTTTTTGACACAGTTCTCCGAGATGTCTTTACCAACTACACTCTGAAAACCCAGGGTCACCAACATAATGCAAGAAGATTTACATTTTTTTCTTCATTTGTTAGTGCACCCCCTCTTGTTTCTTTGGAGTGCCCAAGGAAATGCTTCACTAACCATTCAGCATGCTCCTTGAAAATCCACAGCCTGTTTCTAGTCATCTGACCGGGTCAGGAATGGAATGAATGAATGAATGAAGCGGCGAGGATAGGGATCGTGCCGGCTGCCAAAGCCTGTCGCACTCCTCTGGGGCAATGATTAATGACTGACAGACGAAATATAATGATATTGGAGAGTGCTGCTGGAATGAAAGGTGACAGGAAAAACTGGAGTACCCAGAGAAAAACCTGTCCCGCCTCCACTTTGTCCAGCACAAATCCCACATGGAGTGGCCGAGATTTGAACCACGGAACCCCAAGGTGAAAGGCCGGCGCGCTGCCATCTGAGCCACAGAGGCTCTTCAGTATGCTCCTTACTGGACCTTTATAACACTCTGTAATCAAGTTGAGATGATTCTCTGTGAAATTTATATAATTTTCTTTTCTGATTAACCACCATCATTACCTCTGCCATGCTATTGAACTTGACACTATCATTTGGAGTCACCTACCGAGTTAGCTCAAGGAAACATGAGCAGGCGCTTACCGGAGAGAGTGCCTGGTTTATCTTTACCAGAAATCTGTAGCGCCCACTCTGCTACTCGAGCGACTGGAGTGTGTGCTCAAGGTCACAGGTCTGCTGTGAGCGACTGCTTCTGACAGGTGGTTTTTATTCACCTCGTTGCGAGTGCTTGCTCTAAATTTGCGAGTAAAGAGTGCATGCTAATTTTTATTCACACCACCCATTGTCACTACTTCTCTGGAACCTTGGGAGCTTTTTTTTTTTTTTCCCCTCAACAACACCATCTTGGAGGAAATTGTAAACCACACACACATTTGAATAAGAACATGCATTTCATTTTTATTTCAATCCTTGTTCATGATGTAGTTTAATATGTAACAATAGCATACTGCACTGCAGTAACCTGGACTGTTGGTTAAATAATTTTGCGTATACTGTAGGTTTTTTAAAGTGAATAACTTTTCAAAATAATTAACAGGAAATAAACTTTTTGTAAAATAGTTCTGGTTTGAAAATGTGTAAATTAAGGTTTTTTCATGATTTTCTTCAAAACTGCAAGCAAAGGAAACTAACAAGAAGGAATGAAAATTGCTGCTAATGAAGGCACAAATATCATGTATAACCTACTTATTGGAGATCTAAGTAGCTGTGATCTTTTGACCATTCATGACTTCTTGGCTAGCAAATGGTATGTGACTTCTCATGTGTTAAATGTCTATGCTTGATCTGAATCCACACTTGAGTTTCATGTGAAATTTCTTCCGCCATTGGTAACATGATTGGCTGGTATCTGGGCTCTAATCTTTGTAGCAGTCGATAACGTGAGATTCCACGTTAGTTTCCTCCGTCTACTTTGTCACTCTTGTGAAGATGACAACCAGCTGCGAGTTTCGTAAATCTGGTGGGATCTGCTCCGTGTTCCAGATCTTGAATATGAAGTTATGCAACGAACTGGTTAATATGTTGCCACCTTCCTTGAAGATTTCTGCAGGTATGCCATCTGAACCAGTTGCTTTGTGTGTCTTGGACTCCTTAATGGCCTTCTGAACATCTGTGAGAGTTGGAGGTAAGGCTCACATAATCTTAGTGGACCTAAAAGAATTTGTGAATGTTCGTGTCCACAGAGAGCTGTTTTTCTTTCACCTTGGACTTCCACTAGTCATTTGTAAGCATGCTTGTTTTTCTTTGCACTTCTGCCTTGAGTTCCTGAAATACACGTTTCTTTTGTGTAGATTTTATCTCTTTTCTGTCCAGAGGGTGTCCCTTACAATCCTGGATCCAGCTGTAATAGCCACGCAAAATTATTTGTCTCTTTTCCAGGTTGTAAATTAACTTCTTATATTATCAGTAAGAAGCTGGATGCTTTTATAATTTTCATTAAGCCAATCCTGATGTTTCTTTAGCTTGTATCTAATCATTTGCTCCCAGATGGCATGAGTTGCATCCTTCAGTTCTTCCGAGTGTTTCAGGTTTAAAAAATGATTGAGAAATTCACAGCCAAAGCCTACTCAAGTACCTGTTTTGTTTCAGGGTTAATTAATTTATCAGTGTCAAATATTTGTCTGATTGTCTTTTGTTGTATTCTCTTGACCCTGGTAGATTTATTTATTACTGATCATGTAAGTATGTGGTCTGTCCAGCAGTCATCAGCCCCAGTCATTGTCCTAGGTATGCTGACGACATTGTAATCACCCTGGCTACATAATTGATCAGATGCCATTGCTTGGATCTACGATGCTCCACAATGTTTTATAGCATTTTTTCTGACATAGTAGAATACATAGTTGGGCAGCATAATGTCACAAGATGGAAATTTGCATGGAGAAATTGATTTAAGAATACAGCAGTCTGCAAGTTTCTACCAGTGTGTGAGAGACATTGTATGGAACAAAGATGTGCCAATGAAGTGCAAGAAGGTTTTATACTCGTTCTATTATAAACCTATATTGACTTCAGCAACCTGGACGTAGACTAAGCGGAACCAAAATAAGATACAAGCAGCTCAAATGAGGTTCTTGAGGAGCACACAGGGAAAGACAAGACAAGATAGAATACGAAATGAGGAAATAAGGAGAAGCGTGGGAGTGTGTGAACTTCAAGAAGAGATTGATATAGCAAAGCTAAAATGGTTTGGACACATGATGAGAATGCCAGGAGAGAGAATACCAAAGAGAACATTCATGGATACAGAGACTGGAAAGAGGCCTAGGGAACGGCCTAGAATGAAATGGACCAGGCAAGTTGGCCATGCAGTTAGGGGCGCAAGGCTGTGAGCTTGCATCCGGTAGATACTGGGTTAGAATTCCACCGTCGGCAGCCCTGAAGATGGTTTTCCGTGGTTTCCCATTTTCACATCAGGAAAATGCTGGGGCTGTACCTTAATTAAGGCTATGGCCGCTTCCTTCCCACTCCCAGGCCTTTCCTATCCCGTCGTCACCATAAGACATATCTGTGTCAGTGCGACGTAAAGCAACTAGCAAAAAAAAAAAAAAAGAAGAAGAAAAAGAATGAGATGGAGGTGCTCTGTTGTGGACTGTATTGCAAATAGAGGAGTCGATAGCAGTAAATTACTAGAAGAGGAATGGTGGAAAGATTGAATAAAATGGAGGGCTTTGGTACACTACCCTACCCAAAGAGAATCTGGAAAAGGGAATGGGTGAAGAAGTAGTAGTAGGCAACAAGGGATCACTAAATCATGCTTCACACACTTAGTTTGGGTTTTGTGCACCAATGCCATTTCTCCTAATTGTTCCCTCCCAAAGCTGTTAATCTTAACCCACTCTGGGATTCAAGTCCCCTTGGAAGATTATTTTAATGTACTTGGGAATGCTGTAGGAATTTCGATGGTTCATGTTTGTAGGTTACTGTAGTCGCATCCTAGTTCGTGAACCATGGGCAATGGCTGAGTGGCCTAGTAAGTGGTCCTGAGAGTCGGGATACCAGTTGCTATGGAATGGGAGTGGGCATCTCGGACATATCCTGAGTCCTGGCCCTCGTTGTGCTCAGGCGGCTAGGACTATACAATTCACCGGTGGTCCATAACCCATTAGAGGAGAGATCCTTACTTGGACTATCTGCAAGTAGGGTAGCATCCTGCTTCATGAATTTACCGAGCTCAGAACATTTTAAGCAAGCCTCGGACCTATGGGAGTAATGGAGTCCCACTCCCATTTGACTTCTTGGAAACAACTTGGCAAACAAAATGGAATTCGATGGGGAGCTATCAATATTAATGGGGCTTATGGAAGAAAGAAGGTAGAACTGGCTGAGTCAGCAAAGAGGATGCATCTGGATGTGCTAGGAGTTAGTGATATTCGGGTAAGGGGAGATAATGAGGAAGAGATAGGAGATTATAAAGTGTACCTGACGAGTGTTAGAAAGGGAAGGGCAGAGTCTGGGGTAGGGCTCTTTATCAGGAATACCATTGCACGCAACATAGTTTCTGTTAGGCACGTAAATGAGCGAATGATGTGAGTAGATTTGTCAGTTGGAGGAATTAGGACAAGAATTGTGTCCGTGTATTCACCATGTGAGGGTGCAGATGAGGATGAAGTTGACAAGTTTTATGAAGCATTGAGTGACATCGTGGTCAGGGTCAACAGCAAGGATAGAATAGTGCTAATGGGCGATTTCAATGCGAGAGTTGGGAATAGAACTGAAGGATACGAAAGGGTGATTGGTAAATGTGGGGAAGATATGGAAGCTAATGGGAATGGGAAGCGTTTGGTGGACTTCTGTGCTAGTATAGGTTTAGCTGTTACGAATACATTCTTCAAGCATAAGGCTATTCACCGCTACACATGGGAGGCTAGGGGTACCAGATCCATAATATACTATATCTTAACAGACTTTGAATTCAGGAAATCTGTTAGGAATGTATGAGTTTTTTGCAGATTTTTCGATGATACAGACCACTATCTGATCTGTAGTGAACTAAGTATCTCTAGGCCTAGGGTAGAGAATGTGAAATCTGTCTGCAAACGAATAAGGGTATAAAATCTCCAGGACGAGGAAATTAGACAGAAGTACATGGATATGATTAGTGAGAAGTTTCAAACAGTAGACAGTAAGCAGGTTCAGGATATAGAAAGTGAATGGGTGGCATACAGGGATGCTGTAGTAGAAACAGCAAGGGAATGCCTAGGAACAACTGTGTGTAAAGATGGGAAAAGGCAAACATCTTGGTGGAATGATGAAGTGAGAGCAGCCTGTAAACGTAAAAAGAAGGCTTATCAGAAGTGGCTCCAAACAAGGGCCGAGGCAGATAGGGATTTGTACGTAGATGAAAGAAAAAGAGCGAAACAAATAGTTGTTGAATACAAAAAGAAGTCATGGGAAGATTTTGGTAATAACCTGGAAAGGCTAGGTCAAGCAGCAGGGAAACCTTTCTGGACAGTAATAAAGAAGTTGGATGAAAACCAGTGTGGTTTCAGACCACAGAGAGGCTGTCAGGATCAGATTTTCAGTATGCGCCAGGTATTTGAAAAATGCTACGAGAGGAATAGGCAGTTGTGTTTGTTTCGTACATCTAGAGAAAGCATATGACAGGGTATCGAGGGAAAAGATGTTCACTATACTGGGGGACTATGGAATTAAAGGTAGATTATTAAAATCAATCAAAGGCATTTATGTTGACAACTGGGCTTCAGTGAGAATTGTTGGTAGAATTAGTTCTTGGTTCAGGGTACTTATAGGGGTTAGACAAGGCTGTAATCTGTCACCTTTGCTGTTCGTAGTTTACATGGATCATCTGCTGAAAGGTATAAAATGGCAGGGAGGGATTCAGTTAAGTGGAAATGTAGTAAGCAGTCTGGCCTATGTTGACGACTTGGTCTTAATGGCAGATTGTGTCGAAAGCCCACAGTCTAATATCTTGGAACTTGAAAACAGGTGCAATGAGTATGGTATGAAAATTAGCCTTTCGAAGACTAAATTGATGTCAGTAGGTAAGAAATTCAACAGAATTGAATGTCAGATTGGTGATACAAAACTAGAACAGGTCAATAATTTCAACTATTTAGGTTGTGTGTTCTCCCAGGATGGAAATATAGTAAGTGAGATTGAATCAAGGTGTAGTAAAGCTAATGCAGTGAGCTCGCAGTTGTGATCGACAGTATTTTGTAAGAAGGAAGTCAGCTCCCAGACGAAACTATCTTTACATCGGTCTGTTTTCAGACCAACTTTGCTTTATGGGAGCGATAGCTGGGTGGACTCAGGATATCTTATTCATAAGTTAGAACTAACAGACATGAAAGTAGTAAGAATGATTGCTGGTACAAACCGGTGGAAACAATAGTAGGAGGGTACTCGGAATGAGGAGATAAAGGCTAATTTAGGAATGAACTCGATGGATGAAGCTGTACGCATAAACCAGCTTCGGTGGTGGGGGTCATGTGAGGCGAATGGAGGAGAATAGGTTATCTAGGAGAATAATGGACTCTGCTATGGAGGGTAAGAGAAGTAGAGATAGACCAAGACGACGATGGTTAGACTCTGTTTCTAATGATTTAAAAATAAGAGGTATAGAACTAAATGAGGCCACAACACTAGTTGCAAATGGAGGATTGTGGCGACGTTTAGTAAATTCTCAGAGGCTTGCAGACTGAACGCTGAAAGGCATAACAGTCTATAATGATTATGTATGTATGTATGTATGTATGTATGTATGTATGTATGTATGTATGTATGTTTCTTAATGTCAAATCCAACGCCATGTAAGTGAGGCTTTTCTGAGGGTTTCCTTTACCAAAACAAAGTGTAGCTCTCGCTTATTTCTTTGAGCTATTTATCTGCATGCTGGATTTCAGAGAGTGCGACTGCATTATTGCTATTTCACTGAAGCATTTCTTAAAACACAAGAACCCTTTGCTGCATAATTAAATCAAGAAATATAAAAATTGGTTATGTGTATATTTTCTGTCATAGCAATCATCAGCCAGTCAAGTATTAGGCTTGTTACAATCTCAGTCCATGTTTTAGCTAGTTGTCGTATACTTCTTGCCCCCTAGGTTTGTATTTTACAATCTCCTTTCAGACTCGTTCATGAGGCATTCTATTGCCGTTATGTCTCCAGTACTTCCCATAAATTTTTAAGTAAATTAACACAGATTTTGTCTTTAGTTCTTTCATCGTGTCTTAATTTTGGTCCCATCATTAATATCCTTCTGTTGTTTCATAAATTTCATCTTGGCAGCAGTAATTCTGGCTTCATCTTGTCTCCTAATTGTTCATGCTTCACTTCCATATGTGAGAATTTGTCTAGCTAGTGTTTTGTAGACTCATAGTCTTGTCTCTCTCTGCACTAAGGATGGTTTCATTTTTGTGTTCACTGTGCTTATGGCTGTGTTAAACTAGACTATCTTATTAGTAATATGTAAATCATTGTCGAAAGATAAGGAGTAACTGAGGTAATTAAAGGCATTAACTCTTTGTAACAGTTTGATATTGAGAGAGATCTTATTCTTGTATTTATTTTTAACCCCTTTAAAGCAAGTGCTTTTCTGTAGATATTTTCATTTCCTATTTGGTGGCTATTGAGAAAATAGTACTTGGTCATCAGCAAATAGAAGCGTGTCTAATTTCAGGTGTCTGTCGATTGTGATACTTTGTGGTGGAGACGTCTCCAGTCTTCTGTAAAGGTATTCGTATATGTGATAAAAAGCAGGGGTTTAGGCCGCAACCTTTTTGCACTCCTCCGTTGATTGGTTTCCTTGATGAAATTGTATCATTAACCTTGACTGCAATCAAGTTGTCTGCATATATAGTTCTGTTTTTATGAGTTTTGATTTGACAGTTAGCCGGAAGTCAACCGGTGGTGCCAAATTGCCATGAATACAAACAGCTGATTTACGATACACAACACGAACAGAAATGTAAATACTGGAATATAAGTCCATAATCGGTTATTCTCTGTAGCAACATACATGATTCACGTAAGATCAAGAATGCACAACACATTTAGGATAAGGCTACAAGATAAAAATATGTCAATGCTCGAACAGATAAACCGTAAGAAAATTAAATTTCTACTCACCATGTAGAAGATCTCGCGTTGCTGTTAGATTCAGTTTCCCGTAACGAAGGAAATAATCCTACAAAGCGAATATACCACTCATTTCTCAGTCACCATCGGCATTGTCATCGTCTGTTGAGGTTTCACTCTCGCTTGACCCTAAAGAGATAATAAAGTTTTCAACATAATCGTCTGAACTACTTTATGCCCGTTCCTTCTGGCTATCCACCACATAAACTGGGTACTGGGGCTTGTTTTGTTTCAAGAGATGCATAAGATCCCCCTTCCCTATGCCATCGCGAACCAAAATATTGTGCTCCTTCAACCACTTAATCAACTCATTCTTTCTAGCCGCCATTGTTGGTGCTTTGTCAAGAATGACTTTCTAACATTACAAACAATTTCCCGGGCCCGGCTCCTTAGTGGAGTATCGCATCCGAAGGGCTTTCTTCTCTTGGGAGCTTCATCCTTAAACGTAGGCGTCGACATGACAGAACATCAAATTCACACATGGGCCTAAAATTAACCTACTATATAAGTACCGAACGAAATGTTAAACTAAGCTAGTATATAAAATAGATCACCTGTTACACACTATTTACTACAATATAACGCGCCTATACTATTAAAAATACTAAACAATACATTTATAAACTTTAAACTGCGAAATATAAACGAACAACAACCTAGAACAAAGACACACAAAGGCCACGAAAAGAACTGAGCACAATACAACACACAGTTGACAGCACGTGGTTACAGTAAACAACAAATCGACAACACTGCTAACCTCAACTGGAGTCTAATGCGCTATATCGGAGCTATTGGCTGTTGATTAATTCACTTACCCTCCGCCAAAAGGCAGCGCTCAAACGTCAAGTCGAAACTCATAATAACTGAAGTATAATTTTGATAAGGCTTCAATCAAGTGTTGTGGTATTTCATTGTTATGTAGAATATTTATTAGTTTTGCTTTGTTTACCCTATTGGAACACCTTTTTGCAGTCTGCAAATGCTATATGTGTGGACATGTTCAATTCTGTATGCTTCTCTATAAAAACTTTGTTAGAAGTAGCCATCTGCACATGATCTTTCTTTCCGAAAACCATTCTGTTCTTCACCAATCAGGTTTGATTATTATTGTTGTTATCATCATCATATGGTACTTCACACATATTACACAAGTACTTCAAACATAACCATAAGACCTAGAC
The DNA here is from genome assembly GCF_040414725.1 of Anabrus simplex. Taxonomy (NCBI): domain Eukaryota; kingdom Metazoa; phylum Arthropoda; class Insecta; order Orthoptera; family Tettigoniidae; genus Anabrus; species Anabrus simplex. The sequence continues at coordinate 103,644,776 of NC_090267.1, read as the reverse complement.
AGATAAAATAATGATGAAACACGGACAATCAACTATTCAAAAGAGGATTTCACAAAATAATGCCCTGATTGTCCAGCATTCTCTGCAGAGAAGCTTTCTTGAATTGTTGCACATGTCTGGAGAATACTCTTCTTTCACACTCAGTGACAATGTGATGGATTGTGTGCTCCACCTCACCACAATAACATCTAATGAAAGATCGCAGGCCCCACTTGTGAAGCGGTGAAGCACATCGTTCATGGCCTTTTCAAACCCTGTTGAGAGCGTCCCAAGTTTTCTGTGGCAGATAAAAACCAGGATGGGGATGGTGTACATTAAATAAAGGCTACCACTCATAAGAAGCTTTTCTGCACCAATCGCTGCGCCATTCATTTGCAGCATTGAAGTCGTTTGGAAAGAGCTTTTAAGTTTTTTAAAAATTTATTTTAATTTCGATTTTTTTAGAAGTTGCTTTATGTTGTACCGATACCGATGGGTCTTATGGTGATGATAGGGCAGAAAGGGCTAGGAGTGGGAAGGGAGCGGCCGTGGCCTTAATTAAGGTACAGCCCCAGCATTTGCCTGGTGTGAAAATGGGAAACAACGGAAAACCATCTTCAGGGCCGCCAACAGTGGGATTCGAACCCACTATCTCCAGAATACTGGCTACTGGCCGCACTTAAGCAACTGCAGTTATCGAGCTCGGTGATTGAGCTGCTGTTTGAATCAGTGTGGACCTAGACTTATGACATTGAAATCTCCACCAGCTGTGTCACCGTGGATAGGAAGAGACTGAATCATTGTAATTTTTTACTATGCTCAGACCAAGTAGTTCATTTTTGCCAGGCTGAGTGGCTCAGCTGGTTGAGGCGCTGGCCTTTTGACGCCAACTTGGCAGGTTTGATCCTGGCTCAGTCCAGTGGTAGTTGAAGGTGCTCAAGTATGTCAGCCTTGTGATGGTATGTTTACTGGCACAGGAAAGAACTGTGGGATTAACTTCCAGCACCTCAGGGGCTCCAAAACCCATAGGAATATTTAGTGGGATGTATAGCCAATAACAGTAGGCCTATTATTATTAGTTCATTCTGCTCAGTCTAGGAGATTCCCTGTGACTGAGTACAGCCAGCCAGAAGAGAGGGCTGCCAGTGAAAACCTGCACGGATGAGTTCAGGACAACATCAATCTTCCGAATATGTCTGTTCATGTCTGTATAACAGTATTCCACTGCTGAATAAACCAGCCCTATAGCTAAAGTATGAAGTGTGGAAGCAGAGTCTCCCCATGTATAGCCAGCAAGTCTGAAGTATGTTGTTCCTTGTTCTTGTTTATACAGTTTATTTTTGATGATGTTAGTGAATATCTTGTAGCCTGAGTTAAGGAGACTTCTTCCTCTATAATTTCCATGTTTTTCAGATTGCCTTTTAACGAATGGGTAATACAAATGCTCTATGCCAGCTTGCAAGTGGTTGTCTACTTTTCCAAATCCTGTTTAAAAACTGAGGAAAATTACATTTAAAGCTATTCTCTGCATATTGGAATAATTCTAGGTTCAGACTGTCTTTTCCTGGTGATTTATTTTGTTTCAGCTGCTTGAGAATTGCATCTAGTTCTTCCGGTGTAATGTAATCGATAATGATATGGTTTTTACATCCCACTAAGTACTTTCTGATGGTTTTCGGAGAGACCAAGGTGCTGGAATTTTGTCCTACATGAGTTCTTTTACATGTCAGTAAATCTAGTGACACGAGGCTGACGTAATGAACATCTTCAAATACCACCGGTCTGAGCCAGGATCGAACCTGCCAAGTTGGGGTCAGAAGAACAGCACCTCAACCATCTGAGCCACTCAGCCTGACATGATGTAATGTCTTCTGTAGTTTTATTCTCTGATGTTTGGGATGTGGCTATTTTTTTTATTTTTACAAGTTGTTCTATGCCGCTTCGACACAGATGGGTCTTATAGCGACAGTGGGATAGGAAAGGCCTAGGTGTGGGAAGGAAGCGGCCTTGGCCTTAATTAAGGTACAGCCTCAATATTTGCTGGTGTGAAAATGGGAAACCACAGGAAACCATCTTCAGGGCTGCCGACAGTGAGGTTCGAACCCTCGAACCCACTATCTCCTGAATGCAAGCTCACAGCTTTGCAATCCTAACCGCATGGCCAACTCGCTTGATGTGGGGCTATTTTGTGTGATGTCCAGAGGTCTTG